>NC_092375.1:88329398-88629398 GCF_030028105.1 Mobula birostris
GCCGGCGGCAGCGGTGGAGGTGGATACAATAGGGTCTTTTAAGAGACTCCTGGATGGGTACATGGAGCTCAGAAAAATAGAGGGCTATGGGTAACCCTAGGTAATTTCTAAAGTAAGTATATGTTCGACACAGCATTGTGGGACGAAGGGCCTGTATTGTGCTATGTTTCTATGTTTCTAGGTGGACTATGTCAGAGGAACAGTCAGGCAGATGTACGTACAGAGGACAAGGACGATGTTCACATTGTCAGGCGGACTGGGTCAGAGGAATGTGTTTGTACTGTCAGATGGATGCGTGCTATCTGGCCAGCGGTCAATGCATTCCTCCACGCTGTCATGGCCCAACAATGGGCACGTTGCCAGACCTTGCTCATGTTGTCTGATGGATTGCGCTGTGCCAGACAACATCGAACTGTTTGCTTACTGACCCAACAAACCACTCAAAATTTTCCACCTACAGATCACAGGGTTTGGATTTGAGTTTACAGCTGTTCTGTGTAAATTAGGTGGCATATTTCCTAGTTAGCAACAGGAAAGACATTTTAATGGTGCTCATTGGGTGGAACTCTTGGGACACACCAAAACACAATACAAATTTTTACCTACACCTTATTCTTTGTGTAGAAAGTCATGTTGCAAATGCCTCCAGTGAGCCAGCAAGAAAAGGAATACCTCCATTCAAAGACTGACAGGGATGAGGATGATGCTATTATAGGCTTGTCACTTAAACAATTGCTCCACTAACAGAGTGCTTTAAATTTTGGCATTTTCACAAGAAAGGGGCTGCTTGTATTGTGTACCCGTGCTTATACAGAATGCATACCTTGCCATTGTGTGGCTGTCAGTGACATTAACTTCCATGTCAGAAGTAAAACTAACAGTCGCCTAATTTTGGAAAAACCTCCGTGTTTTTATATAGTAAAGCACGCGCGCACACACACACTCACACACACACACACACACACACACACACACACACACACACACACACACACACTCACACAGACAGACACACACACTCACATAGACACACACACACACACTCACACAGACAGATACACAAACACACACAGATACAAACACACACACTCACACAGACAGATACACAGACACACACAGATACAAACACACACACACACACACTCACACAAGGTGAACAGATTTCCCTAGTGTTCATCCCATTCTCTCGCTTTGATCTTTGTTGCCTGTCTCGTAGCTGCAGAGGGGAGAACAAACAGGAGAAAATCTGCAGATGCTGGAAATCCAAGCAACACACACAAAGTACTGGAGGAACTCAGCAGGCCAGGCAGTGTCTATGGAAAAGAGTACAGTCGATGTTTTGGGCCGAGACCCTCATCATCACTGGAGATAAAAAGATGAGGGGTTGGAGTAAGAAGGATTCACCTCGTGTTTCTCCCTCCCTCCCCCCACCTTCTTACTCTGACTCCTCACCTTTTGTCCTGATGAAGGGTCTCCGCCCGAAACATCAGCAGTACTTTTTTCCATTGATGCTGCCTGGCCTGCTGAGTTCCTCCAGCTTTGTGTGTGTGTGTGTTGAGTGTAGAACAAATCCCAGTTCTGGATTGCTGATCCTTTTCTGGAATCCATTGCTCCCTCTGGCACTACTTTTGCCAGAAACAAGCGTCTGTCACCTACTACCAGGAATATTACTGCCTTCCTGTGACCCTGGAGTGAAAACACACACCAGGGGTCACCTGGTAATACCGCCATAAACCAGTATTCTGACACTATATTGCATGTTCTGTTTTCTCTCTACTACATTGATGTACTTCTGTATCGCATAATCGGTCTGGATGACACACGAAACAAACACCTTACGCTCTATATCAGTACACGTGACAGGAATAAACCGATTATCAATTATCTGAAAGCAGGATACAACGAGGTTGCATTGTGTTAACAACGTTTGTTTTCTTTTATAAAACAATGACAACTGTCTTGGCAGCTGGTGAAAAGTTATTACGTGCAACCAGATATTGAAAGTCAGGCATCTGGAGCAGGAACAGGCCATTCAGTCCTTGGAGTTGCTCTGTGATCATCCAGATTCACTTCCCCACCACACTTTCCCCATATCCCTTGTTCTGTCTAGTCCAAAGAACAATATCAACTTCCTCTTGAATATTGATCTCACAACAAGCACTTCCAGAGGCAGAGAATTCGACAGGTTCACTGAGCAGATGAACTGGATTGGGTTTTCAGCCCCAGAATAAGAGTAGATGGAGCATGTTAATGGCCAGGCATCAGCAAAGGCCCCACAGGCTCTGTATGACTGCATGGTTCCACAGAAACCATAATATTAAAGGGGATAACAAAAGTTTCTTCAGATATATAAAGTGTAAAGAAGCAGTGAGACTGGATATCAGACTGCTGGGAAATGATGCTGAAAAGATAGTAATGGGGGACAAGGAAATGGAGGATGAACTGACTAAGTATTTTGCATCAGTCTTCACTGTGGAAGACACTAGTAGTATCTTGGAAATTCCAGGTGTCAGGGGTCATGAAATGTGTGAAGTTACCATTACTAGGGACAACTGAAAGGTCTGAAGGTAGATAAGTCACCTGGACCAGATGGACTACACCCTAGAGTTCTGAAAGAGGTAGTGGAGGCATTGGTAATGATCTTTCAGGAATCACTAGATTCTGGAGTGGTTCCGGAAGACTAGAAAATTGTAAATGCACTGCACTCTTCAAGAAGGGAGAGAGGAAGAAGGGAAAATATAGAATTGAATTGACTTTATTACTTACATCCTTCATATACATGAGGAGTAAAAATCTTTACGTTTCATCTCTGTCTAAATGTGCAATATGCAATTTATAGTAATTTATAATAAATATTATGTACAACAGGATAGTCTGCGAGATGGCTTTTTAGAACAGCTTGTTGTTGAGCCCACTAGGGGATCGGCTGTACTGGATTGGGTATTGTGTAATGAACCGGAGGTGATTAGAGAGATTGAGGTGAAGGAACCCTTAGGAGGCAGTGATCATAACATGATTGAGTTCACTGTGAAATTTGAAAAAGAGAAGCCGAAATCTGATGTGTGGAGTAAAGGAAATTACAGTGGCACGAGAGAGGAACTGGCTAAAGTTGACTGGAAAGGGACACTGGCGGGAAAGACGGCAGAGCAGCAGTGGCTGGAGTTTATGTGAGAAGTGAGGAAGGTGCAAGACAGGTATATTCTAAAAAAGAAGAGATTTTCGAACGGAAAAAGGATGCAACCGTGGTTGACAAGAGAAGTCAAAGCCAAAGTTAAAGCAAAGGAGAGGGCATACAAGGAAGCAAAAATTAGTGGGAAGACAGAGGATTGGGAAGTTTTTAAAACCTTACAAAAGGAAACTAAGAAGGTCATTAAGAAGGAAAAGATTAACTATGAAAGGAAGTTAGAAAATAATATCAAAGAGGATACTAAAGGCTTTTTCAAGTACATAAAGAGTAAAAGGCAGGTGAGAGTAGATATAGGACCGATAGAAAATGATGCTGGAGAAATTGTAATGGGAGATAAGGAGATGGCAGAGGAACTGAACGAGTATTTTGCATCAGTCTTCACAGCAGAATACCGAACACTCAAGGGTGGCAGGGAAGAGAAGTGCACGCAGTCACAATTACGACAGAGAAAGTAACAGGTTTCCCCCGCCATCCGAAGGTAGAGCGTTCCTATGAAACGGTTCGTAAGCCAAATTGTTGTAAAGCGAAGAAGCAATTACCATTTATTTATATGGGAAATTTTTGTGAGTGTTCGCAGACCCAAAAATAACCTACCAAATCATGCCAAATAACACATAAAACCTAAAATAACAGTAACATATAGTAAAAGCAGGAATGATATGATAAATACACAGCCTATATAGAGTAGAAATACTTCTCTACAACGATTGCCTGCACAGATCTCCGTAGCGAAAATCTCACGCAAGCGCTATTGGTATAAACGCACTCTCCTGTAACCTTTAAGCTATGAGGCTGCCAAATCTACCAAACAACACGTAAAAATACACAGCCTATGTAAAGTAGAACTAATGTATGTACAGTGTAGTATCACTTACCGGAATCAGGAAGACAGCTTGCCGAGCAAACTGAGTTGTGTGTTAGGCTGAGTTGTTATCGGAGGCGATGCAATCGGAAATCGGCACATTCTGGGCCGACAATTATGTGTTGGCGGCACCTAATTAATTAGCTTGTTTATTTCTGCTTTTTTCTTAAAGATGTGCTGCATTCTCGGCGAATCGGTACAGTATCTGTCCAGGGCCCAGGTGTTGGGATGGTGGGACACGGGGGTGTCATCTCATCACCAATCAGGGCAGGCAGCTCCTCTTCTCCTGTGACTGCCCGCCTCAATGTCGAAGATCGAGGTTCGTCATCTGCTGTGCCTGATGTGGAAGGCCTGCTTGACTGCTGAGTCTCGCGCATTTTTCTATCATACAGTTGTTTGTAAGGACTCAAACCATCCTGCAAATATCCCCTAAACCTACGTACCCTTTCAAAATTAAAGTCGTACTTTATCATTGCAGTGAAAATCTCACGCAGTCACTTTCGGTCCATTCACTACTGCATTCGGTTTCGATTGTTATCCTTTCCTCTTCCAATTGCATCTGCTCTTCATCTATCAGTTCTTGGTCATGGGATGTCCTGAATGGTGGGAAGTTCACATCTACAGATGCACTGGGCTGTCCGCACCACTCTCTGCAGAGCCCTGTGATTAAGGGAGGTACAGTTCCCATATCAGGCAGTGATGCAGTCAGTCAGGATGCTCTCAACTGTGCCCCTGTAGAAAATTCTTAGAAAATTGGGGGGAGGGGTCCATACCAAACTTCCTCAACTGTCTGAGGTGAAAGAGGTGCTGTTGTGCCTTTTTCACCACACAGCTGTTATGTACAGACTACGTGAGATCTTTGGTAATATTTATGCCAAGGAACTTAAAGCTGTTTACCCTCTCAACCCCAGATCCATTGATGTCAATAGGGGTTAGCCTGTCTCCATGCCTCCTGTAGTCCACAACCAGCTCCTTTGTTTCTGCGACATTGAAGGAGAGGTTATTTTCTTGACACCAGGGTGTCAGGGTGATGACTTCCTCTCTGTAGGCTGCCTCATTATTATTTGAGATTAGGTCAATCAATGTAGTGTTATCAACAAATTTAATTAGCAGATTGGAGCAGTGGGTGGCAACACAGTCATGGGTATACAGAGAGTAAAGGAGGGGTCTTAGTGCACAGCCCTGAAGGGCACCTGTGTTGAGGGTCAGAGGGGCAGAAGTGAGGGAGCCCACTCTTACCACCTGCCGGCAATCTGACAGGAAGTCCAGGATCCAGCTACACAAGGCAGGGTTAAGGCTGAGGTCTCTGAGCTTCTTGTTGAGCCTAGAGGGAATAATGGTGTTGAAAACTGAAAACTGAACTGTAGTCCCAAGAACAGCATTCTCACGTAAGCACTCTTCTCCAGATGACTAAGTTGAGAGCTGTGGCTATTGCGTCATCTGTCAAACAGTTGTGTCGGTAAGCGAATTGTAAGGGATCTAGTCTGACCTCAGTGGTTGAGACGATGTTGGAATCATCTGTTAAGGATGGGGTTTCGGGGTACTTGGAGGCACATGATAAAATAGGCCGTAGTCAGCATGGTTTCCTTAAAGGAAAATCTTGCCTCGCAAATCTGTTAGAATTCTTTGAAGAAATACCAAGTGGGATGGACAAAGGGGAATTGGTTGATGTTGTGTTCTTGGATTTTCAGAAAGCCTTTGACAAGATGCCACACATGAGGCTGCTTAACAAACTACGAGCCCATGGTATTACAGGAAAGATTCTAGCAGGGGTACAGCAGTGGCTGATAGGCAGGAGGCAAAGAGCGGGAATAAAGAGAGTGTTTTCTGATTAGCTGCCAGATAATGGTGTTCCACAGAGGTCAGTGTTGGGACCGATTCTTTTTACGCTATATGTGAATGATTTGGATAATGGTGTTGATGGCTTTGATAGAATGTTTGCAGACGATATGAAGACAGATAGAGGGGCAGATAGTTTGAGGAAGTAGAGAGCTATAGAGGACCTAAATAGATTAGGAGAATGGGTAAAGAAAGGCAGATGGAATACAGTGTTGGGAAATGTATGGTCATGCACTTTGGTGAAAGAAGTAAAAGGATTGACTATTTTCTAAATGAAGAAAAAAATCAAAAATCTGAAGCACAAAGGGACTTGGGAGTCCTTGTGCAGGATTCTGTAAAGGTTAATTTGCAGGTTGAGACTGTGGTGAGGAGGACAAAAGCAAATAGCATTCATTTCAAGAGGACTAGAATATAAAAGCAAGGATATAATATTGAGTCTTTATAAAGCACTGGTGAGGCTTCACTTGGAGTAATGTGAACAGTTTTAGGCCCCTTATCTTAGAAAGGATGTGACGAAACTGGAGAGGGTTGAAAGGAGTTTCACGAAAAGGATTCCAGAATTAAACAGCTTGTCATATGAAGAGCTTTTGATGGCTCTCAGCTTGTATTCACTGGAATTTGGAAGAATGAAGGGTGAGCTAATTCAAACCTATCAAATGGTGAAAGGCCTTGACAGAGTGGACATGGAGAGGGTGTTTCCTATGGTAGGAGAGTCTAAGACCAGAGGACACAGCCTCAGATTAGAGGGGTGTCCTTTTAGAATAGAGATTTCTTTAGGCAGAGAGTGGTGAATCTGTTGAATTCATTGCCACAGGCAGCCGTGGAGGCCATGTCTTTATGTATATTTAAGGCAGAGATTCTTGATTGGTCAGGACATGAAGGGATACAGGGAGGAAGGCAAAGTTTGGGGTTGAGAGGCAAAGTGGATCAGCCATGATGAAATGGTGGAGCAGACTCTGGCCAAATGGCCTAATTCTGCTCCTATATCTTGTGGCCCTATGGAAAACCTGTGTTCTTGTTTTGCTTCTTTAGAACACAGAACATAGAATAGCATGACACAGTAAGGGCCTTCAGCCCACGATGTGGTGCAAACCATTTAACCTACTTCCCAATCAATCTAGGCCTTCCCTCCTACATAGTTAATAGTCCTCCATTTTGCTTTCATCCATGTGCCTATATATGAGTTTGTTAATCATCCTTAATGTATCTGCCTCTACCAGCACCCCTAGCAGTGCATTCCAGGCACCGCCACTCTCTGTGTAAAAAAACTTACCTCTGGCATCTCCCCTAACCCTTCCTCCGCTCATCTTAAAATTATACCCCTTCATATCAGGCATTCCTGCCCCAGGAAAACAATATCTGGCTGTCTACTCTAGCTACGCCTCTTATCATCCTGTACACCCTTAGCAAATCATCCTTCATCCTCCTTTGCTCCAAGGAGAATTGCCCTAGCTCACTCAACCTATCCTCATAACACATACTCTCTAATCCAGACATCCTGATAAACCTCCTCTGCACCCTCTCTAAAGCTTCCACATCTTTCCTTCAATGAGATGACTAGAACTGAACAGAAAACTTCAAGAGTTTTATACAGCTTCAACTTTCAATCTCCTGACTGAGGAAAGCCTACGTGGTAGGTGATGAATCTAATAGTGTCCTGCCCTTGTCCACCTGCCTTTGCAGGAGTTGTCACAGACTTTATAGAAACAGTTGCAGATGAATGAGTCCTGACAAAATCATTTCATTGTCCCAACCAGAAGCTCTGGATGAACCATGAGATCTTCAATCTGCTGAGAGCTAGATCAGAGGCATTCAGATCTGGTGACCAAGAAAGTTACAAGAGGTCTAGGTGCAACCTTTGGATAGGCATCTCACGGGTGAAGTGGCAATTCCGGACTAAACTTGAAACAGTGAAGAACGCCTGATAGTTGTGGCGGGGTTTAGCCCCTGCTGTACTCACTTTATGCATATGACTGTGTGGCAAAGCACAGCTCCAACGCCATAGTCAACCTCTCACTCAGTGTCAGCAAGACCAAGGAGCTGACTATGAACTTTAGAAGGAGAAAGCCAGAGGTCCATGAGCCAGTCCTCATCCGGGGATCAGAGGTGGAGAGGATCAGCAACTTTAAATTCCTTGGTGTTATCTATGTGCAATTACGAAGAAAGCATGACTCCTTAAGAGTCTGTGAAGATTCAGCATGACATCTAAATCTGACAAACTTCTGCAGATATGTGTTGGAGAGTATATTGACTGGCTGCATCACAGCCTGGTATGGAAACACCAACGCCCTCGAATGGAAAACCTTACAAAAAGTAGTGGATACGGCCCAGTCCACCTCAAGTAAAGCCCTCTGCATCACTGAGCATTAGGGACCCCCACAACCCAGGTCATGCTCTCCTCTCGCTGCTGCCATTGGGAAGAAGGTACAGGAGCCTCAGGACTCGCCCCACCAGGTTCAGGAACAGTTATTACTCCTCAACCATTAGGCTCCTGAACCAAATGTGATAACTTCGCTTGGCCCATGACTGAAATTTTCCCACAACCAATGGACTTACTTTCAAGGACACTTATCTCATGTATCCAATATTTATTGCTTATTTATTTATTATTAATATTTCTGCATTTGCATTTTGTTGTCTTTTGCACATATGGTTGTACACCCAGATGGTGCGGTCTTTCATTGATTCCATTATCCTCATTGGATTTATTGAGTATGCCCACAAGATAATGAATCTCAGGGTTTTATATGGTGACGTAGATGTATTCGAATAACAAATTTACTTTGATCTTTGAACTTCGAAATACAGCAACCCTCACTTGACATCTTACTGTACGGATCAAAAGGTGTGAGGTTCAGCTCACCAACTACCTATTTTGCGTGAAGAATTATGTTGGAAACCCAGGAATAGTGAAGGTAATTCTTCACTCCACTTTATGCTGTGACACTGGTATTTCGATTTGCAATGTCTATGTACTCATTTGGGATTATGCTGAAACTGCCTTTGCTATGTTATACACACTGACCTATCACACCACAACACCCAAGGACTCTTCCTGTTGTTGAGGGAGTTCTGTTGAGCGCAGCTGGAGAGTATAGGCGGAAACACACCCTTCCACAGCAATCCTGATCTGAGGGTCTGTTCATGTTGCATTCATGATGCTGGACTGGTCATTCAGTGAAGGTTGGTTCAGTGCCTTCTCACTGCTCCTGCGATGCAAGTTCAGTCATGACCTCCAGCATTTACAGTTCCTCCCTGTGGCAATGTAGGTTTCGTCCAGGTGCACACAAATATGTATGGGTTGTTAAACTGTAAATTGGTAAATTGGCTTCCTGTGGTGACGTGTACTCTCCATACAGATCAGTTCATTACAACGATGCATTGAGCTAGTACAAGGGAGAGCGCAGCAGAATGCTGAATAAAATGGTACACTCGCAGAGACAATGCACTGCAAGGTCATGACGAGGTCGGTTGTGAGGTGAAGTGTCCATCTAATTGTACAAGAGGGCAGTTCAATTGTCCTGTGATAGTGGGACAGAAACTTAAGTCTGGTGAGGCATGCTTTTGTACTTCCTGCCTGATGGGAGGGCACAGAAGAGAGAACGTTCAGAGAGAGTGTTCTCCCTGATTATGGTGGCTTCTTTCTAAAGGCAGTGAGAAGAGTAGTCAGAGACCATGGAGATGAGTTTGGTTTCCGTAACGTGCTGAGCCATGTCAACAATTCTCGGCAGTTTCTTGCAGTCACTGGCTACTGCAAGTTGTCCCTCGTGTGTAGGTGGTGGGTGGTATGGGTAGAGAGAGTTGATGGCAATATAGGGTGAATGAAATGGAATTAATGTGGGATTACTATAAGGGTGTGGTCAATGGCTGGCACAGACACAGTGGGCTGAATAGCGTGTTTCCATTCTGTATGCCCATGAAATTGAATCGGTTAGGAAGCTGAATACAGTTTGGAAAATCTGAACTAATGAAGGTTTTAAATGTATTGTTGATCTCATTAGCTGTCAGATTGTCAAAACAGACTCCTTTTTTACTCATGTTGTTCAGGAAAAAAGGCTGCTCGCCTTTCTTGTCTGATAAACATCTCCACTTATACCAAGCAGTTTAGATCTTGACTGCATCTGATCCAGGTGTTGAATAGCCAGGTGCCTTCCCCCTTCCTCAGTCCTGAAGAAGGGTCGCCGCTCAAAATGTTGACTTTTCCATGGATGCTGCCTGACCTGCTGAGTTCCTCCAGCATTTTGTGTGCATTGCCCTGGATTTCCAGCACCTGCAGAATCTTGTGTTAAATTGCCAAATTCATCTCAAGATGAGTTGAAAGTAGTAGATGCTTGTGGAAAAATAAGAGGACTCATACTACTTGGAAAAATTAATCTAATCAAGATAAACAAATGAATCTCACTGTACGAATGATCACATAGTCTAAAGTAGCAAAACAGAAGCAAACCAACAACAAGGGCCTGATTCTAGACAGAGTATCAAAAGGAAGGAGTTTCTGTTAACCTCCTATTGAGCTTCCGTGAGACCACGCTTGGAGAAGTGTGTGGATATCTGTATACATTATATTAAGTCAGATGCTGGTTGCACTGAGATGGTTTGCAATGACAGTATCAAAACCTGCCAATAAACAGTGTTCTTGGGATTATAGAGCGGGTCAAAGTGGGAAGAGGTGAGGGATAGGCAGGTGTGCCAGGAGGTCAGTGTCCAATGATAACCAAACAATCCTTTTGCTTTCAGTTTCAAAGGTGTAGCAGACAGCCAGTCTGCAACACGTTAACAGGGCTGAGTGGCTTTGTGGGAAAAAATAACTGTTTTGAGTTTTTTGATCAAGTTAGCCACATAAAACATATGACGTTGCATTGATACTTGGGTGATGTGACAGGGCCAAGATGTAGTATGCAACCAAACAAAATACTGGATAGGCAAACCACCCCCCTCTCTCTAGCCCCATTTTCCTGTCTAACACTAGGAATTGGACTGAGATGACACAAGCACATATCACTGCCCCACAACGTCCAGCTGCAGTCAGTACACTGTGGGAAGGATGTGTTAGTGCTGGACAGGGTACAGAGGAGATTCACCTGGACGTCTCCTGTGTGGAACATTCTGTTTATGAAGAAAGACTGTAGATGACAGGTTGGTTTTCACTGGAGCATGAGAACATGTCTGATTTATTTAAAACTACGAGGAATAGAAATAGGGCTGGATGCGGGTAACTACACCCCATACCAGAGGTAGATAGAACTAGAGGTCACATATTTAGGTAAAGTGGGGGAGGAGATCTGAGGGGATTATTTTTCATTCAGAAAGTGCTGAGTACCTGGAATTCATTGCGAGAAAGTGTGGTTGAGGTTGGGTTACTGCCAACATTTAAGAAATGTTTCAATGAACACTTAGATCACCTCGGCCAAATGCAGATGGTAGGATTGATACAAGAGAGTGCTCACTGGTCAGTGTGGACAAATTGGGTCGATATTCCTGCTTCTGTGATGAGGGACTCTATGACTCTGCTCCATTGCTTTATGACACCAGGAAATAGTCCCACCCATGAGGAAGCTCTGTTGAGCTTGAGGGGTATGGCCCTTTAAGAAGGCTGCTGGAGTTTAATAGGATCAGCTGCGATCCAACCCAGGAATGCTTCACTCTTTGGCCAACATGTGACTTCCATAGGACTCTGGTCAAGTCCTGCTGAAGGAATCAGCAGGCTGCCAAGAAATTTTATGCTTGGATCGGAATTGTAGGCAAGTGCAGAAAGAAGGAGCTGAATGACTAATTCCTGAGCAACTGCCCACTGAGTGGGGAACAATGACAGAAAGAGCAGGAAAGCTCTGGTCTCTGTTCCATTGCAAGCTCCAAACCAGTCTGCCTGCAGCCACCAGCTTTCAGAGTTTATGACTGGCTCAGAGTTTCATATTCTGCTCTTCATTTCGAGTTATTTTGATCAGAGTCGTTCTGGCATACGTGCATTCTGTGCTGAGGATTAAACTTGGATAGAAATTGCATTCAGCCCGAGCCAGCTGTGTATACAGTCTTCCACCACATTCAATCTACTACAGACATCACGAGACAGACAGCACAGAGCCCAACGTCTTTTATTTACCAAGGCTCTGAATGCTGAGCCTTTGCATGCTGATCCCAGTCCCCGGTGATGTTTAAGGAAGATGTTCAGAGCTCATAAATTGTTTTTTTTTGTTTGACTCCAGCAACACCTGATGCAAGGTGAATGGAAGTTTCAGTGAACATCAAAGGTGAAAGCTATGCAGAGATTTATATTATATATTACACATATCCACAGCAAAATGGCCAGTGAATTTGTAAAATATATCCTCTTGCAAGTTCTTAACAGTATGGGTTATAAAGTTAGAAACTTGATCTGGTATACTGTTTAATTTTGGTTACTTCACTCTGCTCAAGAAAGATGCCATGAAGCTGGAAAGATTGCAGAAAATACCTACAATGATATTGAAATGAGTTATGTTATAGGGGGAGCTTGGATTGGCTACAACTTTATTCCTGAAGCATGGGAAACTGAGAGATGATCTTATCATGAGGATGTATAAAAATCATAAGGGGCCTGAATTGGGTGAATACATAAACATTTTTTCCAGAATTGGAAAATCAAGAACTAAAAAGCATAGGTATAAGGTGAGTGGGGGTGATTTAATAGGAACCCATCGGGCAATTTTTTACCCGGGAGTATCAAAGTTGCCCCTCAGGTTCCTGTTAAATGGGATGGACTACCAGAAGAATGAGCTGCCAGAAGGACTGGTTGAGCCTGGTACAATGACAACATTTAACATTGATAGGATAGTTCAGAGGGATAGGGATCAAATCTGAACAAGTGTGACTCATTTAGAAGGGCAACTTGCCTGGCATGGGCTAGTTGGTGCAAAGAGCTTGTTTCTGTGCTGAATGACTCTGTGAGTCTATGGCAATGATCACTGGAGATAGACCAGTATTTGAGGTTGCTGGACAGAGTCTGGCAACTGACTGAGGGAATCAGACTATCAGACTCAGAATTAGTTTTGTTTCTAATTTATGTGTTTTTTAAAAATCTGGACATCACTAGCAAGACCAACATGCATCGCCCATTCCTGATAACCTTTGACACGTTAGCCATTTGAAAGCCCATTAAGGGTTAACTACACTGATGGGTCTGAGTCCCAGAGGCCAGACCAGGGTGGGCTAAGTTTGGCAGATACCCTACCCCAAGGGACATTAGTGGACCAACCCACCATGAGTAATGTAATTCATCATTACTATTATTTTTAGGTATAAGATCTTTAACAGAACGCAGGTTCTGCAGCTGCCATATAATCTGGTGGTGGAAATCATTGGGATGAGGGAGCATTAGAGAGAGCGAGGATTTCTGAGTAATGAATTTTGAGGCTGAGTGAAAATGACAAAGCGATGCCATTCACTAGATTATCAGAGAGGTTCAGTGTCAGTCACCATTGGATTGGAAGTGAGGAATTCACTCATGGGACCTATTGGTCTGCATCCCAAGGTACTTAAGGAGGTGGCTTTAGAAATCGTGGAGGCATTGGTAATCATTTTCCAATGTTCTATAGATTCAGGATCAGTTCCTGTAGATTGGAGGGTGGCTAATGTTGTCCCTCTCTTCAAGAAGGGAGGAAGAGAGAAAACAGGGAATTATAGACCGGTTAGCCTGACGTCGGTGGTGGGAAAGATGCTGGAGTCAATTATAAAAGATGAAATTACGACACATCTGGATAGCAGAAACAGGATCAGTCTGAGTCAGCATGGATTTACGAAGGGGACTTCGTGCTTGACTAATCTTTTGGAATTTTTTGAGGATGTAACTATGAAAATGGACAAGGGAGAGCCAGTGGATGTAGTGTACCTGGACTTTCAGAAAGCCTTTGATAAAGTCCCACATAGGAGATTAGTGGGCAAAATTAGGGCACATGGTATTGGGGGCAGAGTACTGACATGGACTGAAAATTGGCTGGCTGACAGAAAACAAAGAGTAGCCATTAACGGGTCCTTTTCGGAATGGCAGGTGGTGACCAGTGGGGTACCGCAGGGTTCAGAGCTGGGACCGCAGCTGTTTACAATATATATTAATGATTTAGATGAGGGAATTAAAAGTAACATTAGCAAATTTGCCGATGACTCAGAGCTGGGTGGCAGTGTGAAATGTGAGGAGGATGTTATGAGAATGCAGGGTGACTTGGACAGGCTGGGTGAGTGGGCAGATGCAGTTTAATGTGGACATATGTGAGGTTATCCACTTTGGTGGTAAGAACGGGAAAGCAGATTATTATCTAAATGGAGTCAAGTTAGGAAAAGGGGAAGCACAACAAGATCTAGGTGTTCTTGTACATCAGTCACTGAAAGCAAGCATGCAAGTACAGCAGGCTGTTAAGAAAGCTAATGGCATGCTGGCCTTCATAACAAGGGGAATTGAGTATAAGAGCAAAGAGGTCCTTCTGCAGCTGTACAGGGCCCTGGTGAGACCACACCTGGAGTACTGTGTGCAGTTTTGGTCTCCAAATTTGAGGAAGGACATTCTTGCTATTGAGGGAGTGCAGCATAGGTTCACAAGGTTAATTCCCGGGATGATGGAGCTGTCATATGTCGAAAGATTGGAGCAACTGGGCTTGTATACTCTGGAATTTAGAAGGCTGAGAGGGGATCTTATTGAAACATATAAGATTATTAAGGAATTGGACATGCTGGAGGCAGGAAGCATGTTCCTGCTGATGGGTGAGTCCAGAACCAGAGGCCACAGTTTAAGAATAGGAGGTAGCCCATTTAGAACAGAGTTGAGGAAAAACTTTTTCACCCAGAGAGTGGTGGATATATGGAATGCTCTGTCCCAGAAGGCTGTGGAGGCCAAGTCTCTGGATGTTTTCAAAAAAGAGATGGATAGAGCTCTTAAAGATAGCGGAATCAAAGGTTATGGGGATAAGGCAGGAACTGGATACTGATTGTGGATGATCAGCCATGATCACAGTGAATGGCGATGCTGGCTCAAAGGGCCGAATGGCCTACTTCTGCACCTATTGTCTATTGTCTATTGAATTGTTGACAGCCGTACCAGTAATCACTGTCTCACTCCATGTGTCACCCCCACCACTTACCCGCTCCTCCCACCCCAACAGATACTTAGAAATTTCAGCCTACTTGCCCTAAAGCCAGTGATAGGCAAAGTATTGGGAAAAAGAGCTGGGGTTGCCGGAGAGTTCTGGGAAGGCAGAGATTAATCAAGAACAGTCAGCAGGAAATAATGAAGGGAAAATTGTGCCTTGATTGAAGTTTTTAAGGAGGAGACAATGAAGACCAATCAGCTTAGATAGATGGGAAAGTCCCACATACATTTCAGCTTGGATAGATGGCAAAATCCCACATACAGATCAGCTTGGATAGATGGGAAAGTCCCTTGTACAGATGGGACCCAAAGAGAAGTGACAAGTTGACACCATAACTGACTCAGTGACAGCGACAGGAATGGAAAGGTAATGGTTACCAGTAGTTGGTGGAGGAGCTCTGCATGGGTCAGTGGCAGGTCCATCCCATGGAGAACTATATACCAGCAAACTACATACCACCTGCAGTACAGGTGCTGCATCTAAGAAGCTTGCAAATGACAGCAGAGTTAGCCAGGTGGTGATGTCAAAAACTGATAAGGGAGGGTAAGAGTGGGAAATGTTAATCTCAAGTGGAGTGAGGAGTGATGGGAAGGCACAGGGCTATGTGGTAAGTAACAGGGAAGCAATAGGCACAGATCATCTTGGAGCTCAGTTCCACTGACCCAGGAAAGTGGAGTTCTTGGTCCAGGAGGCACAAGCAATGCTTTATTGATGGGGCCGAGGGCACGTCAAGCAGTTCAAAGGTTTCAAAGTTTCAAAGGTACATTTAATGTCAGAGAAATATATACAATATACATCCTGAAATTCTTTTCCTTTATAACCATCCACGAAAACAGAGTGTCCCAAGGAATGAATGACAGTTAAACGTTAGAACCCCAAAGACCCCTCCCAGCTCCCCTCCCTCCCACGTGTAAGCAGCAAACAACTCACTGGTTTACGATGTTAAAAGTCCATTGCATTGCTTTTTCCGAGCTCTATGCCCAAAGAACTCGGGTCTCTGGGCACACAGCTAGCAGCCAGCTCACTGCTTTCCATCTTCCGTCTCCCACGACACACTGATTTCCTGCAGAGGCACCGACCTCGTCAGCCCGCCTCCAGAGCCACAAAATCCTGAAACTCCGAAGGTACACTAATCTTCTCGTCTGCGTCTTTGGTATATTGAATAACAGCCAGTCGTGAGGCCCCAAGAGTGGGTCCCATTCCCAAAAAGAACCAAAGTTGGCTTGAAACTCCAGGTCTCCAGGTCAGGGTCTTCAGAAGAACCCTGAAAAGGAAAAATAGAGATGTTAAGGTTAGAAATAGGAATAGTTGATGTGGGACCTGTAGAAACCGCCCATTACACAGCTGGAAAAGCCACCCTTCCACACAGAGGACCGAACAGCAATGAGGGAGGGCACTTGGAGATTCACAGGAGGTCACTAGGTGTGCAGGAGCAGGAGTAGGTCACTCAGCCACTTGAATCTACTCCACCAATTAATAACACAATGTCTGCTCTGACTGTAACCTCAGCTCTATATTCCCATGGTAACCCTTCGTCCCTCTGCTTATTATGTCTCCATATACCTCTGCCTGCGAACGTGCCAATGTTTTGCTGCCACTAACCTTTGAAAAAGAGTGTGCCAAAGACTGACAGCTCTCTGAGAGAAGAGAATTCACTTCATATTTCAAAAGTGGACACCCTTATTCTTAACCAATGATCTTTAGTTAGAAAAACCTACAACACAATACAGGCCCTTTGGACCACAATGCTGTGCCGAACATGTACTTATTTTAGAAATTACCTAGGGTTACCCATCGCCCTCTATTTTTCTAAGCTCCATGTACCATGTAGTTCTGGAGGAAACATCTTTTCAACACATACCATGTCAAGAACACAAGAACCCTCAGGATATTATTGAGTTTCACTTCAGTAGCTTTGATTACCTTGTTCTTTTTCCCCAAACCCCTGCTACTGCATTTTCAACAACGGTTTCTAATATTTTTTCTGTTTAAGTGAATGGACCTGTAGCTTCCCAATTCTGAACACAAAATAATCTGCAGATGCTGTGATCAAAGCAACACTTTCAGTACGCTGGATGAACTCAGCAGGTCGGGCAGCATCACTTAGAAACGATGAGTCGACGTTTCGGGCCGGAACCCTTCGTCAGGACTGAAGACTGAAAGATTGGGAAGGATTTGAAGAATGCTTGTAGCTTCAGTTGAAAGACAAAGGGGTGGGGGAGGGGAAGCATTGACCTTGAAAACAATGGATAGTAGAAGGAGGGAGAACCATGAGGGAGGTGATGGGCAGCTGGGGGAGGGGACAGAGTGAAATAGGGATAGGGGTAGGGAGGGGGAGGGAATTACCAGAAGTTGGAGAATTCAATGTACATACCAAGGGGCTGGAAACTACCTAGATGGTATATGAGGTGTTGCTCCTCCAGCCTGAGTTTAGCCTCATCATGGCAGTAGAGGAGGCCATGTATGGACATATCTGAATGGGAATGGGAAGCAGAGCTGAAGTGGGTGGCTACTGGGAGATCCTGTCTGTTGTGGCGGATGGAGCGGAGGTGCTCGACGAAGCGGTCCCCCAATCTGCGTCAGGTTTCACCGATGTAGAGGAGGCCGCACCGGGAGCACCAGATGCAATAGATGACCCCAACAGACTCACAAGTGAAGTGTTGTCTCACCTGGAAGGACTGTTTGGGGCCCTGAATGATGGCGAGAGAGGAGGTATAGGGACAGGTGTAGCACTTACGCTTACAGGGATAAGTGCCAGGTGGGAGATCTGTGGGGATGGACGTGTGGATAAGGGAGTCGCGGAGGGACTGATCCCGGCAGAAAGCGGAGAGGGGTGGAGAGGGAAAGATTGCTTAGTGGTGAGGTCCTGTTGAAGGTGGCGGAAGTTGCGGAGGATAATGTGCTGGATCCGGAGGCTGGTGGGGTGGTAGGTGAGGACAAGGGGAACTCTGCCCCTGTTGTGGTGACGGGAGGATGGGGTAAGGGCCGAAGTGCGGGAAATGGAGGAGATGCGGGTGAGGGCATCATTGATGACGGCAGAAGGGAAACCATGATCCTTAAAGAAAGAGGACATTTGAGATGTCCTGGAATGGAAAGCCTCATCCTGGGAGCAGATGCGGCGGAGACGGAGGAACTAGGAATAGGGAATGGCATTTTTGCATGTGGCGGGGTGGGAAGAGGTATAGTCGAGGTAGTTATGAGAGTCATAGTCATAGTCATAGTCATACCTTATTGATCCCGGGAGAAATTGGTTTTCGTTACAGTTGCACCATAAATAATAAATAGTAATAGAAATAGTAATAGTAATATTACTATTAGTAGATAGTAAATAGTAATAGTCATGGAAATAATAAATAGTAATAGAATAGTAATAGAAAATAGTAATAAATAGTTAAATAGTAATATGTAAATTATGCCAGTAAATTATGAAATAAGTCCAGGAACAGCCTATTGGCTCAGGGTGTCTGACCCTCCAAGGGAGGAGTTGTAAAGTTTGATGGCCACAGGCAGGAATGACTTCCTATGACGCTCTGTGTTGCATCTCAGAGGAATGAGTCTCTGACTGAATGTACTCCTGTGCCCACCCAGTACATTATGTAGTGGATGGGAGACATTGACCAAGATGGCATGCAACTTAGCATCCTCTTTTCAGATACCACCGTGAGAGAGTCCAGTTCCATCCCCACAACATCACTGGCCTTATGAATGAGTTTGTTGATTCTATTGGTGTCTGCTACCCTCAGCCTGCTGACCCAGCACACAACAGCAAACATGATAGCACTGGCCACCACAGACTTGTAGAACATCCTCAGCATCGTCCAGCAGATGTTAAAGGACCTCAGTCTCCTCAGGAAATAGAGATGGCTCTGACCCTTCTTGTAGACAGCCTCAGTGTTCTTAGACCAGTCCAGTTTATTGTCAATTTGTATCTCCAGGTATTTGTAATCCTCCACCATGTCCACACTGACCCCTTGGATGGAAACAGGGGTCATCGTTACCTCAGCTCTCCTCAGGTCTACCACCAGCTCCTTAGTCTTTTTCACATTAAGCTGCAGATAATTCTGCTCACACCATGTGACAAAGTTTCCTACTGTAGCCCTGTACTCAGCCTCATCTTCCTTGCTGATGCATCCAACTATGGCAGAGTCATCAGAAAACTTCTGAAGATGACAAGACTCTGTGCAGTAGTTGAAGTCCGAGGTGTAAATGGTGAAGAGAAAGGAAGATAAGACAGTCCCCTGTGGAGCCCCAGTGCTGCTGATCACTCTGTCAGACACACAGTGTTGCAGGCAGTGGAGTCAGTGGACTTGTAGAAGATGTCAGTGGACAGTCTGTCTCCAGAGATGGAGACAGAGAGATCGAGAAAGGGGAGAGAAGTGTCCGAGATAGACCAAGTGAATTTGAGGGCTGGGTGGAAGTTTGAAGTAAAGTCGATGAAATTGACGAGCTCAGCATGGGTGCAGGAAGCAGCACCAATGTAGTCGTCAATGTACCGAAGGAAAAGTTGGGGAGCAGTACCAGAATAGGTTTGGAGCACAGACTGTTCCACATAACCAACAAAGAGGCAGGCACAGCTGGGGCCCATGCGAGTTCCCATAGCTACACCCTTAGTCTGAAGAAAGTGGGAAGAGCCAAAAGAGAAGTTATTAAGTGTGAGAACCAGTTCCTCCAACAGGAGGAGGGTACTGGTGGTGGGGAACGGATAATGTGCTGGATTTTATTTTGTTTTTTGTTTTTTGTTTTTTCATCCATTTTGTCACCCATAGTTCAGTCCCTCCCCACCTACGTCCAGGATACATTCCATGCCCTCCACCTCTTCAATAACTTCCAATTCCCCAGTCCCGACCGCTACATTTTTACTATGGATGTCCATTCCTTATACACCTCCATTCCCCATCAAGAAGGCTCAAAGCTCTCCGCTACTTCCTGGATAATAGACCTCACCAGTTCCTGGGACCCAGCTATGCCTGCCTCTTGGTTGCAATGTGGAACAGTCTGTGCTCCAAAGCTATTCTGGTACTGCCCCCCAACTTTTCCTTCGGTACATTGACGACTACATTGGTGCTGCTTCCTGCACCCATGCTGAGCTCGTCAATTTCATCCACTTCCACCCAGCCCTCAAATTCACTTCCTTTATCCTGGACACTTCTCTCCCCTTTCTCGATGTCTCGGTCTCCATCTCTGGAGACAGACTGTCCACTGACATCTGCTACAAGCCCACTGACTCTCATAACTACCTCGACTATACCTCTTCCCACCCTGCCACATGCAAAAATGCCATTCCCTATTCCCAGTTCCTCTATCTCCGACGCATCTGCTCCGAGGATGAGGTTTTCCGTTCTAGGACATCTCAAATGTCCTCTTTCTTTAAGGAACGTGGTTTCCCTTCTACCGTCATCAATGATGCCCTCACCCGCATCTCCTCCATTTCCCGCACTTCGGCCCTCACCCCATCCTCCTGCCACCACAACAGGGACAAAGTTCCCCTTGTCCTCACCTACCACCCCACCAGCCTCCGGATCCAGCACATTATCCTCCGCAACTTCCGCCACCTTCAACAGGACCCCACCACTAAGCAATCTTTCCCTCTCTACCCCTCTCCGCTTTCTGCCGGGATCAGACCCTCTGCGACTCCCTTATCCACACGTCCATCCCCACAGATCTCTCACCCAGCACTTATCCCTGTAAGCGTAAGTGCTACACCTGTCCCTACACCTCATCTCTTGCAACCATTCAGGGCCCCAAACAGTCCTTCCAGGTGAGACAACACTTCACTTGTGAGTCTATTGGGGTCATCTATTGCATCTGGTGCTCCCGGCGCGGCCTCCTCTACATCGGTGAAACCCGACGCAGATTGGGGAACTGCTTCGTCGAACACCTCCGCTCCGTCCGCCACAACAGACAGGATCTCCCGGTAGCCACCCACTTCAACTCTGCTTCCCATTCCCATTCAGATATGTCCATACATGGCCTCCTCTACTGCCACGATGAGGCTAAACTCAGGTTGGAGGAGTAACACCTCATATACCATCTAGGTAGTCTCCAGCCCCTTGGTATGAACATAGAATTCTCCAACTTCTCGTTATTCCCTCCCCCTCCCTACCCCTATCCCTATTTCACTCTGCCCCCTCCCCCAGCTGCCTATCACTTCCCTCATGGTTCCGTCTCCTTCTTCTATGACCCATTGTTTTCAAGGGCTATGACGTCAATGCTTCCCCTCCCCCACCCCTTTGTCTTTCAAATTACTGGTCTTTCAACTGAAGCTACAAGCATTCTTCAAATCCTTCCCCATCTTTCATTCTTCAGTCCTGACGAAGGGTTCCGGCCCGAAACGTCCACTCATCATTTCTAACTGATGCTGCCCAACCTGCTGAGTTCATCCACCATACTGAAAGTCCAGCTTCCCAATTATTATCTCCATCCCTTTTAGAATGAAGTAGTCACCTTTCTTATTTTTTAATCAAACCAAACTTTCCCACAGTTGGGGTAATTTTAGAAAATTAAAACCAAAGCACAGATTATTTCTTGTAAGACAAAGGACAAAGTCCATCGGAGTTCAGAGATTGTCAACTCACAGCATTAGTACCACTGCCCTGGTGCTTGTAATTTTCATGATTTCCTCATTTTGACTGGTTTTGGGACTTGTGACTTCTAAAGAGCAATAAAAAATACCTGTTAATTCATCTGCCATCTTTGTTTTCTGACATAGGCAACAACAGGGCTTCGCTTCCAGATGAGCTCAAAGCGTTCTATGCTTGCTTTGAGCATCGCAGCTTGGGGGAACCATTTCGAACCCCCTCAGCCCCGAATTTCAGTGTCTGAAGCTGATGTGCGAACAGACCTCAGGAGGGTGAACCCACGAGAACTATCTGGCCCAGACGGGGTGCCTGGTGAGGCACTAAAATCTCTGTGCTGATCAACCAGCTGGAGTGTTCACTGAGACCTTCAGCCGCTCGCTTTGGCAGTCTGAGATACCCACCTGTTTCAAGTGGGCTCCAATTATACCAGGGCCTAAGAAGAACATGATGGCCTGTCTCAATGGCTATCATCCATCTACGGTGATGAACTGTTTTGATAAATTGATGATGAAACATCAAGTCCTGCCTGAGATCCACTCCGATTTGCCTACTGGATCAACAGACCCACAGCAGATGCTATCTCATTGGCTCTTCTCTCAACCCTGGAACATCTGGACAGCAAAGATGCATAGTTCAGGATGCTCTTTATCAACTACAGCTCGGCACTTAAAATCATCACCCCCTCAAAACTAATCAATAAGCTTCAAGGCCTTGGCCTCAGTAAATCCTTGAGCAACTGGATCCTCAATTTCCTCACTTGCAGACCCCAGTCTGATCAGATTGGCACCATCATCTCCTCCATTTTCTCCATCACCACAAGGCTGTGTGTGTAGCTCCCTGCTCTGCTCACTTTACCCCTCTGTCTGTGAGGCTAAGCACAGCTGCAATGCCATATTCAAGTTTGCTGACAACACCACTGCCAGCGGCTGAATCAAAGGTTTTGATAAATCAGCATGTACGTAGGAGGGAGACTGAAAATCTGGCTGAGTGGTGCCATAACTTACTCAGTGTCAGCAAGTCCAAGCTGCTGATTATCGACTTCAGGAGGAGGAAACCAGAGGTCTATCAGCCAGTCCTCATCAGGGGAATCAGAGATCAAGAGGATTAGTGACTTTAAATTCTTCAGTGTTATTATTTCAGAGGACCTGTCTGGGACCCAGCACGTAAGTGTAATTATGTAGGAAGCATGGCAGTGCCTCTAGTTCCTTAGGAGCTTGCAAAGATTCAGTGTGGCATCTAAAACTTTGACAAACTTCTGTAGATGTGTGTTGGAGAGTATGCTGACTGGCCGCATCATAGCCTGGTATGGAAACGCCACTGCCCTTAAACGGAAAACCCTATGAAAGGTAGTGAATACAGCCCAGTCTATCATGGGTAAAGCTCTCCCACCATGAAGCACATTTACACAAAGTGCTGTCGTAGGAAAGTAGCATCCATCATCAGGGTCCCTACCACCCAGATCGTGTTCACTTCTTGCCTTCTCCAGCAGTAAGAAGGTACAGGAGCCTCAGGACCCACACCACCAGGTTCAGGAATAGTTATTACCCCTCAACCATCAGGCTCTTGAACCAGAGGGGATAACTTCAATCAACTTCACTTACCCCATCACTGAACTGTTCCCACAACCAATGGACTTACTTTCAAGGACTCTTCATCTCATGTTCTCAGTGTTTGTTGCTTATTTGTCTTTGTACGTGTGCAGTTTGTTGTCTTTTGCACACTGTTGTATGCCCAATTGTTCAGTGCAGTCTTTCATTGATTCTATTATGGGCACTGGATTTTTTGAGTATGCCCACAAGAAAATGAATCTCAGGGTTATACATGGTGACATATATAAACTTTGATAATAAATTTACTTTGAACTTTCTGAACTTTGAATTCTTCTGATCGTCATCCCATAAGTCCAATTCTCACTTCATTAACATTTTTCCTATTTTAAATATTTATAGAAACTTTGGCCACCTGCCTTTACATTTCCAGCCAGCTTTATCATTCTTTGGTGTTTGTTACAGCCTCGCACTGATTTGGTTATGAGAGGGGTTTCACCGAGCTTGGAGCAGGGTAATGGAGGAGAACTTATAAGGTGTTGATCTAACCATACTTAAAATATTGTGAGCAAAATTGGGCCCCTATATCTGAGGAACCTGTGGTGTCCCTGGAGAGAATCAAGACCAGGTTCACAAGAATGAACCCAGGAATGAAAGACTTAACATGTGATGAACATTTGATGTCTCTGGGCCTGTACTTGATGGAGTCCAAAAGGATGAGGGGAGATCTCATTGAAACTTACTGGATACTGAAAAGCCTGAGTAGAGTGGATATAGAGAGAAAGTTTCCACTACTAGCAGAGCCTAGGATCCATGCACACAACCACAAGATAAAGTACATTCTTTTGGAACATAGGACATAGAACGGTACAGCACAACACAGGCCCTTCAACCACAATCTTTTGACCTACTCTAAGATCAATCTGTACAGCCCTCTATTTTTCTCTCATCCATATGCCTAAGAGTCTCTAATGTATCTGCCTCTGTCACCATTCCCGGCAGTATATTCCATTCACTTACCCCTCTGTGTAAAAAAACTTCCTCTGACATCCCCCACTATACTTTCTTCCAATCACATTAAAGCTATTGCCCCTCATGTTAGGTATTTTGGCTCTGGGAAAGAGTCTCTGGTTGCCTACTTGATCCTTGCCTCTTATCATCTTGTACACCTCTATCAAGTCACCGCTCATCCTTTTTCACTCCAAAAAGAATAGCCCAACGTCATTCAAACTTTCCTCATAGACCATACTCTCTAATCCTGGCAGCATCCTGGTAACTCTCTTCTGCACCATCTCTAAAACTTCCATGTCTTTCCTATAATGAGGTGACGAGAACTGAACCCAATGCTCCAAGTGTGGTGTAACCAGACTTCTTTAGATCTACAACATTACCTCACAACTCTTGAACTCAATCCCTCAACTAACGAAGGCCAACACTCCATACATCTTCTTAACCACCCTATCAGCTTGCACGGCTTTAAGGGATCTATGAACATGGACCCCAAGATTCCTCTATTCCTCCGCACCATTAAGAATCCTACCATTAACCCTGTACTCTGCCTTTGTTTGATCCTCCATAGTGTATCAATTCACACTTTTCCAGATTGAACTTCATCTGCCACTTCTCAGCCCATCTCTGCATCTTATCAATCTCCAGTTTAAGTTGGCATTAATAAAGATGGGTGACAGCTTACTGGTGGTCCATAAAGCAAGAAAAAAGGCTAAATACTTCGTTAATAACATCTTTTCTGTGGAAAATTGTGGTAAACTATTACCGCAAACAATGAAGAGGCAAGCAAAGGCGAGGCTGACTCGAAGCATGCGGGTGTGGTGCAAAGTTGGAGCGAGGTTGAGGGAGGTGACTGGAACGAGGTCGAGGCATGTTTGAGATGAAGTCGGAGATGGAGTTGGAGCGAGAGAAGTGGAGAAAAGTTGGAGTAGAGGAGCTTTGGAGCCTGTCCAGCTAAACCAAGAGTGAAGATGGATTGATCCAAGCACTGAATCGATTTGGAAAGGTTGGGTGCAGGCCAGAACGTGGCAGCAGGGTCCAGGCCTAGAGCGTATTGATATGGCAGGGTGAGTCCTAGTGCGATGGGACAACCCAGAGCTGGGCCAGATAAACTGAAAACAGGCAGGGTGGTGGGACCAGTGGGGAGGGTCAAGCCGTACACTGCCCTGTGAAACTTACTCTGCTCTTCACAAGACACAGTGCTAAGGCTGAGGTTATTTCCTGATCTGGTTTCTCCGGGCTTCGTGTCTGTGAACTTTGCGACAATTTGCCCTTCTTTGTGATGAACTGTGGCTGAGGCTTCGGGCCTATGGAGTCACTTTAGTTCTGAACGTTGTAGCTTGCTTTTATTGTTTGTATTGTGTTTTCTTTCTCTCTCTGCGCATTGAGTTTTGGTCTTTTTTTTAAATTAAGTTCTTCTGGGTTTCTTGTTTTTCTGGCTGCCTATGAGCAGATGAATTTCAAGTTGTTTAATTTATACACGCTTTGATAATAAATGAACTTTGAACTTTGTTGTAACATATGACAGCTTTCTACACTGTCCACACCGACACCAACCTATCATCAGCAAACTTACTAACCCCCCCACCCCCACTCACTGCCTTATAAAGTAATTTATAAGAACCATGGAGAGCAGGGGTGGCAGAACAGATCGCCGTAGAAAACAACTGGTCACTGACCTCCAAGGAGAATAAAACTGAATTGCTAAAGAGGAGAAATTTCTTCAGCCTGAGGGTGAGGAAGCTGTGGAGTCTGTTGCCTCAGAGGGCTGCAGAGTCCAAGTCATTGGGTGTATTTGAGACACAGGTTGATAGGTTCTTGTTTGGTAAGGTAGTTGAAAGTTTTGGGGAGAAGGTGAAATAAATGCAGTTAAGAAAAGACATCAGCAATGAATAGTGAAGCAGACGTGATGAGCTGATTGAACTCATTCTGCTCCTATTCCTTGGGGTCTTGGGGTTTTATGGAGAGCTTTAATTGTGGTGCATGAGAAACCTAGCAGAGTGAATTGGACGGATTACATTCCTAAATATGAGCCAGGTAGGTATAAAGAGTCGTGTGTGAAGGTCGTTGGGCCGGGAGTGAGCTAAGATGTTTTCCCACTCAGCGGGAGGTTGGTATCTAAAATTCTTTTTCTCTTAATCTGGAGAATCTAGAATGAAGTAACAGTGGATTTGACATTGTGAATGGCTGTAAATGTTGGGATAGGTCAGCTGCTGAGTATAATTAAGGCTAAGCACCAATTGCTGGACACTGGGGTGACCAAGGGGTGTGTGAATCGGATGGGAAGGTGGACTTTAGGCCTGTGATCAGCCACAGTACGACCAAAGAGCAGAGCAAGCTTGAGGGGCTAAGTGGGTGTGTAATTCCTGAAAGATTAGTAGAGGCAGAGGACACTGTCACATTTAAAAGGATGTGACTTCAATTGAACCAGGAGCTGGAAAGAGAGACTAACTTGCAGCTGGCAGGACCTAATTGGCCAGATGGTTTCTTTATATGGCCATGAATGTCCATGATTAAATTATTCCAATTTGCTCATTAACTTACTCTTTGGGAGTTTGTATCCAGAGAGGTGATATCACAAATTATAACTAAATGAAGGTGTTGCATAAATAACTCTTCCATTGAATCCCTATTTTATTCTCAATATTAATGGGGAGCCAGATGATGTTTTTGTTGTGATGGAGACAATTGGTGGTTCACCTGTACCCATCAAGTTTATGTGACAGGCCTATTTATTTCCATGCTAACAATTCCATGGTCATAGGATATTATAATTCTATTCTAATGTACAGAATAACTTAATTACTGTGATTCAGTGATTCTATAGTAGGCAGACACATTTGTCAGGAAATCCAAAAGCTTCCAGCTGATGTCAGTTCTTAGGCATAGAGGGATGCAGTAGAGAAATAAGCCTTTTGGCCCATCAGTTCTGGGCTGACCATCAGCTATACGCAAATCCAATGTTGTGCCACCCGATATTTACAAAGTGGTAGTGCCAGCATAGCCATAGGTATGGAACGTATGTGGAATGGGTCAGGCTGCACTGAACAGAAGGGAGGGCCAAGGCTAGGTCTGAGGAGAGTGGGAACGTCTTATAGTTTTGACGACATTTTGATCTTTGAAATGTTATCTTCAGTTTGTCCAGATAGTTCACAGAAGTCTGATTATTTAATGTGGTGATTCTAAGTACTAAATATATCCCACCAAAGATTTCCCTGTGGCCTAGATTGTTGTTCTTTATATGTTGCTTTATTTCAGTATTGGCAGCAGAACTTGAGGCTATTAGCAGCGGAATGTGGCCCACATCCACTTGCTGGATGCAAGCAATTACTCAGTGGGTCCCACTGGATACATCATTTACTTCATCAGCAACCTTATGCAAAGGCACCCATGATTGCCAAGTCTGAGCTTGTAACCCAGCGGTGTGAATGGTGTAGAGTGGGTGAAGAAAAGTCATCCAAGAGCCAGGTAGCACCAGGATATCAAAACTTTGGTGGTGAAACCCCCCTCAAAACCCTTCCCAGAAGCTTGACGGGGTAGATGCAGAGTCAATGGCTCCCCTGGCTGGGATCTGTAGAACCAGGGGTCACAGTAACAAGGCATTTCAGGACAAGGATAAGAAGAAATTTCCTCATCCAGAGAGCAATGAACCCTTGAAATCCTCTATCCTGTGGAAGCTCAGTCACAGTGAATATTCAAGATGTAGGTTGATGTTTTACTTTGGATATTAGGGAATCAACGTTCAGCGGTTCCGTTTAATATCAGAGAACGTATATAACATACAACCTGAAATTCTTACCCTCTGCAGACATCCTCGAAACAGAAGAAAAACCCCAAAGAATGAATGACAGAAACACCAAGGCCCCCTGCCCCCTCCCACGCACAAGCAGAATCAACTCTCTCCCCACCTATTCCAGCAGAAAGCATCAGCACTCCCACCTCCCACCACGCAAGCAACAGCAAAGCTCCAAAGAGTGACCATGGTCTGCAGGCCATCAAGCACTGCTGTTCATCCCAACAGTCCGACATATCTCTCTCTCTCTCACTAACAAGGGGGAGAGCGATATCACTCCTTCCACAGCGAGAGGGGAGGAAAACAGTCCATGTTACAGTCTATGGCACTGCTTTTATTTCAAATTTGTCCCAGCTCAAGAATCGGCAGCAAACTCTCACCCACCATCGAGAGAGAGAGAGGGAGAGCACGATCGCCTGAGTGCAGGGGCCTCGGACAGCCACACCTGCTGTCTCGATGTTCTAGCTACCCACGATGCTTCAGTTCACGGCACCGGCAAGAGATCGGGTCCACAGGCCTGCACCGAAACTGCCCATTTTGCAGGCCACCCCTGGCGATATTGAAAACAAAGCCATTCAGTAAGCTCCAAGTACAGGAACTTGCTGCCATGCAGAACCGCAGTTTGAGTGCAGGTGTAATCACAAATTCCAACAGGACTCCAGCCACCTTGAAAAGGAAAAAGAGGCATTAGAAGAAGAATTTAAACTGTTCCACTGATGGGCTGGGGAGACATTGCCCCCGGTGCTATCTTTAGCTCCGCCTCCAGGGCTTTATTGAAAGTTATCCTTGCCCCACTGACACGAGGATGCGAGAATGCACCTGGCTTTCTCCTGCTTCTGTTACCTATGTTCTAACCAATGATTTGATTAGAGGTTTTGAAAGTGTGCATCAGTCCTTCTTAAGGATGCAGGCTCCTCAGTGAATGCCAGCAATTCCAGCTGTGAGTCCTCCTACATTAATTGGGCAACCATGTTGGTGCATAAACGCAATAAAAATTGAATCCACATTGGATAAGTTGGTGCTGATACTGCAGAGTGGAAGAACATTAAAACAGTTTTACAGGATCCGGAGCAAGAAGGCTGCGAGTGAAATGCTGATTTCCAGAGCAAAGGCAGTTTTACTGCTCAGGGTAAAAGAGAGGCCAGACTGCGCAGGTGCATGACGTCAGCCAGTAGAGCGCAAAAGGTTTAAAAAGAAGACTGCTATATCCAGCGGGCAGCGTTCAGAGCAGGCAGCGGAGTGAGAGGCAGCAGAGTGATATGGCTTTGGCTCAATGGGCTTAGGTGGTAACAGGACGAGGCGAGGTAGGTTTACCTGTGTTATTTGCGGAAAGGAGGAAGTATGTGTGTGAGGCCAGTTTTCTGTGATCGGAGTCAGATGTGGGGGGTCAGGGAGTCTACCAGTCTCCCAGACGGCCATATCTGCACCAGGTGTGTCGAGATGCAGCTTCTAAGGGACCGCGTTAGGGAACTGGAGTTGCAGCTCGATGACCTTCGTCTGGTCAGGGAGAGCGAGGAGGTGATAGAAAGGAGTTACAGGCAGGTGGTCACACCGGGGCCACAGGAGACAGACAAGTGGGTCACAGTCATGAGGGCAAAGGAGAAGAGTCAGGTACTAGAGAGTACCCCTGTGGCTGTATCCCTTGACAATAGGTACTCCTGTTTGAGTACTGTTGGGGGGGGGGACAGCATACCTGGGGGAAGTGACAGTGGCCGTGCCTCTGGCATAGAGTCTGACCCTGTGGCTCAGAAGGGAAGGGAAAAGAAGAGGAAGGCAGTAGTGATAGGGGACTCTACAATTAAGGGGTTAGACAGGTGATTCTGTGGATGCAGGAAAGAAACTCGGATGGTAGTTTGCCTCCCAGGTGCCAGGGTCTGGGATGTTTCAGATCATGTCCAAGATATCCTGCAGTGGGAGGGAGAACAGCCAGAGGTCTTGGTACACATTGGTACCAATGACATAGGTAGGAAAAGGGAAGAGGTCCTGAAAACAGACTACAGGGAGTTAGGAAGGAAGTTGAGAAGCAGGACCGCAAAGGTAGTAATCTTGGGATTACTGCCTGTGCCACGGGACAGTGAGAATAGGAATAGAATGATGTGGAGGATAAATGTGTGGCTGAGGGATTGGAGTAGGGGGCAGGGATTCAGATTTTTGGATCATTGGGACCTCTTTTGAGGCAGGTGTGACCTGTACAAAAAAGACAGGTTGCACTTGAATCCCAGGGGGACCAATATCCTGGTGGGGAGGTTTGCTAAGGCTACTGGGGAGAGTTTAAACTAGAATTGTTGGGGGCTGGGAACCGAACTGAAGAGACTGGGGAAGAGGAGGTTGGCTCACAAATAGAGAAAGCTTGTAGACAGTGCGAGAGGGAGGATAGGCAGGTGATAGAGATGGGACACGCTCAGACCGATGGTTTGAGATGTGTCTACTTTAACACAAGGAGTGTTGTGAACAAAGCGGATGAGCTTAGAGCGTGCATCAATACTTGGAGCTATGATGTGGTGGCCATTACAGAGACTTGGATGGTGCAGGGGCAGGAATGGTTACTTCAAGTGCCGGGTTTTAGATGTTTCAGAAAGGACAAGGAGGGAGGCAAAAGAGGTGGGGGTGTGGCACTGTTGATCAGAGATAGTGTCACGGCTGCAGAAAAGGTGGACACCATGGAGGGATTGTCTATGGAGTCTCTGTGGATGGAGGTTAGGAATAGGAAGGGGTCAATAACTTTACTGGGTGTTTTTTATAGGCCGCCCAATAGTAACAGGGATATCGAGGAGCAGATAGCGAAACAGATCCTGGAAAGGTGTAATAATAACAGAGTTGTCGTGATGGGAGATTTTAATTTCCCAAATATCGATTGGCATCTCCCTAGAGCAAAGAGTTTAGATGGGGTGGAGTTTGTTAGGTGTGTGCAGGAAGGTTTCTTGACACAATATGTAGATAAGCCTACAAGAGGAGAGGCTGTTCTTGATCTGGTATTGGGAAATGAACCTGGTCAGGTGTCAGATCTCTCAGTGGGAGAGCATTTTGGAGATAGTGATCACAATTCTATCTCCTTTCCTGCTATCAGGCAGGAAATTGGAAGCTTAAATTGGAAACAGATTTTCTCAGGGAAAAGTATGGAAGAGATGTGGCAAATGTTCAGGGGATATTTGTGTGGAGTACAAATAGGCACATTCCAATGAGACAGGGAAGTTATAGCAGGGTACAGGAACCGTGGTGTACAAAGGCTGTAATAAATCTAGCCAAGAAGAAAAGAAAAGTTTACAAAAGGTTCAGAGAGCTAGGTAATATTAGAGATCAAGAAGATTATAAGGCTAATAGGAAGGAGCTTAAGAAGGAAATTAGGAGAGCCAGAAGGGGCCATGAGGAGGCATTAGCAGACAGATTTAAGGAAAAGCCCTAGGCATTCTACAAGTATGTGAAGAGCAAGACGATAAGACGTGAAAGAATAGGACCAATCAAGTGTGACAGTGGGAAAGTGTGTATGGAACCAGAGGAGATAGCAGAGGTACTTAATGAGTACTTTACTTCAGTATTCACTACAGAAAAGGATCTTGGCAATTGTAGGGATGACTTACAGCTGACTGAAAAGCTTGAGCATGTAGATATTAAGAAAGAGGATGTGCTAGAGCTTTTGGAAAGCATCAAGTTGGATAAGTCACCGGGACCGGATGAGATGTACCCCAGGCTACAGTGGGAGGGAAGGGAGGAGATTGCTGAGCCTCTGGCGATGATCTTTGCATCATCAATGGGGACGGGAGAGGTTTTGGAGGATTGAAGGGTTGCTGATGTTGTTCCTTTATTCAAGAAATAATGTCAAAGGCAGGTCGTGCCTTACGAGCCTGATTGAATTTTTTGAGGACGTGACTAAATACATTGATGAAGGTAGAGCAGTAGATGTAGTTTATATGGATTTCAGCAAGGCATTTGATAAGGTACCACATGCAAGGCTTATTGAGAAAGTAAGGAGGCATGGGATCCAAGGGGACATTGCTTTGTGGATCCAGAACTGGCTTGCCCATAGAAGGCAAAGAGTAGTTGTAGACGGGTCATATTCTGCATAGAGGTCGTTCATCAGTGATGTGCCTCAGGGATCTGTTCTGGGACCCTTACTCTTCGTGATTTTTATAAATGACCTGGATGAGGAAGTGGAGGGATGGGTTAGTAAGTTTGCTGATGGCATAAAGGCTGGGAGTGTTGTGGATAGTGTGGAGGGCTGTCAGAGGTTACAGCAGGACATTGATAGGATGCAAAACTGGGCCGAGAAGTGGCAGTTGGAGTTCAACCCAGATAAGTGTGAAGTGGTTCATTTTGGTAGGTCAAGTAAGATGGCAGAATATAGTATTGATTGTAAGACTCTTGGCAGTGAGGAGGATCAGGGGGATCTTGGGGACTGAGTTCATAGGAAGCTCAAAGCAGCTGCACAGGTTGGCTCTGTGGTTAAGACAGCGTACGGTGTATTGGCCTTTAGCAATTATGGAATTGAACTTAGGAGCTGAGAGGTAATGTTGCAGCTATGTAGAACCCTGGTCAGACTCCACTTGGAGTACGGTGCTCAGTTCTGGTCACCTCACTGCGGGACAGATGTGGAAGCTATAGAAAGGGTGCAGAGGAGGTTTACAAGGATGTTGCCTGGATTGGGGAGCATGTCTTATGAGAACAGGTTGAGTGAACTCGGCCTTTTCTCCTTAGAGCGACGGAGGATGAGAGGTGACCTGATAGAGGTGTACAAGATGATGAGAGGCATTGATCATGTGGATAGTCAGAGGCTTTTTCCCAGGGCTGAAATGGTTGCCACAAGAGGACACAGGTTTAAGGTGCTGGGGAGTAGGTACAGATGAAATGTCAGGGGTAAGTTTTTTACACAGAGAGTGGTGAGTGCGTGGAATGGGCTGCCGGCAATGGCGGTGGAGGCGGATACAATAGGGTCTTTTAAGAGACTTTTGGATAGGTACATGGAGCTTAGAAAAATAGAGGGCTGTGGGTAAGCCTAGTAATTTCTATGGTAAGGACATGTTCGGCACAGCTTCATGGGCCAAAGGGACTGTATTGTGCTGTAGGTTTTCTATGTTTCAGTACTGGTAAGTAGGTGAAATGGCCACTAAAAACTTTGCTTAGCTTCAAGTGTACAATGTGATGGAACACGGTCATTTCTCTCACTCCCTACCCTACTTTTTACCTCTAGGTAATTCTGCAGACGCTCTTTGAAGGAGCTTTAGTCTCTTCCACCCCTTCCACTTTGACTAGAATTGAATTTCATTGCTCCATCACGTTTGAAGAAGAATCTCTATCTCTTGTCTATTTCATGCATCTCAATGAAGACTCTTCTCCACCTTCTGGATCCCAAAGCACATTGCCCAGTCTCACCACTGCAGGTTACTAAGCATCCCCTTGAGAGTTAGAGTATGGTGGTATAGTGGTTAAATCAGTATACTAGCAGGCTAAGATCTAAATATCTAGGGTCAAACACCGCAGTGGCAGTTAGAGAACATGCACAAAACTTGCAAAGTAAAATCAGCAGGAAATATTAGTCTCAGCAGTAGAAACTTCAGACTGTTAGGGAAGCTCTCTGTGGGAGCAAATTTGCCACCATGACACAATGGCCTGGTCTGACCTATAGGTGACTCTAGTGTGAGGCTCCTCACTCTCCACCATTCAGAAGCCGTAAGGAGTGACGATAAAGGCAGCCACTGCTAGCGGCGTCCTGTGACCGGCTGCCTGACGTGTAGCGGGTGTACAGCTGAAAGTGATCTTGCTGGCTGCATGATGGACTCTGCAGCAACTCCAACGCGCAGGAACACAAGAAGCTGTAAGGAGTAGTGATGCTGGGTGCTTCACGGGCACAGCCTTCTCCAAACCCTGAAAGCATCCACATGACATGACGCCTCAAGAGGGAGGGATTTATCATCGAAGATCACCCCCATCTGGGTCATTCTCTCTTCTTGCTGGGCAGGAGTCCCACACCTCCAGGTTCAGGGACAGTTACTTTCCTTCAGCCATCAGGTTCTTCAAAGTACCTGCACAGTCCTAACGCCGTCTCAACAATGGAGCACTCTGGGCCCCCTCTTCTACTACCATGGACCTAGCTCTGTGCTTTTTCTTTGCACCAATGTCTTGTTTTGCACATTCTTTTTCTTCACTGCCCAGTTTACTTTTTTTGTATAATTTATGTTCTGTGTGTTGTCTGAGCCTGTGTGCCTGTGATGCTGCTACAAGAGGGTTTTTCACTGGACCTGTACCTCACCATACTTATGCACATTACAATAAACACAACCAGACGCAAATACATATATAGCGAGTCTTTTGGTTATTTGGGTGGTGGGGTGGAAATAGGTCTCTACCAACGGAGGTGTAAGGTGCTCCTTCCCTCTGCTAGCCTGCAGGTCACCCTTGGGCAAGGTGTAGCACCTGCTTAGCTCCCCATCAGGGTCACATGAGGTCACGGGAGCAGATGGTGGATGGTCGTATGAGCTGCTGGTACATATCATAAGTCCTGGTTATGAGACCAATGATGCCAGGTAGGGAATCTCTGAAGAGTATTGATAATGGCTGGGGTCACCCGTCTTGTAAAGACACAGCCCAGCAGAAGGTAATGGCAAACCACTTCTGTAGAAAAAGTTGCCAAGAACAATCATGGTCAAAGAAAAATCATGATCATCCATATCGTATAACAAGTCACATAACAAATGAATGAGGAGTCTTTTAGTAATAATGGTTTGCCCAGAACCTGGCTCATTATGTGAAGATCCATAGGACCGGAAGTTAATGGGGAGAGAATTCAAAAATCAGAGACTCAAAGGGACTTGGGAGTCCTAGTGCAGGATTCCCTAAAGGTTACCTTAGACATAGACATAGAGATACCTTATTGATCCCGAGGGAAATTGAGTTGCAGGTTGAGTCAGTGGTAAGAAAGGCAAATCTAATGTTAGCAATCATTCAAGAGGACTAGAACATAAAATAAAGGATGTAATGCTGAGACTTTATAAAGCATTATTCCTACTGCACTTAGAGTATTGTGAGTAGTTTGGGGCCACTTATTTAAGAACGGATGTGCTGGTGTTGAAGAGGATCCAGAGGACGTTCATGAGAATGATCCCAGATTACGACAGTGACAAGGTTAAAATATGAAGAGTGTTTGATTGGCCTGTACTCGCTGGAGTTTAGAACAACGGGGGGAGGGGAATCTCATTGAAACCTACTGAATATTGAAAGAGCCAGAAAGAGTGGACGTGGAGAGGATGTTTCCTTTAATGAGGGAGTCTAGAACCAGAGGGCACAGCCTCAGAGTAGAACGATGCCATTTAGAACAGAGATGAGGAGGAATTTCTTTAGCCAGAGGGTGGTGAATCTGTGGACTTCACTGCCAAAGATGGATGCCGAGGCCAAATCATTGACTATATTTAAAGTGGAGGTTAATAGGTTCTTCGTTAGATAGGGTGTCAAAGGTTACGGGGAGAAGGCAGGAGAATGCAATTGAGAAGGAAAGTAAATCAGCTGTGATGGGATGGCGGAACAGACTCGACGGGCTGAATAGCCTTAAACTTTTCCTATGTCTAAAAGGCATATGGTCTTAACCTCTGAGTGGATGACTTCACTGGAGCATAATCCATCATGAATGACTTCCACAGTAACATGCAAACTGAGCTGTTCTTCAAGCAAACATTGCAGTAGATTTGGTCAACAGATTACCTCACAGACCCAGCTTGGAAAGAAAAACACACTGCAAGAAGAATGCAGTTTTTAGCTGAATGAAAGAATCAGGAAAGCAGATGGAATCACCAGTGGTAGAGGTGAGTACATTGGTACACTGCTGCCTGAAGGAAGAGGAAACCACTCATTTGCTTGACGACAACAAGACTACAGTGAAGAATGTTTCCAAGGAATGTATGATATCATGAGCAGATATAAATAATCTTAACAAACAGCCTGTTGCTTTACAGCTGCTTTTGGGGATTGCATTCTATCAGTGCGTGATCTCAGAGAGACCTGAGTACAGAAATAGGCAGGCAGCAGAAGAGGAGAGTAACAGGCATTGAAGAGTAAAGGAAAGACAGTGACAGACGGTGCAGGGTGAGGGGATGGGAGAGTGACAGACAGTGGAGAGGAGAGTGACAGACGGTGGAGGGTGAAGGGAGGGGAGAGTGACAGAGAGGGGAGAGTGACAAACGATGGAGAGGAGAGTGACAGACGGTGGAGAGGAGAGTGACAGGCGGTGGAGAGGAGAGTGACAGACGGTGGAGAGGAGAGTGACAGATGGTGGAGGGTGAAGGGAAGGGAGAGTGACAGACGGTGGAGGGTGAAGGGAGGGGAGAGTGACAGACGGTGGAGAGTGAAGGGAGGGGAGAGTGACAGGCGGTGGAGAGTGAAGGGAGAGGAGAGTGACAGACGGTAGAGGGTGAAGGGAGGAGAGAGTGACAGACGGTGGAGAGGAGAGTGACAGACGGTGGAGGGTGAAGGGAGGGGAGAGTGACAAACGATGGAGAGGAGAGTGACAGACGGTGGAGAGGAGAGTGACAGACGGTGGAGGGTGAAGGGAGGGGAGAGTGACAGGCGGTGGAGGGTGAAGGGAGAGAAGAGTGACAGGCGGAAGAGAGCAGAGTGACAGGCAGTGGAGGGTGAAGGGAGGGGAGAGTGACAGACGATGGAGGGGAGAGTGACAGACAGTGGAGAGGAGAGTGACAGATGGTGGAGGGTGAAGGGAGGAGAGAGTGAAAGACGGTGGAGAGCGAAGGGAGGTGAGAGTAACAGGCGGTGGAGAGGAGAGTGACAGACGGTGGAGGGTGAAGGGAGGAGAGAGTGACAGACGGTGGAGAGTGAAGGGAGGGGAGAGTGACAGGCGGTGGAGAGTGAAGGGAGGGGAGAGTGACAGACAGTGGAGAGGAGAGTGACAGATGGTGGAGGGTGAAGGGAGAGGAGAGTGACAGACGGTGGAGAGTGAAGGGAGAGGAGAGTGACAGACGGAGGAGAGCAGAGTGACAGGTGGTGGAGGGTGAAGGGAGGGGAGAGTGACAGACGATGGAGAGGAGAGTGACAGGTGGTGGAGGGTGAAGGGAGGGGAGAGTGACAGATGGTGGAGAGGAGAGTGACAGATGGTGGAGGGTGAAGGGAGGGGAGAGTGACAGACGATGGAGGGGAGAGTGACAGACAGTGGAGAGGAGAGTGACAGGCGGTGGAGGGTGAAGGGAGGGGAGAGTGACAGAGAGGGGAGAGTGACAGACGATGGAAGGGAGAGTGACAGACAGTGGAGAGGAGAGTGACAGACGGTGGAGAGGAGAGTGACAGATGGTGGAGGGTGAAGGGAGGGGAGAGTGACAGATGGTGGAGGGTGAAGGGAGGGGAGAGTGACAGACAGTGGAGAGGAGAATGAGAGATGGTGGAGGGTGAAGGGAGGGGAGAGTGACAGACAGTGGAGAGGAGAGTGACAGACGGTGGAGGGTGAAGGGAGGGGAGAGTGACAGAGAGGGGAGAGTGACAGAGGATGGAGGGGAGAGTGACAGACAGTGGAGAGGAGAGTGACAGACGGTGGAGAGTGAAGGAAAGGAGGTGAGAGTGACAGACGGTGGAGAGGAGAGTGACAGGCGGTGGAAGGTGAAGGGAGGGGAGAGTGACAGACGGTGGAGAGGAGAATGAAAGATGGTGGAGGGTGAAGGAAGAGGAGAGTGACAGACGGTGGAGAGGAGAGTGACAGACGGTGGAGAGTGAAGGGAGGGGAGAGTGACAGACGGTGGAGAGTGAAGGGAGAGGAGAGTGACAGACGGTGGAGAGGAGAGAGACAGGCGGTGGAGGGTGAAGGGAGGGGAGAGTAACAGACGGTGGAGAGGAGAGTGACAGACGGTGGAGAGTGAAGGGAGGTGAGAGTGACAGACGGTGGAGAGGAGAGTGACAGGCGGTGGAAGGTGAAGGGAGGGGAGAGTGACAGAGAGGGGAGAGTGACAGACGATGATCAGTGATACGGAAAACTGACAAGTGGGGGTAATACTGGGGAGACCGATGAGACAGGCAGTGCTGTGTGATAATTGATCAAGAGTAGCAAGCAATGGGGAATGTGATATGGTGAGTGTGACAGGCAGTGGATGTGTAGGTGATCAGATAAACTGTACAATACCTCATTCGCTGGCTGAGATGAATGAGAGGTGGTGGAAAGTGACAGGGAACTATCAATGGCAGGGAATTGATGGTAGCAGTTACTGTACAGTATCAGCTGTTAGACAGAGACAGGTGACAGCCAGTGGAGAGTGCCAGCTGATCGTAGACAAAGATATCCATGGTTGGCTGTGTGTGATAGTCACCGGGACGTGACATCTAATTCCCAGTGATCCTGGCATGACTTGGTAGGGCCTTTGGATTCAGTGTTGAGTGTGTGCTGTTCTGTTGAGGGAGGGGAGAGATCCAATAAAAAACTATCCAGAAGGGGGAGCAGAGGCAGGTACAATCACAACGTTTTCTCCATAGATAGATAGGTACGTTGATGGAAGTGTTTAGGAGGATGGGCAAACATAGGCAAATGGGATTAGTGTATGTACAGTAGGTAATTTGGTTAGCCTGGAGGAGTTGGGCCAAAGGAGCTGTTTGTGTGCTGTAGATTGCAAACTGGTCAGCTCAGAGTAGAGTGAATTAACCTGGCAACACAAATGACGAGGTGCAGGAGGCACACCTTACACAGCCACAAACATCTCACTTACCAGACCTACCTGTTTTCAAAGCAGCTCGCAGCATTAGAACTGAAGGGGTCACTGACAGGTACTCTAAGCTCGCCAGCAGACTGCTCGCCTCCTTCACACACTCCTTCCACGAACCTCATAGTGCCACAATAACCACATTCAGTCCTGGTAATTCCTGAAGCAAGGAGGTAAAGAAATGTATGTTTACCGATTGGCTCGCAGGTAATGGTATCATTATTATTGACACAGTTCATCAGGAGAAGCAATATCACAGTGCCTGAACTTTGATGCCCAGACATACAATGAGCAGGAAGAGTTTAGACGCTATAATTCAGAGTTAATTGTGACCATCTGACTACAGACATCCTCATTCAGCTATTAGATTAGGAGTAAACTCTTTCAATCCAAGACGTTTAATTAAGGATAACTGCTCTTTCAACACAAATCATTGCTATTGAACTTTTCACCCTGCATCCCAAGATGCCCCAGTATCCATTATGTGTACTTCTGATTGGTTGTTCTGCTGTTAATTAAAAGCAAAGATGCCTCAGTAACAATGAAAATTAAGCTTTACCTTAACTTCTCTCCAAACCTACTCAGGTAATAAAGTATCTTGTTGTTAGGTTGAAGTTAAATAGTGGCAGCACACCCACTTAATATCTCACAGACTTCTCAACATCCCATATCCAATGCCCCACACCAACGTCCCTTATCCAGTCAGTGTCCGCAGGCAACCCATTGACCCTCACCCATCCCATGTCCCACACTATGGCGTATCTACCCCAAAATCCACCCCAATAACACTCAGGCACCCCATGCTCCAAACTCATATCACATCCCAACAACATTCAAGCTTCTACTCCAGACTCCCAGCTGTATGAGAATGACCATATTGGAAGTAAAAAGGGATAGGTAGTGTCCAGGACCCTGGGAATCATTTCCCAGTTCTGGATCAAAATTCTGACCTGGAGACACGATTACCCACCTCAGCCTGTATTCTGTGTGTGAATTCAGCAGACCCTGTGGATGCACGTACATCCCAAAGATGAAGAGATATTCTAAAGGGAGAGTGAGGCAACTGTGGGTGACAAGGAAAGTCAAAGACAGCATAAAAGCAAAAGAGAGGCCATATAATATAACAAGAATAGAAGATTGAGAAGCTTTTAAAAATCAACAGAAGGCAACAAAAAACAATAAGGAGAGAAAAGATGAAATGTGAAGGTAAGCTAGCCAATAACATCATAGGATGCAAAACGTTTTTTTTCAGATACATAAAGAGTAAAAGAGATGTGAGAGTGAATATTGGACCTCTGGAAAATGACACTGGAGAAGTAGTAATGGGGGACAAAGAAATGGTGGGTGACTTCACTGTGGAAAACACTAGCAGAATGGCAGAAAATCAAGAGTGTCAGGGGACAGAAGCGAGTGCAGTTGCTGTTGCTAAGGAGAGGGTGCTTGGGAAGCTGAAAGGTCTGAAGGTGGATAGGTCGCCTGGACTAGATGAAAAACTCCCCAGGGTTCTGAAAGAGATTGTGGAGGCATTAGCAATGATCTTTCAAGAATCACTAGATTCTGAGTGATTCTGGATGAATGGAAAATTGCAAATGTGGCTCCACTCCTTAAGAAGGGGAAGAGGTAGAAAACAGGAAATTATAGGCCTGTTAGCCTGACCTCAGTGGCTGGGAAGATGTTGGGCTCCATTATTAAGAATGAGGTTTTGGGAAACTTGAAGGCAGATAATAAAATAGACCAAAGTCAACATAGTCCCCAAAGGGGAGAACTTGCTCGGCAAGTCCGTTGTGTGTGTGTTTTCCCTGGGTGCTCCCGTTTTCTTCCACAGTCCAAAGGTGTAGCAGGTAGGTTCACTGGACATTGTAAATCTCCCGTGATTAGGTCAGGGTTAATCAGGGCTGTGGGATTGCTGGGGTGGCATGGCTGAAAGGATTAGAAGAGCCAACTCTGCACGGTGTCACTAAATAAATAAATAAAAAGCAGAATAGACGAAGGAAAATCAGTGGATTTTGTGTACTTGGATTTTCAGACAGCCTTTGACAAGATGCCACACACAAGGCAGGAGGCCATGGTATTTCAGGAAAGATACTAGCATGGACAGAACATTGGTTGTTTGGCAGGTGGCAAAGCGTAGGAATAAAGGGGGCCTTTTCTGTTTGACTGCCAGTGACAAATGGTGTTCCACAGCGGTCTATGTTGGGACTGATTCTTTTTACATTATATCTCAACGAGTTGGATGATGAAATTGATGGCTTTGTGGCCAGGTTCATAGACAATTCAAAGACAGCTGGAGCCCTAGGTAGTGTTGAGGAAGCAGCGAGTCCACAGAAGGACTTCAGCAGATTGGGAGAAAGGGCAAAGAAGTGGCAGATGGAATACAGTGTAGGGAAGTGTATGGTCATGCACTTTAGTAGAAGGAATAAAGGCATAGACTGTTTTCTAAGCCTGGAGAAAATTCAAAAATCAGAGGTGCAGAGTGACTTGGGAGTCCTTGTGCAAGATTCCCTAAGGTTAACTTGTAGGCTGAGTCAGTGGTTTGGAAGGCAAATGCAAGGTTAGCATTCATTTTGAGTGGACTAGAATATAAAAGCAAGGATGTGTTGCTGAGGCTTTATAATACATTGGTCAAACTGCTTTTGCAGTATTGTGAGCAATTTTGAGCCCATTATCAAAGAAAAGCTGTGCTGGCATTGGAGAGGGGCCAGAGGAGGTTCTCTCGAATAGTTCTGGGAATGAACGGGTTAACATACATGGCTTTGGGAGTGTACTCACTGGAGTTTACTGTAGAAGAGTGAGGAGGGAATCTCATTGAAACCTACCAAATATTGAAAGGCCTGGACAGAGTGAATGTGAAGAAGATGTTTCCTATGGTGGGGAAGTCTGGGACCAGAGAGCACAGCCTCAGAATAGAAGGATGTCCATTTAGAACAGAGATGAGGCGAAATTTATTTAGCCGGGGGGTGGTGAATCTGTGGAATTCATTGCCATGGATGGCTATGGAGGCCAAGTCATTGAGAATATTTAAAGCAGAGATTGACGTGTTCTTGGTTAGCCGGGGTGTCAAAGGTTACAGGGAGAAGGCAAGAGAATGGAGTTGAGAGTGATAATAAATCAGCCATGAAGGAATGGCAGAGGATACTCGATGGGCCGAGTGGCCTAATTCTTCCCCTATGTATTATGGTGTAAACCCACTGTTTGAGAGTAGGACTGCCATCCTAGACAACACCATTGCTTGGTGTAACACTGCCAAGCTGTTGGGGAAGACACTACTGTGAAACAAGCAACGGCAATTTTCTAGTCTCCACCCAGCACGCCCTCCCCACCCCCACCCCCATGGAAAGCAGCCAAACACCAGGCCACAGTTACTCAGCACATTGACAACTGAGCTCTTACAGTAAGCCTATTGAGGCAATTAGGTACAGTTACTTGCCAACGCCAGTGGAGTTTCTTAGTCACACTAGTCCATTGCTCAACGGCTGTCACTGGATAAATAAGTAAACTATCAACTAAATTGGGTGATAGAATGTTATGACATCACTCAGTTAAATGTAATAGTGACCGCCATCCTCCCCAGGGTCTCACTCAATAAATACTATTTCTGAGAAGCAGAGGCATGAAGCTCAGACAGTTACAATCATTCAATTGTAATCTCCCTTTTTCCATTGAAGATTCATATGTGTACATCGCAGTGTGTGTGTTTGAGTGTTTCCCTGGCGTTAGGAGGGGTTCTGTGCAAACACCTCTGTGTATGTCTGTGCTGAATGTCAGTGTGTCATTTGCAAGTGTGTGAATTGACATGGATGCGTTTGTAGGTGCTTATGCATGTGTGTTTGCGTTAATGTTTGTCATAATACCCTTTGAAAATTCCTGTGCATTGTGCGCACATGGATCTATGCATTTGACCGTGTGAGTTAAACGATAAAGATCTTAAAAAATTAGCTTTATTGTCACATGTACATCAAAACATTGAAAGATGCAGTGAAATCAACAACCAACACTGTGCTAGGAGCAGCCCACAATTGTTGCCATGATTCCAGCACCAATATGTGTCTGTTGGTACTGATTGTGTGTTAACTGTGTATATTTATCTATGTGTGATTGTGTGTAATTGGGTGTGAGTGCAGGTGTGTTGGTATCAGTTTATTATTGTCATACACACGGAAATACAATGAAAAGCTTGTCTAGTATACTGTTCTTACAGATCAATTTATTACAATAGAGCATTGAACTAGAAAAAGGCTAAACATGAACAATGCAGAGTAAAGTGTGACAACTACAGAGAAAGTGCAGTCAGGTGAACTATAAACCATAACAAGGTGCAGTTTGAGGTCAAGGGTCCATCTTTTCATACTAGGGTATCATTTAAAACCATAAAACCATAAGACAAAGGAGCAGAAGTCGGCCATTCGGCCCATCAAGTCTGCTCCACCATTTTATCATGAGCTGATCCATTTTCCCATTTAGTCCCACTCCCCCGCCTTCTCACCATAACCTTTGATGCCCTGGCTACTCAGATACCTATCAATCTCTGCCTTAAATACACCCAATGACTTGGCCTCCACTGCTGCCTGTGGCAACAAATTCCATAGATTCACCACCCTCTGGCTAAAAAAATTTCTTCGCATTTCTGTTCTGAATGGGCACCCTTCAATCCTTAAGTCATGCCCTCTCGTACTAGACTCCCCCATCATGGGAAACAACTTTGCCACATCCACTCTGTCCATGCCTTTCAACATTTGAAATGTCTCTATGAGGTCTCCCCTCATTCTTCTAAACTCCAAGGATAGAGCCCAAGAGCGGACAAACGTTCCTCATATGTTAACCCTTTCATTCATTAATAGTCTTATTACATCAGGGTAGAAGCTGTCCTTGAGTCTAATGGTACGTGCTTCCAGGATTTTGCATCTTCTGCCCAGTGAAAGAGGGGAGAAGAGAGAGTACCTGGTTTGGATGGGATCTTTAATTATGCTGGTTGATTTACTGAGGCTGCGAGAAGTGTAGACAGAATCCATGGAGGGGGGATGTGTTTCATGATGTGCTGAGCTGTGTCAGCAGTTTTTTGCCATCACGGGCAGTGCATTTACCATACCAAGCTGTTATGCATCCAGATAGAATGGTGTTTTGAAAAGGGTCGACAGGGACATGTCAAATTTCTTTACCTTCTTGCGGGAGTAGAGCCACTGCTGAGCTTTCTTGGTTGTTCCGTCTACGTGGTTGGACCAGGACAGGTTTTGGGTGATGTTAACTCCTTGGAGTCGGAACTTGAAACTCTCAACCTTAACACGGTTGATATAGACAGGAGCATGTGCTCCATCTTCCTTCCCGAAGTCAATGGCCAGCTCTTTCGTTTTCCTGACGAGGGAAAGGATGTTGTTGTGACACCATGTCACTAAGCTCTCTGTCTCCTTTCTATACTCCAGCTCATCTTTATTTGAGATAAAACCCAGTAAGTGGAACCATCTGCAAATTCGTAGATGGGATTAGAACAGAATCTGGCCACACAGTCATGAGTGTACCAGGGTTAGAGTAGGGATCCAAGGATGCAACCTTGTGGAGCCCCACAACTGAGGTGGTAGTGTTGCTGCCTATCCTTACTGAGTACAGTCTGTTGGTCAGCAGTCAAGTGTGAGAGTGTGTGTGTGTGTGTGTGTGTGTGTGTGTGTGTGTGTGTGTGAGAGAGAGAAAGAGAGGGAGACTGTCTGACAGTGTGCAGATTTGTGATTATAAAAGGTCAGCAATGAGGAGTAAAGCTGTCTTGAGCATGGACTCCGCTAACTTTCTGTGAGATTTGTGATTTCAGGTACTGTTAGAAGTGATATCAGTGGACAGGGTAAGTGCTGCAGTTGGAGAGGGAAACAGCCAGTTTGTCATTTCCTGAGTTACACCCACGCAACTGCTGAAGTCAATGGATTTCTATATTTTCCTAAAATATATATAAATACACACATCGTCTTCAGACGTTTCTAGCGGTAGCTGGCAATGTCTAGCTATGAATGGTCTTATTAAATATTTGTTGGTGCTCAGAGTTACAGCTGTTAGGAAACACGTCTTGTTTATCCCTTCTCAATCCACAGAGCCAAATGGTAGCTCGCTGGTAAACACGCAGGCCGGGGGTGTACTCTCGGCTTCAGAAGACATGTTGGAACATACTGGGATTTAAAGTTTATGCAGTCCAGCTACACAGGTCACAACACAGCTCAGGAATATAATATCCACACACGCTGACCGAAGGTCTAACCCAGCCACCACGACAAGATGGACTCTGACCTCCCAGTCTACTTCACAATGACCTTGCTCTTTGCTGCCCACATGCGCTGCACTTTCTCTGTAACACTTTGTCCTGCCTTCTGCTATTGTTTTTAACTGTACTCCGTCAATGCACAGACAGAGCTCAGACACTGAGATTGACCCAATACTCCAGCGGCACATCTTTCGCCATGACCAACATGAAGTGCTGCCTCAAGTTGGCAACACCCATCACTAAAGATCCCCGCCATCCCAGCTATGCCATCTTCACGCAGCTACCACTGGGCACGGGGTATAGGGTGCTGAGCCACACACAACCATTCAGCTTTTGAAACAAGTCCACACGAGCCTAATCCATATCTCACTGTGGCCACTTTCCTCACAATGGAACTTTTGTTCTAGTTATGTTCCCGCCTGTATGATTTTTGCATAACTTATGTTTCATTTATAGTTTTCTTGTGTCTCTGATGCCAGGTGCCTGAGATGCTGCTGCAAGTTTTTCATTGCAGTAATGCTGGCATGTACATATGACAATAAATGCCGCGTTGACTTTGAGAATGTATGTACTGTACCTCTCTGTCCCACTGGCTATCAGGCCTGTGCCAATCCTGACCAGGCTCACATGTCAACGGATGCAACAGATGCATCGGATGGGCGCAGCACAAATCGGAACACGGACACTGTCAGCTGACACTACTTAAATCCAAAGGGAAATAATGACAAGAAACAGAAGGTCAGGCAGCATCGAGAGAGAGAGAGAGAGAGAGAGAGAGAAATATGAACTAATGTTACAGGTGGATGATCTTACATCAGAGCAGACTGATTTTGACACAATCAGGAAAGTTGTGTTATCTGAACTAGTTGGCTTTGGCACCGAGTGTGGAAGTTTATATCAAGTACAGATGGAAGATGAGGTGCTGTTTCTTCAGATTACATTGGGCATTGTTGGGACAGGAGAAGGTCGAAAGAGGAAAGGTCAGAACAGCAGTGGATGGAGAAACAAGCAAGAACGAAGGAGGATTGCCTGCAAAAGCAACCGTAAAAATGTGGCAGAGTTTAGCAGCTGAGAAAGAATGATTCAGTGTTTTTAAGCACACAAGTGGCCCATGTGATATAATCTGGCACCCCTCAGACATTTCCTCAAGCCATCTGCGGGCAAGCTACATCATGTGCAGAATAAGCTGTGCATAACATCAGAAGATTGTACTGTTGCCTAAGTACACAGTACAAAATATTCCTTCCTTCACTCTGTGTTTCCCAGGTCCTTTGAAAGTTGTTTTCAAGAGAAGGCAGGGGCAGCAGATTGAAGTGAGAGTTACACACTCTACCACACTCCCTCATCGCCATCTTGTACTTTGCTTGAGCTCTGCCCCAAAGTCCTGATTGGCACAGTTAATATCTCAATACTTACCTCTGTAAACTGGAGTGAGGAATTCCACTAAAAACTCATCCACCCACCAGTCTCCTCTTGCTGTTGACACGGGGCTTCTGTGAGTTCCCGAAGGACGTGAGATCTCAACACCATTGTCACACCTGTGCCGTCTAGTTCTTGATTCTCCAGCCTTGGGAATAAGACTGTGTGCACTGACCCTATCTGAGCACCCCATGATTTTGTACACTTCTATAGAGTTTGTGTTGGGCACATGGCCAAGTGGTTAAGGCGTTCGTCTAGTTACCTCAAGGTCGCTAGTTCGAGCCTCAGCTGTGGCAGTGTGTTTGTGCCCTTGAACAAGGCACTTAATCACACATTGCTCTAGTGTCTGTGCGAGGAATGGCTCCCCATACAGACTTCCAATCTGCGCCTTGTAAGGCATGAAAATGCCCGAAGCAGGCCTCTCATGGTCTGAGTCGACGTTCCCTCCCTCCCCTCTATAGAGTCACCCCTCAGTCTACGTTCCAATGAATGAAGTCTCAGCCTGCTCAATCTCTCCATAGCTCATTCCCTTGAACTGGCAACATGCTCACAAATCTTTCCTGCACCTATTCAGCTTAATAATCTTCCCTATAGCAAAGTGACCAAAATTGTGCACAATACTTAAGTGCAGTCTCATCAACGTTTTGTTCAAGTACATCACTGCCTAACTTTTACAGACTGGTGAAGGTCAGCTTGCCAGATGCCTTCTTCCTGGGATCCAGAGCATGAAACAGTCTCGATGGAGCAGCTTCAAAGAGTTTTCAGTCACTAGGAGCAGCTCTGCAGCTTAGAAGGGATTCTGGAGTAATAGATGACCTCATAGGCATGGACTTCTGGAACCGGCTGTCGGCTTCTGGCTCTCAGAGGTAGAGTGAGATGTATCCTGTGTGTTGGCTGATTCTCAGGCTGTCTTACCACCTTCAGTGACCTTACGTCCACATTGCATTGAACAAACCAGGGGCAGCAAAACAGCCCATAAGGACCATCGTGGATTTGATACTCCACCACTGATCCTTGTTCTTTCATTGTTTTGAAGATCTGGTTGTCACAGGCAAGGCCATCATTACCTGTCTGCCCACCCCTAACTGCACCTTGAGAGGATGGTGGTAAACAGCCCTCCTGAACGGCTGTAGTCAACGTGGTAAACATTCTCACATACCCATGGTCCAGGGCTACCATAATGCATGGTCTGCCCAGTAGAGTTGATCCAGTGTGACTCCGGCTTAAATACTGGATTCGTTGACCTTGAGAATGATGCTGATGGTGGTTTGACTTTCCTGCCAGAAAACTTGGTGGAATATCTGAAGGCAGAGTTGGTAGTATCTTACTCTTGCTTTGAGGCACTGTTGTCAGTTGCCCAGATCTCAGAAGAGATCAGGGATCACTTTAGCCTAGGAGCAGTGAGTCAAGTCTGAGGTCTGGATCATCAAAACTGCCAGCACAACTTTCAGTTGAACAAGGGCTGTGTTGGCACATTGAAACCCATGGTAAAATTCCATCATTGATGTCTGCCTTTGCAGACAGATGCCACAGAAGATAAGAGAAAGGATCCACGTTCTTCTTGGTCTTGCAAATCAGCCCTGATGGGTAGCAGAGGTGGTTCTAAGGGCCAGTTAGCTACTACTGCTCCTAATTCTTCATGAGGATGTGAGGATATTTATCCACAGGTATGAACGTACATACACTTACAGTTTTCTGTATGCCGTCTCTTTGTCTGTATCATCACTTGATGTCACCATTATATTGTCACCATACCAGATAGCATCACTCTGGTAATGTTTGGTCTTTACAAGATCACTGTGACACCAATGTCAGATATGCTCTTGAGAAGTGAAAAAATGGAGCATGAAGATCTGGTCTCACCAACATAAAAGAGATCAGAATGAAGAATAAATAACTGCTGGTGCAGGAATTCTGAAATAAAAATAGAAATGTTGGATACACATGATCTGAAACCTTGGAGACACAAGAGAGTGCAGGTTCTGTAATCTGGAGCAAAAAGCAAACTGCTGAGTCCCTCCAGAAGATTGTTTAGCGATCTGAAAACTTGACTCTGACTCTGCTACTGCCAGAGCGGCTGAGTGTTTCCAGCACTTTCTGTTTATTATTTAAAGAGATCGGATACAGCTTCAATGGGACTGGGCGTCTGAGTTGTCTCAGATCATAACATCCAAGTTTTTCAGGGAGGAATATGTTTGCATTCAGTCACTGACAGTATGAGGGATCTGCTAACATCAAGCCTTCCCATCGACCAAATCCTTGGAGCAGCGATGAGCCCTAAACAATACATCAAGAGCCAAAGAAATATCTAGAGACTGGAATTATTAGTTTCAGTTTTGGTTTATACTTGACACCTGCACCGAGATACAGAGAGAAGCTGGTCTTGCATCCTGCTCATATGGAAAAACTTCCTTAGCCAGAGAGTGATGAATCCGTGGAATCCTTTGCCACAGACAGCTGTGCAGGCCAAGTCATTTAAGGTGGAGATTGATAGATTCGAAACTAATCAGGATGTCAGAGGTTACAGGGAAAAGGCAGGAAAATGGGGTTGAGAGATATAAAAATTCAGCCATGATGGAATAGCAGAGCAGCTACGATGAACTGAGTGGTGTTATTCTGCTCCGAGGTCTTACGGTCCTATGGTCTTACAGATCAAATCAGTGCACAGTATGTTCAGGTAAAATAAGCTAAAACAAAACAATGCAGAATGAAGTGTGACAGCTACAGAGAAAGTGCAGTACAGGTAAACAACAAGATCAACAACTCCTGGAGAGCAAAAGATCGCCAGACCTGTCCAAAGACTTAAAAGAACAGTATTAGTCATTCGTAGAGGCAGGGAATTTAGATTTAATGGAACAGAACAATTGAAATGGAAGTAATGAGTGCATCTGCAGGGATCGGCTTACAATGAGATGCGATGCTCCAGCACCGTCTTGCAAAATGGAAAAAGTTGGAAATACTCAGCAGGTCAGGGAGTGACTGCGGAGGGGACGTTAATGTCCTTCACCTGAACAGGTCAGGGAGTGACTATGAAGGGAACGTTAATATCCGTCACCTCAACAGGTCAGGGAGTGAATGTGGAGGGGACATTAATGTCCTTACCCTGAACAGGTCAGGGATTTACTGTGGAGGGGACGTTAATGTCCTTCACATGAACAAGACAGGGAAAGACTGTGGAGGGGATGTTAATACCCTTCACATGAACAGGTCAGGGAGTGACTGTGGAGGGGATGTTAATGCCCTTCACCTGAACAGGTCAGGGAGTGACTGTGGAGGGGAAGTTAATGTCCTTCACCTGAACAGGTCAGGGAGTGGCTGTGGAGGGGACGTTTATGTCCTTCACCTGAACAGGTCAGGGAGTGACTGTGGAGTGGACGTTAATGTCCTTCACCTGAACAGGTCAGGGAGTGACTGTGGAGTGGACGTTAATGTCCTTCACCTGAACAGGTCAGGGAGTGTCTGTGGAGGGGACGTTAATGCCCATCACCTGAACAGGTCAGGGAGTGACTGTGGAGGGGACGTTAATATCCTACATCTGAACAGGTCAGGGAGTGACTGTGGAGGGGACGTTAATTCACTTCACCTGAACAGGTCAGGGAGTGACTGTGGAGGGGACGTTAATGCCCTTCACCTGAACAGGTCAGGGAGTGGCTGTGGAGGGGACGTAAATATCCTTCACCGGAACAGGTCAGGGAGTGACTGTGGAGGGGACGTTAATACATTTCACCTGAAAGGGTCAGGGAGTGACTGTGGAGGGGACGTTAATGCACTTCACATGAACATGTCAGGGAATGACTGTGGAGGGGAAGTTAATGTCCTTCACCTGAACAGGTCAGGGATTGACTGCGGAGGGGACGTTAAAATCCTTCACCTAAACAGCTCAGGGAGTGACTGTTGAGGGGACGTTAATGCCCTTCACCTGAAAAGGTCAGGGAGTGACCGTGGAGGGGAGGTTAAAATCTTCACCTGAACAGGTCAGGGAGTGACTGTGGAGGGGACGTTAAAGTCCTTCACCTGAACAGGTCAGGGAGTGACTGTGGAGGGGACGTTAATGCCCTTCACCTGAACAGGTCAGGGAGTGACTGTGGAGGGGACGTTAATGAACTTCACCTGAACAGGTCAGGGAGTGACTGTGGAGGGGACATTAATGTCCTTCACCTGAACAGATCAGGGAGTAACTGTGGAGGGGACATTCATGCACTTCACCTGAACAGGACAGGGAGTGACTGTGGAGGGGACGTTAATGTCCTTCACCTGGACAGGACAGGGAGTGATTGTGGAGGGGACGTTAAGGTTCTTCACCTGAACAGGTCAGGGAGTGACTGTGGAGGGGACGTTAATGCCCTTCACCTGAACAGGTCAGGGAGTGACTGTGGAGGGGACAGTAATGCAATTCACATGAACATGTCAGGGAATGACTGTGGAGGGGAAGTTAATACACTTCACCTGAAAATGTCAGGGAGTGACTGTGGAGGGGACGTTAATGCACTTCACATGAACATGTCAGGGAATGACTTTGGAGGGGTCGTTGATGTCCTTCACCTGAACAGGTCAGGCAGTGACTGCGGAGGGGACGTTAAAATCCTTCACCTAAAAAGGTCAGGGAGAGACTGTGGAGGGGACGTTAATGTCCTTCACCTGAACAGGTCAGGGAGTGGCTGTGGAGTGTACGTAAATATCCTTCACCTGAACAGGTCAGAGAGTGACTGTGGAGAGGACGTTAATGCCCTTCACCGGAACAGGTCAGGGAGTGACTGTGAAGGGGACGTTAATGCCCTTCACCTGAACAGGTCAGGGAGTGAATGTGGAGGGGACGTTAATGTCCTTCACCTGGACAGGACAGGGAGTGATTGTGGAGGGGACGTTAAGGTTCTTCACGTGAACAGGTCAGGGAGTGACTGTGGAGGGGACGTTAATGCCCTTCACCTGAACAGGTCAGGGAGTGACTGTGGAGGGGACGTTAATGTCCTTCACCTGAACAGGTCAGGGAGAGACTGTGGAGGGGACGTTAATGTCCTTCACCTGAACGGGTCAGGGAGTGGCTGTGGAGTGGACGTAAATATCCTTCACCTGAACAGGTCAGGGAGTGACTGTGAAGGGGACGTTAATGTCCATCACCTGAACAGGTCAGGGAGTGACTGTGGAGGGGACGTTAATATCCTACATCTGAACAGGTCAGGGAGTGACTGTGGAGGGGACGTTAATTCACTTCACCTGAACAGGTCAGGGAGTGACTGTGGAGGGGACGTTAATGCCCTTCACCTGAACAGGTCAGGGAGTGACTGTGGAGGGGACATTAATGCCCTTCACCTGAACAGGTCAGGGAGTGGCTGTGGAGGGGACGTAAATATCCTTCACCGGAACAGGTCAGGGAGTGACTGTGGAGGGGACGTTAATACATTTCACCTGAACAGGTCAGGGATTGACTGCGGAGGGGACGTTAAAATCCTTCACCTAAACAGCTCAGGGAGTGACTGTTGAGGGGACGTTAATGCCCTTCACCTGAAAAGGTCAGGGAGTGACCGTGGAGGGGAGGTTAAAATCTTCACCTGAACAGGTCAGGGAGTGACTGTGAAGGGGACGTTAATGCCCTTCACCTGAACAGGTCAGGGAGTGACTGTGGAGGGGACGTTAATGCCCTTCACCTGAACAGGTCAGGGAGTGACTGTGGAGGGGACGTTAATGAACTTCACCTGAACAGGTCAGGGAGTGACTGTGGAGGGGACATTAATGACCTTCACCTGCACAGATCAGGGAGTAACTGTGGAGGGGACGTTCATGCACTTCACCTGAACAGGACACAGAGTGACTGTGGAGGGGACGTTAATGTCCTTCACCTGGACAGGACAGGGAGTGATTGTGGAGGGGACGTTAAGGTTCTTCACGTGAACAGGTCAGGGAGTGACTGTGGAGGGGACGTTAATGCCCTTCACCTGAACAGGTCAGGGAGTGACAGTGGAGGGGACAGTAATGCAATTCACATGAACATGTCAGGGAATGACTGTGGAGGGGAAGTTAATACACTTCACCTGAAAATGTCAGGGAGTGACTGTGGAGGGGACGTTAATGCACTTCACATGAACATGTCAGGGAATGACTTTGGAGGGGTCGTTGATGTCCTTCACCTGAACAGGTCAGGCAGTGACTGCGGAGGGGACGTTAAAATCCTTCACCTAAACAGGTCAGGGAGAGACTGTGGAGGGGACGTTAATGTCCTTCACCTGAACAGGTCAGGGAGTGGCTGTGGAGTGTACGTAAATATCCTTCACCTGAACAGGTCAGAGAGTGACTGTGGAGAGGACGTTAATGCCCTTCACCGGAACAGGTCAGGGAGTGACTGTGAAGGGGACGTTAATGCCCTTCACCTGAACAGGTCAGGGAGTGACTGTGGAGGGGACGTTAATACCCTTCACCTGAACAGGTCAGTGAGTGACTGTGGAGGGGACGTTAATGAATTTTACCTAAACAGGTCAGGGGGTGACTGTGGAGGGGACATTAATGTCCTTCACCTGAACAGATCAGGGAGTAACTGTGGAGGGGACGTTCATGCACTTCACCTGAACAGGACACAGAGTGACTGTGGAGAGGACGTTAATGTCCTTCACCTGGACAGGACAGGGAGTGATTGTGGAGGGGACGTTAAGGTTCTTCACCTGAACAGGTCAGGGAGTGACTGTGGAGGGGACGTTAATGCCCTTCACCTGAACAGGTCAGGGAGTGACTGTGGAGGGGACAGTAATGCAATTCACATGAACATGTCAGGGAATGACTGTGGAGGGGAAGTTAATACACTTCACCTGAAAATGTCAGGGAGTGACTGTGGAGGGGACGTTAATGCACTTCACATGAACATGTCAGGGAATGACTTTGGAGGGGTCGTTGATGTCCTTCACCTGAACAGGTCAGGCAGTGACTGCGGAGGGGACGTTAAAATCCTTCACCTAAACAGGTCAGGGAGAGACTGTGGAGGGGACGTTAATGTCCTTCACCTGAACAGGTCAGGGAGTGGCTGTGGAGTGTACGTAAATATCCTTCAGCTGAACAGGTCAGAGAGTGACTGTGGAGAAGACGTTAATGCCCTTCACCGGAACAGGTCAGGGAGTGACTGTGGAGGGGACGTTAATGCCCTTTATCTGAACAGGTCAGGGAGTGACTGTGGAGGGGACGTTAATTGACTTCACCTGAACAGGTCAGGGAGTGACTGTGGAGGGGACGTTAATGCCCTTCACCTGAACAGGTCAGGGAGAGACTGTGGAGGGGACGTTAATGTCCTTCCCCTGAACAGGTCAGGGAGTGGCTGTGGAGGGTACGTAAATATCCTTCACCTGAACAGCTCAGGGAGTGACTGTGGAGGGGCCATTAATGCCCTTCAGCTGAACAGGTCAGGGAGAGGCTATGGAGGGGACGTTAATGTCCATCACCTGAACAGGTCAGGGAGTGACTGTGGAGGGGACGTTAATGCCCTTCACCGGAACAGGTCAGGGAGTGACTGTGGAGGGGACATTAATGCACTCATCTGAACAGGTCAGGGAGTGACTGTGGAGGGGACGTTAATGTACTTCACCTGAACAGGTCAGCCAGTGACTGTGGAGGGGACGTTAATGCCCTTCACCTGAATAGGTCATGGAGAGACTGTGGAGGGGACGTTAATGCCCTTCACCGGAACAGGTCCGAGAGTGACTGTGGAGGGGACGTAAATACCCTTCACCTGAACAGGTCAGGGAGTGACTGTGGAGGGGACTTCAATGCCCTTCACCGGAACAGGTCAGGGAGTGACTGTGGAGGGGCCGTTAATGCCCTTCACCTGAACAGGACAGGGAGTGGCTGTCGAGGGGACGTTAATGTACTTCACATGAACAGGTCAGGGAGTGACTGTGGAGGGGACATTAATGTCCATCACTTGAGCAGGTCAGGGAATGACTGTGGAGAGGACGTTAATGCCCTTCACCTGAACAAGTCAGGGAGTAACTGTGGAGGGGACTTTAATGCCCTTCACCTGAACAGGTCACGGAGTGACTGTGGAGGGGACGTTAATGTCCTTCACCTGAACAGGTCAGGCAGTGACCGCGGAGGGGACGTTAAAATCCTTCACATGAACAATTCAGTGAGTGACTGTGGAGGGGACGGTAATGCTCTTCACCGGAACAGGTCAGCGAGTGACTGTGGAGGGGACGTTAATGCACTTCATCTGAACAGGTCAGGGAGTGACAGTGGAGGGGACGTTAATTCACATCACCTGAACAGGTCAGGGAGTGACTGTGGAGGGGATGTTAATACACTTCACCTGAACAGGTCAGGGAATGACTGTGGAGGGGACGTTAATGCACTTCACCTGAACAGTTCAGGGAGTGATTGTGGAGGGGACATTAATGCCCTTCACCTGAACAGGTCAGGGAGTGACTGTGGAGGGGACGTTAATGTCCTTCACCTGAACAGGTCAGGGTGTGACTGTGCAGGGGACGTTACCATCCGTCACCTCAATAGGTCAGGGAGTGAATGTAGAGGGGACATTAATGCCCTTACCCTGAACAGGTCAGGGAGTTACTGTGCAGGGGACGTTAATGTCCTTCATATGAGCAGGACAGGGAGAGACTGTGGAGGGGACGTTAATGCCCTTCGCGTGAACAGGTCAGGGAGTGACTGTGGAGGGGACGTCAATGCCCTTCACCTGAACAGGTCAGGGAGTGACAGTGGAGGGGACGTTAATGTCCTTCAGCTGAACAGGTCAGGGAGTGGCTGTGGAGGGGACGTAAATATCCTTCACCTGAACAGCTCAGGGAGTGACTGTGGAGGGGCCATAAAATGTCCTTCAGCTGAACAGGTCAGGGAGAGGCTGTGGAGGGGACGTTAATGTACTTCATGTGAACAGGTCAGGGAGTGACTGTGGAGGGGACGTTAATGTCCATCACCTGAACAGGTCCGAGAGTGACTGTGGAGGGGACGTAAATACCCTTCACCTGAACAGGTCAGGGAGTGACTGTGGAGGGAACGTTAATGTCTTTCACCTGAACAGGACAAGGAGTGACTGGTGAGGGGACGTAAAAATCCTTCACATGAACAGGTCAGGGAGTGACTGTGGAGGGGACGTCAATGCCCTTCACCGGAACAGGTCAGGGAGTGACTGTGGAGGGGCCGATAATGCACTTCACCTGAACAGTACAGGGAGTGGCTGTCGAGGGGACGTTAATGTACTTCACATGAACAGGTCAGGGAGTGACTGTGGAGGGAACGTTAATGTCCATCACGTGAACAGGTCAGGGAATGACTGTGGAGAGGACGTTAATGCCCTTCACCTGAACAAGTCAGGGAGTAACTGTGGAGGGGACTTTAATGCCCTTCACCTGAACAGGTCAGGGAGTGACTGTGGAGGGGACGTTAATGTCCTTCACCTGAACAGGTCAGGCAGTGACTGCGGAGGGGACGTTAAAATCCTTCACATGAACAGGTCAGGGAGTGACTGTGGAGGGGACGGTAATGCCCTTCACCGGAACAGGTCAGCGAGTCACTGTGGAGGGGACGTTAATGCACTTCATCTGAACAGGTCAGGGAGTGACAGTGGAGGGGACGTTAATTCACTTCACCTGAACAGGTCAGGGAGTGACTGTGGAGGGGATGTTAATACACTTCACCTGAACAGGTCAGGGAATGACTGTGGAGGGGACGTTAATGCCTTCACCTGAACAGTTCAGGGAGTGATTGTGGAGGGGACATTAATGCCCTTCACCTGAACAGGTCAGGGAGTGACTGTGGAGGGGACGTTAATGTCCTTCATCTGAACAGGTCAGGGAGTGACTGTGGAGGGGACGTCAATGCCCTTCACCTGAACAGGTCAGGGAGAGACTGTGGAGGGGACGTAAATGTCCTTCACCTGAACAGGTCAGGGAGTGGCTGTGGAGGGGACGTAAATATCCTTCACCTGAACAGGTCAGGGAGTGACTGTGGAAGGGCCGTTAATGCCCTTCACCTGAACAGGTCAGGGAGTGGCTGTGGAGCGGATGTTAATGTACCTCACGTGAACAGGTAAGGGAGTGACTGTGGAGGGGATGTTAATGTCCATCACCAGAACAGGGCAGGGAGTGACTGTGGAGGTGACGTTAATGCCCTTCACCTGAACACGGCAGGGAGTGACTGTGGGGGGGACGTTAATGCCCTTCACCTGAACTGCTCAGGGAGTGACTGTGGAGGGGACGTTAATGTCCTTCACCTGAACAGGTCAGGGAGTGATTGTGGAGGGGACATTAATGCCCTTCACCTGAACAGGTCAGGGAGTGACTGTGGAGGGGACGTTAATGCCCTTCACCTGAACTGCTCAGGGAGTGACTGTGGAGGGGACGTTAAAGCCCTTCACAGGACAGGTAGTGACTCTGGAGCGGACGTTAATGTCCTTCACCTGAACAGGACAGGGAGTGACTGTGGAGCGGACGTTAATGTCCTTCACCTGAACAGGACAGGGAGTGACCGTGGAGCGGACGTTAATATCCTACATCTGAACAGGTCAGGGAGTGACTGTGGAGGGGACGTTAATGTACTTCACCTGAACAGGTCAGCCAGTGACTGTGGAGGGGACGTTAATGCCCTTCACCTGAATAGGTCATGGAGAGACTGTGGAGGGGACGTTAATGCCCTTCACCGGAACAGGTCCGAGAGTGACTGTGGAGGGGACGTAAATACCCTTCACCTGAACAGGTCAGGGAGTGACTGTGGAGGGGACTTCAATGCCCTTCACCGGAACAGGTCAGGGAGTGACTGTGGAGGGGCCGTTAATGCCCTTCACCTGAACAGGACAGGGAGTGGCTGTCGAGGGGACGTTAATGTACTTCACATGAACAGGTCAGGGAGTGACTGTGGAGGGGACATTAATGTCCATCACTTGAGCAGGTCAGGGAATGACTGTGGAGAGGACGTTAATGCCCTTCACCTGAACAAGTCAGGGAGTAACTGTGGAGGGGACTTTAATGCCCTTCACCTGAACAGGTCACGGAGTGACTGTGGAGGGGACGTTAATGTCCTTCACCTGAACAGGTCAGGCAGTGACCGCGGAGGGGACGTTAAAATCCTTCACATGAACAATTCAGTGAGTGACTGTGGAGGGGACGGTAATGCTCTTCACCGGAACAGGTCAGCGAGTGACTGTGGAGGGGACGTTAATGCACTTCATCTGAACAGGTCAGGGAGTGACAGTGGAGGGGACGTTAATTCACATCACCTGAACAGGTCAGGGAGTGACTGTGGAGGGGATGTTAATACACTTCACCTGAACAGGTCAGGGAATGACTGTGGAGGGGACGTTAATGCACTTCACCTGAACAGTTCAGGGAGTGATTGTGGAGGGGACATTAATGCCCTTCACCTGAACAGGTCAGGGAGTGACTGTGGAGGGGACGTTAATGTCCTTCACCTGAACAGGTCAGGGTGTGACTGTGCAGGGGACGTTACCATCCGTCACCTCAATAGGTCAGGGAGTGAATGTAGAGGGGACATTAATGCCCTTACCCTGAACAGGTCAGGGAGTTACTGTGCAGGGGACGTTAATGTCCTTCATATGAGCAGGACAGGGAGAGACTGTGGAGGGGACGTTAATGCCCTTCGCGTGAACAGGTCAGGGAGTGACTGTGGAGGGGACGTCAATGCCCTTCACCTGAACAGGTCAGGGAGTGACAGTGGAGGGGACGTTAATGTCCTTCAGCTGAACAGGTCAGGGAGTGGCTGTGGAGGGGACGTAAATATCCTTCACCTGAACAGCTCAGGGAGTGACTGTGGAGGGGCCATAAAATGTCCTTCAGCTGAACAGGTCAGGGAGAGGCTGTGGAGGGGACGTTAATGTACTTCATGTGAACAGGTCAGGGAGTGACTGTGGAGGGGACGTTAATGTCCATCACCTGAACAGGTCCGAGAGTGACTGTGGAGGGGACGTAAATACCCTTCACCTGAACAGGTCAGGGAGTGACTGTGGAGGGAACGTTAATGTCTTTCACCTGAACAGGACAAGGAGTGACTGGTGAGGGGACGTAAAAATCCTTCACATGAACAGGTCAGGGAGTGACTGTGGAGGGGACGTCAATGCCCTTCACCGGAACAGGTCAGGGAGTGACTGTGGAGGGGCCGATAATGCACTTCACCTGAACAGTACAGGGAGTGGCTGTCGAGGGGACGTTAATGTACTTCACATGAACAGGTCAGGGAGTGACTGTGGAGGGAACGTTAATGTCCATCACGTGAACAGGTCAGGGAATGACTGTGGAGAGGACGTTAATGCCCTTCACCTGAACAAGTCAGGGAGTAACTGTGGAGGGGACTTTAATGCCCTTCACCTGAACAGGTCAGGGAGTGACTGTGGAGGGGACGTTAATGTCCTTCACCTGAACAGGTCAGGCAGTGACTGCGGAGGGGACGTTAAAATCCTTCACATGAACAGGTCAGGGAGTGACTGTGGAGGGGACGGTAATGCCCTTCACCGGAACAGGTCAGCGAGTCACTGTGGAGGGGACGTTAATGCACTTCATCTGAACAGGTCAGGGAGTGACAGTGGAGGGGACGTTAATTCACTTCACCTGAACAGGTCAGGGAGTGACTGTGGAGGGGATGTTAATACACTTCACCTGAACAGGTCAGGGAATGACTGTGGAGGGGACGTTAATGCCTTCACCTGAACAGTTCAGGGAGTGATTGTGGAGGGGACATTAATGCCCTTCACCTGAACAGGTCAGGGAGTGACTGTGGAGGGGACGTTAATGTCCTTCATCTGAACAGGTCAGGGAGTGACTGTGGAGGGGACGTCAATGCCCTTCACCTGAACAGGTCAGGGAGAGACTGTGGAGGGGACGTAAATGTCCTTCACCTGAACAGGTCAGGGAGTGGCTGTGGAGGGGACGTAAATATCCTTCACCTGAACAGGTCAGGGAGTGACTGTGGAAGGGCCGTTAATGCCCTTCACCTGAACAGGTCAGGGAGTGGCTGTGGAGCGGATGTTAATGTACCTCACGTGAACAGGTAAGGGAGTGACTGTGGAGGGGATGTTAATGTCCATCACCAGAACAGGGCAGGGAGTGACTGTGGAGGTGACGTTAATGCCCTTCACCTGAACACGGCAGGGAGTGACTGTGGGGGGGACGTTAATGCCCTTCACCTGAACTGCTCAGGGAGTGACTGTGGAGGGGACGTTAATGTCCTTCACCTGAACAGGTCAGGGAGTGATTGTGGAGGGGACATTAATGCCCTTCACCTGAACAGGTCAGGGAGTGACTGTGGAGGGGACGTTAATGCCCTTCACCTGAACTGCTCAGGGAGTGACTGTGGAGGGGACGTTAAAGCCCTTCACAGGACAGGTAGTGACTCTGGAGCGGACGTTAATGTCCTTCACCTGAACAGGACAGGGAGTGACTGTGGAGCGGACGTTAATGTCCTTCACCTGAACAGGACAGGGAGTGACCGTGGAGCGGACGTTAATATCCTACATCTGAACAGGTCAGGGAGTGACTGTGGACGGGACGTTAATTCACTTCACCTCAAAGGGTCAGGTAGTGACTGTGGAGGGGACTTTAATGCCTTTCACCTGAACAGGTCAGGGAGTGACTGTGGAGGGGACGTTAATATCCTTCAGCTGAACAGGTCAGGGAGTGACTGTGGAGGGGATGTTAAATTCCTTGACCTGAACAGGACAGGGAGTGACTGTGGAGGGGATGTTAATGCCCTTCACCTGAGCAGGTCAGTGAGTGACTGTGGATGGGACGTTAATTTCCTTCACCTGAACAGGTCAGGGAGTGACTGTGGTGCAGACGTTAATGCTCTTCACAGGTCAGTGAGTGACTGTGGAGGGGACGTTAAAGCCTTTCACCTGAACAGGTCAGTGAGTGACTGTGGAGGGGACTTTAATGCCCTTCACCTGTTCAGGTCAGGGAATGACTGTGGAGGGAACGTTTATGTCCTTCACCTGAACAGGTCAGGGAGTGACTGTGGAGGGGACGTTAATGTCCTTCACCTGAACAGGTCAGGGAGTGACTGTGGAGGGTACGTTAAAGTCCTTCACCTGAACAGGTCAGGGAGTGACTGTGGAGGGGACGTTAATGTCCTTCACCTGAACAGGTCAGGGAGTGACTGTGGAGGGGACGTTAATGCCCTTCACCTGAACAGGGCAGGGAGTGACTGTGCAGGGGACGTTACCATCCGTCACCTCAATTGGTCAGGGAGTGAATGTAGAGGGGACATTAATGCCCTTACCCTGAACAGGTCAGGGAGTTACTGTGCAGGGGACGTTAATGTCCTTCATATGAGCAGGACAGGGAGAGACTGTGGAGGGGACGTTAATGCCCTTCGCGTGAACAGGTCAGGGAGTGACTGTGGAGGGGACGTCAATGCCCTTCACCTGAACAGGTCAGGGAGTGACAGTGGAGGGGACGTTAATGTCCTTCAGCTGAACAGGTCAGGGAGTGGCTGTGGAGGGGACGTAAATATCCTTCACCTGAACAGCTCAGGGAGTGACTGTGGAGGGGCCATAAAATGTCCTTCAGCTGAACAGGTCAGGGAGAGGCTGTGGAGGGGACGTTAATGTACTTCATGTGAACAGGTCAGGGAGTGACTGTGGAGGGGACGTTAATGTCCATCACCTGAACAGGTCCGAGAGTGACTGTGGAGGGGACGTAAATACCCTTCACCTGAACAGGTCAGGGAGTGACTGTGGAGGGAACGTTAATGTCTTTCACCTGAACAGGACAAGGAGTGACTGGTGAGGGGACGTAAAAATCCTTCACATGAACAGGTCAGGGAGTGACTGTGGAGGGGACGTCAATGCCCTTCACCGGAACAGGTCAGGGAGTGACTGTGGAGGGGCCGATAATGCACTTCACCTGAACAGTACAGGGAGTGGCTGTCGAGGGGACGTTAATGTACTTCACATGAACAGGTCAGGGAGTGACTGTGGAGGGAACGTTAATGTCCATCACGTGAACAGGTCAGGGAATGACTGTGGAGAGGACGTTAATGCCCTTCACCTGAACAAGTCAGGGAGTAACTGTGGAGGGGACTTTAATGCCCTTCACCTGAACAGGTCAGGGAGTGACTGTGGAGGGGACGTTAATGTCCTTCACCTGAACAGGTCAGGCAGTGACTGCGGAGGGGACGTTAAAATCCTTCACATGAACAGGTCAGGGAGTGACTGTGGAGGGGACGGTAATGCCCTTCACCGGAACAGGTCAGCGAGTCACTGTGGAGGGGACGTTAATGCACTTCATCTGAACAGGTCAGGGAGTGACAGTGGAGGCGACGTTAATTCACTTCACCTGAACAGGTCAGGGAGTGACTGTGGAGGGGATGTTAATACACTTCACCTGAACAGGTCAGGGAATGACTGTGGAGGGGACGTTAATGCACTTCACCTGAAAAGTTCAGGGAGTGATTGTGGAGGGGACATTAATGCCCTTCACCTGAACAGGTCAGGGAGTGACTGTGGAGGGGACGTTAATGTCCTTCACCTGAACAGGTCAGGGAGTGACTGTGGAGGGGACGTCAATGCCCTTCACCTGAACAGGTCAGGGAGAGACTGTGGAGGGGACGTAAATGTCCTTCACCTGAACAGGTAAGGGAGTGACTGTGTGGGGGACGTTAATGCCCTTCACCTGAACTGCTCAGGGAGTGACTGTGGAGGGGACGTTAATGTCCTTCACCTGAACAGGTCAGGGAGTGACTGTGGAGGGGACGTTAAAGCCCTTCACAGGACAGGTAGTGACTCTGGAGCGGACGTTAATGTCCTTCACCTGAACAGGACAGGGAGTGACTGTGGAGCGGACGTTAATGTCCTTCACCTGAACAGGACAGGGAGTGACCGTGGAGCGGACGTTAATATCCTACATCTGAACAGGTCAGGGAGTGACTGTGGACGGGACGTTAATTCACTTCACCTGAAAGGGTCAGGTAGTGACTGTGGAGGGGACTTTAATGCCTTTCACCTGAACAGGTCAGGGAGTGACTGTGGAGGGGACGTTAATATCCTTCAGCTGAACAGGTCAGGGAGTGACTGTGGAGGGGATGTTAAATTCCTTGACCTGAACAGGACAGGGAGTGACTGTGGAGGGGATGTTAATGCCCTTCACCTGAGCAGGTCAGTGAGTGACTGTGGATGGGACGTTAATTTCCTTCACCTGAACAGGTCAGGGAGTGACTGTGGTGCAGACGTTAATGCTCTTCACAGGTCAGTGAGTGACTGTGGAGGGGACGTTAAAGCCTTTCACCTGAACAGGTCAGTGAGTGACTGTGGAGGGGACTTTAATGCCCTTCACCTGTTCAGGTCAGGGAATGACTGTGGAGGGAACGTTTATGTCCTTCACCTGAACAGGTCAGGGAGTGACTGTGGAGGGGACGTTAATGTCCTTCACCTGAACAGGTCAGGGAGTGACTGTGGAGGGTACGTTAAAGTCCTTCACCTGAACAGGTCAGGGAGTGACTGTGGAGGGGACGTTAATGCCCTTCACCTGAACAGGGCAGGGAGTGACTGTGGAGGGGACCTTAATGCCCTTCATCTGAACAGGTCAGGGACAGACTGTGGAGGGGACTTTAATGTCCTTCACCAGATCACCTCAGGGAGTGACTGTGGAGCGGACGTTAATGTCCTTACCCTGAACAGGACAGGCAGTGTCTGAGGAGGGGACGTTAAAGCCCCTCACCTGAACAGGTCAGGGACTGACTGTGGAGGGAATGTTAATGTCCTTCACCTGAATAGGTCAGGGAGTGATTGTGGAGGGGACGTTAATGCCCTTCACCTGAACAGGTCAGGGAGTGACTGTGCAGGGGATGTTAAATTCCTTGACCTGAACAGGACTGTGAGTGACTGTGAAGGGGATGTTAATGCCCTTCATAGGACAGGGAGTGACTGTCGAGGGGACGTTAATGTCCTTCACCTGAACAGGACAGGGCGTGACTGTGGAGGGGACCTTAATGCCTTTCACCTGAACAGGAGTGACTGTGGAGGGGACATTATTGTGCTTCACCTGAACAGGACAGTGAGTGGCTGTGGAGGGGACGTTAATGCCCTTCACCTCAACAGGTCAGGGAGTGACTGTGCAGGGGATGTTAAATTCCTTGACCTGAACAGGACAGGGAGTGACTGTGGAGGGGATGTTAATGCCCTTCACCTGAGCAGGTCAGTGAGTGACTGTGGATGGGACGTTAATTTCCTTCACCTGAGCAGGTCAGGGAGTGACTGTGGTGCAGACGTTAATGCCCTTCACAGGACAGGGAACGACTGTGGAGGGGACGTTAATGTCCTTCACCTGAACAGGACAGAGAGAGACTGAGGAGGGGACGTTAAAGCCCTTCACCTGAACAGGTCAGTGAGTGACTGTGGAGGGGACTTTAATGTCTTTCACCTGAACAGGTCAGGGACTGACTGTGGAGGGAATGTTAATGTCCTTCACCTGAATAGGTCAGGGAGTGATTGTGGAGGGGACGTTAATGCCCTTAACCTGAACAGGTAAGGGAGTGACTGTGCAGGGGATGTTAAATTCCTTGACCTGAACAGGACAGTGAGTGACTGTGGAGGGGATGTTAATGCCCTTCTTAGTACAGGGAGTGACTGTCGAGGGGACGTTAATGTCCTTCACCTGAACAGGACAGGGCGTGACTGTGGAGGGGACGTTAATGCCCTTCACCTGAACAACTCAGGGAGTGACAGCGGAGGGGACATTAATGTCCTTCCCCTGAACAGGTCAGGGAGTGACTGTGGAGGGGACCTTAATGCCTTTCACCTGAACAGGAGTGACTGCGGAGGGGACGTTAATGTGCTTCACCTGAACAGGTCAGGGAGTGACTGTGCAGGGGACGTTAATGCCCATAACCTGAACAGGTCAGGGAGTGACTGTGGAGGGGACGTTAATGCCCTTCACCTGAACAGGTCAGGGAGTGACTGTGGAGGGGACGTTAATATCCTTCACCTGAACAGGTCAGGGAGTGACTGTGGAGGGGACTTTAATGCCCTTCACCTGAACAGGACAGTGAGTGGCTGTGGAGGGGACGTTAATGCCCTTCACAGGACAGGGAGTGTCTGTGGAGGGGACGTTAATGCCCTTCACCTAAACAGGTCAGGGAGTGACTGTGCATGGGATGTTAAATTCCTTGACCTGAACAGGACAGGGAGTGACTGTGCAGGGGATGTTAATGCCCTTCACCTGAGCAGGTCAGTGAGTGACTGTGGATGGAACGTTAATTTCCTTCACCTGAACAGGTCAGGGAGTGACTGTGGTGCAGACGTTAATGCCCTTCACAGGACAGGGAACGACTGTGGAGGGGACGTTAATGTCCTTCACCTGAACTGGACAGAGAGAGACTGAGGAGGGGACGTTAAAGCCCTTCACCTGAACAGGTCAGTGAGTGACTGTGGAGGGGACTTTAATGCCCTTCACCTGTACAGGTCAGGGAATGACTGTGGAGGGAACGTTTATGTCCTTCACCTGAACAGGTCAGGGAGTGACTGTGGAGGGGAAGTTAATGTCCTTCACCTGAACAGGTCAGGGAGTGACTGTGGAGGGGACGTTAAAGTCCTTCACCTGAACAGGTCAGGGAGTGACTGTGGAGGGGACGTTAATGCCGTTCACTTGAACAGGTCAGGGAGTGACTGTGGAGGGGACGTTAATGAACTTCACCTGAACAGGTCAGGGAGTGACTGTGGAGGGGACATTAATGTCCTTCACCTGAACAGATCAGGGAGTAACTGTGGAGGGGACGTTAATGTCCTTCACCTGGACAGGACAGGGAGTGATTGTGGAGGGGACGTTAAGGTTCTTCACCTGAACAGGTCAGGGAGTGACTGTGGAGGAGACGTTAATGCCCTTCACCTGAACAGGTCAGGGAGTGACTGTGGAGGGGACAGTAATGCAATTCACATGAACATGTCAGGGAATGACTGTGGAGGGGAAGTTAATACACTTCACCTGAAAATGTCAGGGAGTGACTGTGGAGGGGACGTTAATGCACTTCACATGAACATGTCAGGGAATGACTTTGGAGGGGTCGTTGATGTCCTTCACCTGAACAGGTCAGGCAGTGACTGCGGAGGGGACGTTAAAATCCTTCACCTAAACAGGTCAGGGAGAGACTGTGGAGGGGACGTTAATGTCCTTCACCTGAACAGGTCAGGGAGTGGCTGTGGAGTGTACGTAAATATCCTTCACCTGAACAGGTCAGAGAGTGACTGTGGAGAAGGCGTTAATGCCCTTCACCGGAACAGGTCAGGGAGTGACTGTGGAGGGGACGTTAATGCCCTTCATCTGAACAGGTCAGGGAGTGACTGTGGAGGGGACGATAATTGACTTCCCCTGAACAGGTCAGGGAGTGGCTGTGGAGGGGACGTAAATATCCTTCACCTGAACAGCTCAGGGAGTGACTGTGGAGGGGCCATTAATGCCCTTCAGCTGAACAGGTCAGGGAGAGGCTGTGGAGGGGACGTTAATGTACTTCATGTGAACAGGTCAGGGAGTGACTGTGGAGGGGACGTTAATGTCCATCACCTGAACAGGTCAGGGAGTGACTGTGGAGGGGACGTTAATGCCCTTAACCTGAACAGGTCAGGGAGTGACTGTGCAGGGGATGTTAAATTTCTTGACCTGAACAGGACAGTGAGTGACTGTGGAGGGGATGTTAATGCCCTTCTTAGTACAGGGAGTGACTGTCGAGGGGACGTTAATGTCCTTCACCTGAACAGGTCAGGGAGTGACTGTGGAGGGGACGTTAAAGTCCTTCACCTGAACAGCTCAGGGAGTGACTGTGGAGGGGACCTTAATGCCTTTCACCTGAACAGGAGTGACTGTGGAGGGGACGTTAATATCCTTCACCTGAACAGGTCAGGGAGTGACTGTGGAGGGGACTTTAATGCCCTTCACCTGAACAGGACAGTGAGTGGCTGTGGAGGGGACGTTAATGCCCTTCACAGGACAGGGAGTGACTGTCGAGGGGACGTTAATGTCCTTCACCTGAACAGGTCAGCGAGTGACTGCGGAGGGGACGTTAATGCCCATCACCTGAACAGGTCAGGGAGTGTCTGTGGCGGGGACGTTAATGCCCTTCACCTGAACAGGTCAGGGAGTGACTGTGCAGGGGATGTTAAATTCCTTGACCTGAACAGGACAGGGAGTGACTGTGCAGGGGATGTTAATGCCCTTCACCTGAGCAGGTCAGTGAGTGACTGTGGATGGGACGTTAATTTCCTTCACCTGAACAGGTCAGGGAGTGACTGTGGTGCACACGTTAATGCCCTTCAGAGGACAGGGAACGACTGTGGAGGGGACGTTAATGTCCTTCTCCTGAACTGGACAGAGAGAGACTGAGGAGGGGACGTTAAAGCCCTTCACCTGAACAGGTCAGTGAGTGACTGTGGAGGGGACTTTAATGCCCTTCACCTGTACAGGTCAGGGAATGACTGTGGAGGGAACGTTTATGTCCTTCACCTGAACAGGTCAGGGAGTGACTGTGGAGGGGAAGTTAATGTCCTTCACCTGAACAGGTCAGGGAGTGACTGTGGAGGGGACGTTAAAGTCCTTCACCTGAACAGGTCAGGGAGTGACTGTGGAGGGGACGTTAATGCCCTTCACCTGAACAGGTCAGGGAGTGACTGTGGAGGGGACGTTAATGAACTTCACCTGAACAGGTCAGGGAGTGACTGTGGAGGGGACATTAATGTCCTTCACCTGAACAGATCAGGGAGTAACTGTGGAGCGGACGTTCATGCACTTCACCTGAACAGGACACAGAGTGACTGTGGAGGGGACGTTAATGTCCTTCACCTGGACAGGACAGGGAGTGATTGTGGAGGGGACGTTAAGGTTCTTCACCTGAACAGGTCAGGGAGTGACTGTGGAGGGGACGTTAATGCCCTTCACCTGAACAGGTCAGGGAGTGACTGTGGAGGGGACAGTAATGCAATTCACATGAACATGTCAGGGAATGACTTTGGAGGGGTCGTTGATGTCCTTCACCTGAACAGGTCAGGCAGTGACTGCGGAGGGGACGTTAAAATCCTTCACCTAAACAGGTCAGGGAGAGACTGTGGAGGGGACGTTAATGTCCTTCACCTGAACAGGTCAGGGAGTGGCTGTGGAGGGGAAGTTAATGCCCTTCATCTGAACAGGTCAGGGAGTGACTGTGGAGGGGACGTTAATTGACTTCCCCTGAACAGGTCAGGGAGTGACTGTGGAGAGGACGTTAATGCCCTTCACCTGAATAGGTCAGGGAGAGACTGTGGAGGGGACGTTAATGCCCTTCACCGGAACAGGTCCGAGAGTGACTGTGGAGGGGACGTAAATACCCTTCACCTGAACAGGTCAGGGAGTGACTGTGGAGGGGACTTCAATGCCCCTCACCTGAACAGGACAGGGAGTGGCTGTCGAGGGGACGTTAATGTACTTCACATGAACAGGTCAGGGAGTGACTGTGGAGGGGACATTAATGTCCATCACCTGAGCAGGTCAGGGAATGACTGTGGAGAGGACGTTAATGCCCTTCACCTGAACAGGGCAGGGAGTGACTGTGGAGGGGACGTTAAAGTCCTTCACCTGAACAGCTCAGGGAGTGACTGTGGAGGGGACCTTAATGCCTTTCACCTGAACAGGGGTGACTGCGGAGGGGACGTTAATGTGCTTCACCTGAACAGGTCAGGGAGTGACTGTGGAGGGGACGTTAATATCCTTCACCTGAACAGGTCAGGGAGTGACTGTGGAGGGGACGTTAATGCCCTTCACAGGACAGGGAGTGACTGTCGAGGGGACGTTAATGTCCTTCACCTGAACAGGTCAGCGAGTGACTGTGCAGGGGATGTTAAATTCCTTGACCTGAACAGGACAGGGAGTGACTGTGCAGGGGATGTTAATGCCCTTCACCTGAGCAGGTCAGTGAGTGACTGTGGATGGGACGTTAATTTCCTTCACCTGAACAGGTCAGGGAGTGACTGTGGTGCAGATGTTAATGCCCTTCACAGGACAGGAAACGACTGTGGAGGGGACGTTAATGTCCTTCACCTGAACTGGACAGAGAGAGACTGAGGAGGGGACGTTAAAGCCCTTCACCTGAACAGGTCAGTGAGTGACTGTGGATGGGACTTTAATGCCCTTCACCTGTACAGGTCAGGGAATGACTGTGGAGGGAACGTTTATGTCCTTCACCTGAACAGGTCAGGGAGTGACTGTGGAGGGGAAGTTAATGTCCTTCACCTGAACAGGTCAGGGAGTGACTGTGGAGGGGACGTTAAAGTCCTTCACCTGAACAGGTCAGGGAGTGACTGTGGAGGGGACGTTAATGCCCTTCACCTGAACAGGTCAGGGAGTGACTGTGGAGGGGACGTTAATGAACTTCACCTGAACAGGTCAGGGAGTGACTGTGGAGGGGACATTAATGTCCTTCACCTGAACAGATCAGGGAGTAACTGTGGAGCGGACGTTCATGCACTTCACCTGAACAGGACACAGAGTGACTGTGGAGGGGACGTTAATGTCCTTCACCTGGACAGGACAGGGAGTGATTGTAGAGGGGACGTTAATGTCCTTCACCTGAACAGGACAGGGAGTGACTGTGGATCGGACGTTAATGTCCTTCACCTGAACAGGACAGGGAGTGACTGTGGTGCAGACGTTAAAGCCCTTCACAGGACAGGGAGCGACTGTGGAGGGGACTTTAATGCCCTTCACCTGTACAGGTCAGGGAATGACTGTGGAGGGAACGTTTATGTCCTTCACCTGAACAGGTCAGGGAGTGACTGTGGAGGGGAAGTTAATGTCCTTCACCTGAACAGGTCAGGGAGTGACTGTGGAGGGGACGTTAAAGTCCTTCACCTGAACAGGTCAGGGAGTGACTGTGGAGGGGACGTTAATGCCGTTCACCTGAACAGGTCAGGGAGTGACTGTGGAGGGGACGTTAATGAACTTCACCTGAACAGGTCAGGGAGTGACTGTGGAGGGGACATTAATGTCCTTCACCTGAACAGATCAGGGAGTAACTGTGGAGGGGACGTTAATGTCCTTCACCTGGACAGGACAGGGAGTGATTGTGGAGGGGACGTTAAGGTTCTTCACCTGAACAGGTCAGGGAGTGACTGTGGAGGGGACGTTAATGCCCTTCACCTGAACAGGTCAGGGAGTGACTGTGGAGGGGACAGTAATGCAATTCACATGAACATGTCAGGGAATGACTGTGGAGGGGAAGTTAATACACTTCACCTGAAAATGTCAGGGAGTGACTGTGGAGGGGACGTTAATGCACTTCACATGAACATGTCAGGGAATGACTTTGGAGGGGTCGTTGATGTCCTTCACCTGAACAGGTCAGGCAGTGACTGCGGAGGGGACGTTAAAATCCTTCACCTAAACAGGTCAGGGAGAGACTGTGGAGGGGACGTTAATGTCCTTCACCTGAACAGGTCAGGGAGTGGCTGTGGAGTGTACGTAAATATCCTTCACCTGAACAGGTCAGAGAGTGACTGTGGAGAAGACGTTAATGCCCTTCACCGGAACAGGTCAGGGAGTGACTGTGGAGGGGACGTTAATGCCCTTCATCTGAACAGGTCAGGGAGTGACTGTGGAGGGGACGATAATTGACTTCCCCTGAACAGGTCAGGGAGTGGCTGTGGAGGGGACGTAAATATCCTTCACCTGAACAGCTCAGGGAGTGACTGTGGAGGGGCCATTAATGCCCTTCAGCTGAACAGGTCAGGGAGAGGCTGTGGAGGGGACGTTAATGTACTTCATGTGAACAGGTCAGGGAGTGACTGTGGAGGGGACGTTAATGTCCATCACCTGAACAGGTCAGGGAGTGACTGTGGAGGGGACGTTAATGCCCTTAACCTGAACAGGTCAGGGAGTGACTGTGCAGGGGATGTTAAATTTCTTGACCTGAACAGGACAGTGAGTGACTGTGGAGGGGATGTTAATGCCCTTCTTAGTACAGGGAGTGACTGTCGAGGGGACGTTAATGTCCTTCACCTGAACAGGTCAGGGAGTGACTGTGGAGGGGACGTTAAAGTCCTTCACCTGAACAGCTCAGGGAGTGACTGTGGAGGGGACCTTAATGCCTTTCACCTGAACAGGAGTGACTGTGGAGGGGACGTTAATATCCTTCACCTGAACAGGTCAGGGAGTGACTGTGGAGGGGACTTTAATGCCCTTCACCTGAACAGGACAGTGAGTGGCTGTGGAGGGGACGTTAATGCCCTTCACAGGACAGGGAGTGACTGTCGAGGGGACGTTAATGTCCTTCACCTGAACAGGTCAGCGAGTGACTGCGGAGGGGACGTTAATGCCCATCACCTGAACAGGTCAGGGAGTGTCTGTGGAGGGGACGTTAATGCCCTTCACCTGAACAGGTCAGGGAGTGACTGTGCAGGGGATGTTAAATTCCTTGACCTGAACAGGACAGGGAGTGACTGTGCAGGGGATGTTAATGCCCTTCACCTGAGCAGGTCAGTGAGTGACTGTGGATGGGACGTTAATTTCCTTCACCTGAACAGGTCAGGGAGTGACTGTGGTGCAGACGTTAATGCCCTTCAGAGGACAGGGAACGACTGTGGAGGGGACGTTAATGTCCTTCACCTGAACTGGACAGAGAGAGACTGAGGAGGGGACGTTAAAGCCCTTCACCTGAACAGGTCAGTGAGTGACTGTGGAGGGGACTTTAATGCCCTTCACCTGTACAGGTCAGGGAATGACTGTGGAGGGAACGTTTATGTCCTTCACCTGAACAGGTCAGAGAGTGACTGTGGAGAAGACGTTAATGCCCTTCACCGGAACAGGTCAGGGAGTGACTGTGGAGGGGACGTTAATGCCCTTCATCTGAACAGGTCAGGGAGTGACTGTGGAGGGGACGTTAATTGACTTCCCCTGAACAGGTCAGGGAGTGGCTGTGGAGGGGACGTAAATATCCTTCACCTGAACAGCTCAGGGAGTGACTGTGGAGGGGCCATTAATGCCCTTCAGCTGAACAGATCAGGGAGAGGCTGTGGAGGGGACGTTAATGTACTTCATGTGAACAGGTCAGGGAGTGACTGTGGAGGGGACGTTAATGTCCATCACCTGAACAGGTCAGGGAGTGACTGTGGAGGGGACGTTAATGCCCTTCACCGGAACAGGTCAGGGAGTGACTGTGGAGGGGACATTAATGCACTCATCTGAACAGGTCAGGGAGTGACTGTGGAGGCGACGTTAATGTACTTCACCTGAACAGGTCAGCCAGTGACTGTGGAGAGGACGTTAATGCCCTTCACCTGAATAGGTCAGGGAGAGACTGTGGAGGGGACGTTAATGCCCTTCACCGGAACAGGTCCGAGAGTGACTGTGGAGGGGACGTAAATACCCTTCACCTGAACAGGTCAGGGAGTGACTGTGGAGGGGACTTCAATGCCCTTCACCTGAACAGGACAGGGAGTGGCTGTCGAGGGGACGTTAATGTACTTCACATGAACAGGTCAGGGAGTGACTGTGGAGGGGACATTAATGTCCTTCACCTGAACAGCTCAGGGAGTGACTGTGGAGGGGACCTTAATGCCTTTCACCTGAACAGGGGTGACTGCGGAGGGGACGTTAATGTGCTTCACCTGAACAGGTCAGGGAGTGACTGTGGAGGGGACGTTAATATCCTTCACCTGAACAGGTCAGGGAGTGACTGTGGAGGGGACTTTAATGCCCTTCACCTGAACAGGACAGTGAGTGGCTGTGGAGGGGACGTTAATGCCCTTCACAGGACAGGGAGTGACTGTCGAGGGGACGTTAATGTCCTTCACCTGAACAGGTCAGCGAGTGACTGCGGAGGGGACGTTAATGCCCATCACCTGAACAGGTCAGGGAGTGTCTGTGGAGGGGACGTTAATGCCCTTCACCTGAACAGGTCAGGGAGTGACTGTGCAGGGGATGTTAAATTCCTTGACCTGAACAGGACAGGGAGTGACTGTGCAGGGGATGTTAATGCCCTTCACCTGAGCAGGTCAGTGAGTGACTGTGGATGGGACGTTAATTTCCTTCACCTGAACTGGACAGAGAGAGACTGAGGAGGGGACGTTAAAGCCCTTCACCTGAACAGGTCAGTGAGTGACTGTGGATGGGACTTTAATGCCCTTCACCTGTACAGGTCAGGGAATGACTGTGGAGGGAACGTTTATGTCCTTCACCTGAACAGGTCAGGGAGTGACTGTGGAGGGGAAGTTAATGTCCTTCACCTGAACAGGTCAGGGAGTGACTGTGGAGGGGACGTTAAAGTCCTTCACCTGAACAGGTCAGGGAGTGACTGTGGAGGGGACGTTAATGCCCTTCACCTGAACAGGTCAGGGAGTGACTGTGGAGGGGACGTTAATGAACTTCACCTGAACAGGTCAGGGAGTGACTGTGGAGGGGACATTAATGTCCTTCACCTGAACAGATCAGGGAGTAACTGTGGAGCGGACGTTCATGCACTTCACCTGAACAGGACACAGAGTGACTGTGGAGGGGACGTTAATGTCCTTCACCTGGACAGGACAGGGAGTGATTGTGGAGGGGACGTTAAGGTTCTTCACCTGAACAGGTCAGGGAGTGACTGTGGAGGGGACAGTAATGCAATTCACATGAACATGTCAGGGAATGACTTTGGAGGGGTCGTTGATGTCCTTCACCTGAACAGGTCAGGCAGTGACTGCGGAGGGGACGTTAAAATCCTTCACCTAAACAGGTCAGGGAGAGACTGTGGAGGGGACGTTAATGTCCTTCACCTGAACAGGTCAGGGAGTGGCTGTGGAGTGTACGTAAATATCCTTCACCTGAACAGGTCAGAGAGTGACTGTGGAGAAGACGTTAATGCCCTTCACCGGAACAGGTCAGGGAGTGACTGTGGAGGGGACGTTAATGCCCTTCATCTGAACAGGTCAGGGAGTGACTGTGGAGGGGACGTTAATTGACTTCCCCTGAACAGGTCAGGGAGTGGCTGTGGAGGGGACGTAAATATCCTTCACCTGAACAGCTCAGGGAGTGACTGTGGAGGGGCCATTAATGCCCTTCAGCTCAACAGGTCAGGGAGAGGCTGTGGAGGGGACGTTAATGTACTTCATGTGAACAGGTCAGGGAGTGACTGTGGAGGGGACGTTAATGTCCATCACCTGAACAGGTCAGGGAGTGACTGTGGAGGGGACGTTAATGCCCTTCACCGGAACAGGTCAGGGAGTGACTGTGGAGGGGACATTAATGCACTCATCTGAACAGGTCAGGGAGTGACTGTGGAGGCGACGTTAATGTACTTCACCTGAACAGGTCAGCCAGTGACTGTGGAGAGGACGTTAATGCCCTTCACCTGAATAGGTCAGGGAGAGACTGTGGAGGGGACGTTAATGCCCTTCACCGGAACAGGACAGTGAGTGGCTGTGGAGGGGACGTTAATGCCCTTCACAGGACAGGGAGTGACTGTCGAGGGGACGTTAATGTCCTTCACCTGAACAGGTCAGCGAGTGACTGCGAAGGGGACGTTAATGCCCATCACCTGAACAGGTCAGGGAGTGTCTGTGGAGGGGACGTTAATGCCCTTCACCTGAACAGGTCAGGGAGTGACTGTGCAGGGGATGTTAAATTCCTTGACCTGAACAGGACAGGGAGTGACTGTGCAGGGGATGTTAATGCCCTTCACCTGAGCAGGTCAGTGAGTGACTGTGGATGGGACGTTAATTTCCTTCACCTGAACAGGTCAGGGAGTGACTGTGGTGCAGATGTTAATGCCCTTCACAGGACAGGAAACGACTGTGGAGGGGACGTTAATGTCCTTCACCTGAACTGGACAGAGAGAGACTGAGGAGGGGACGTTAAAGCCCTTCACCTGAACAGGTCAGTGAGTGACTGTGGAGGGGACTTTAATGCCCTTCACCTGTACAGGTCAGGGAATGACTGTGGAGGGAACGTTTATGTCCTTCACCTGAACAGGTCAGGGAGTGACTGTGGAGGGGAAGTTAATGTCCTTCACCTGAACAGGTCAGGGAGTGACTGTGGAGGGGACGTTAAAGTCCTTCACCTGAACAGGTCAGGGAGTGACTGTGGAGGGGACGTTAATGCCGTTCACCTGAACAGGTCAGGGAGTGACTGTGGAGGTGACGTTAATGAACTTCACCTGAACAGGTCAGGGAGTGACTGTGGAGGGGACATTAATGTCCTTCACCTGAACAGATCAGGGAGTAACTGTGGAGGGGACATTAATGTCCTTCACCTGAACAGATCAGGGAGTAACTGTGGAGCGGACGTTCATGCACTTCACCTGAACAGGACACAGAGTGACTGTGGAGGGGACGTTAATGTCCTTCACCTGGACAGGACAGGGAGTGATTGTGGAGGGGACGTTAAGGTTCTTCACCTGAACAGGTCAGGGAGTGACTGTGGAGGGGACAGTAATGCAATTCACATGAACATGTCAGGGAATGACTTTGGAGGGGTCGTTGATGTCCTTCACCTGAACAGGTCAGGCAGTGACTGCGGAGGGGACGTTAAAATCCTTCACCTAAACAGGTCAGGGAGAGACTGTGGAGGGGACGTTAATGTCCTTCACCTGAACAGGTCAGGGAGTGGCTGTGGAGTGTACGTAAATATCCTTCACCTGAACAGGTCAGAGAGTGACTGTGGAGAAGACGTTAATGCCCTTCACCGGAACAGGTCAGGGAGTGACTGTGGAGGGGACGTTAATGCCCTTCATCTGAACAGGTCAGGGAGTGACTGTGGAGGGGACGTTAATTGACTTCCCCTGAACAGGTCAGGGAGTGGCTGTGGAGGGGACGTAAATATCCTTCACCTGAACAGCTCAGGGAGTGACTGTGGAGGGGCCATTAATGCCCTTCAGCTCAACAGGTCAGGGAGAGGCTGTGGAGGGGACGTTAATGTACTTCATGTGAACAGGTCAGGGAGTGACTGTGGAGGGGACGTTAATGTCCATCACCTGAACAGGTCAGGGAGTGACTGTGGAGGGGACGTTAATGCCCTTCACCGGAACAGGTCAGGGAGTGACTGTGGAGGGGACATTAATGCACTCATCTGAACAGGTCAGGGAGTGACTGTGGAGGCGACGTTAATGTACTTCACCTGAACAGGTCAGCCAGTGACTGTGGAGAGGACGTTAATGCCCTTCACCTGAATAGGTCAGGAAGAGACTGTGGAGGGGACGTTAATGCCCTTCACCGGAACAGGACATTGAGTGGCTGTGGAGGGGACGTTAATGCCCTTCACAGGACAGGGAGTGACTGTCGAGGGGACGTTAATGTCCTTCACCTGAACAGGTCAGCGAGTGACTGCGAAGGGGACGTTAATGCCCATCACCTGAACAGGTCAGGGAGTGTCTGTGGAGGGGACGTTAATGCCCTTCACCTGAACAGGTCAGGGAGTGACTGTGCAGGGGATGTTAATGCCCTTCACCTGAGCAGGTCAGTGAGTGACTGTGGATGGGACGTTAATTTCCTTCACCTGAACAGGTCAGGGAGTGACTGTGGTGCAGACGTTAATGCCCTTCACAGGACAGGAAACGACTGTGGAGGGGACGTTAATGTCCTTCACCTGAACTGGACAGAGAGAGACTGAGGAGGGGACGTTAAAGCCCTTCACCTGAACAGGTCAGTGAGTGACTGTGGAGGGGACTTTAATGCCCTTCACCTGTACAGGTCAGGGAATGACTGTGGAGGGAACGTTTATGTCCTTCACCTGAACAGGTCAGGGAGTGACTGTGGAGGGGAAGTTAATGTCCTTCACCTGAACAGGTCAGGGAGTGACTGTGGAGGGGACGTTAAAGTCCTTCACCTGAACAGGTCAGGGAGTGACTGTGGAGGGGACGTTAATGCCGTTCACCTGAACAGGTCAGGGAGTGACTGTGGAGGTGACGTTAATGAACTTCACCTGAACAGGTCAGGGAGTGACTGTGGAGGGGACATTAATGTCCTTCACCTGAACAGATCAGGGAGTAACTGTGGAGGGGACGTTCATGCACTTCACCTGAACAGGACACAGAGTGACTGTGGAGGGGACGTTAATGTCCTTCACCTGGACAGGACAGGGAGTGATTGTGGAGGGGACGTTAAGGTTCTTCACCTGAACAGGTCAGGGAGTGACTGTGGAGGGGACGTTAATGCCCTTCACCTGAACAGGTCAGGGAGTGACTGTGGAGGGGACAGTAATGCAATTCACATGAACATGTCAGGGAATGACTTTGGAGGGGTCGTTGATGTCCTTCACCTGAACAGGTCAGGCAGTGACTGCGGAGGGGACGTTAAAATCCTTCACCTAAACAGGTCAGGGAGAGACTGTGGAGGGGACGTTAATGTCCTTCACCTGAACAGGTCAGAGAGTGACTGTGGAGAAGACGTTAATGCCCTTCACCGGAACAGGTCAGGGAGTGACTGTGGAGGGGACGTTAATGCCCTTCATCTGAACAGGTCAGGGAGTGGCTGTGGAGGGGACGTAAATATCCTTCACCTGAACAGCTCAGGGAGTGACTGTGGAGGGGCCATTAATGCCCTTCAGCTGAACAGGTCAGGGAGAGGCTGTGGAGGGGACGTTAATGTCCATCACCTGAACAGGTCAGGGAGTGACTGTGAAGGGGACGTTAATGCCCTTCACCGGAACAGGTCAGGGAGTGACTGTGGAGGGGACATTAATGCACTCATCTGAACAGGTCAGGGAGTGACTGTGGAGGCGACGTTAATGTACTTCACCTGAACAGGTCAGCCAGTGACTGTGGAGAGGACGTTAATGCCCTTCACCTGAATAGGTCAGGGAGAGACTGTGGAGGGGACGTTAATGCCCTTCACCGGAACAGGTCCGAGAGTGACTGTGGAGGGGACGTAAATACCCTTCACCTGAACAGGTCAGGGAGTGACTGTGGAGGGGACTTCAATGCCCTTCACCTGAACAGGACAGGGAGTGGCTGTCGAGGGGACGTTAATGTACTTCACATGAACAGGTCAGGGAGTGACTGTGGAGGGGACATTAATGTCCATCACCTGAGCAGGTCAGGGAATGACTGTGGAGAGGACGTTAATGCCCTTCACCTGAACAAGTCAGGGAGTAACTGTGGAGGGGACTTTAATGCCCTTCACCTGAACAGGTCAGGGAGTGACTGTGGAGGGGACGTTAATGTCCTTCACCTGAACAGGTCAGGCAGTGACTGCGGAGGGGACGTTAAAATCCTTCACATGAACAGGTCAGGGAGTGACTGTGGAGGGGACGGTAATGCTCTTCACCGGAACAGGTCAGCGAGTGACTGTGGAGGGGACGTTAATGCGCTTCATCTGAACAGGTCAGGGAGTGAAAGTGGAGGGGACGTTAATGTCCTTCACCTGAACAGGTCAGGGTGTGACTGTGCAGGGGACGTTACCATCCGTCACCTCAATAGGTCAGGGAGTGAATGTAGAGGGGACATTAATGTCCTTACCCTGAACAGGTCAGGGAGTTACTGTGCAGGGGACGTTAATGTCCTTCATATGAGCAGGACAGGGAGAGACTGTGGAGGGGACGTTAATGCCCTTCGCGTGAACAGGTCAGGGAATGACTGTGGAGGGGACGTCAATGCCCTTCACCTGAACAGGTCAGGGAGTGACAGTGGAGGGGACGTTAATGTCCTTCACCTGAACAGGGCAGGGAGTGACTGTGGAGGGGAAGTTAATGTCCTTCACCTGAACAGGTCAGGGAGTGACTGTGGAGGGGACTTTAATGTCCTTCACCAGATCACCTCAGGGAGTGACTGTGGAGCGGACGTTAATGTCCTTACCCTGAACAGGACAGGCAGTGTCTGAGGAGGGGACGTTAAAGCCCCTCACCTGAAAAGGTCAGGGAGTGACTGTGGAGGGGACTTTAATGCCTTTCACCTGAACAGGTCAGGGACTGACTGTGGAGGGAATGTTAATGTCCTTCACCTGAATAGGTCAGGGAGTGATTGTGGAGGGGACGTTAATGCGCTTCACCTGAACAGGTCAGGGAGTGACTGTGCAGGGGATGTTAAATTCCTTGACCTGAACAGGACTGTGAGTGACTGTGGAGGGGATGTTAATGCCCTTCATAGGACAGGGAGTGACTGTCGAGGGGACGTTAATGTCCTTCACCTGAACAGGACAGGGCGTGACTGTGAAGGGGACGTTGAAGTCCTTCACCTGAACAGCTCAGGGAGTGACTGTGGAGGGGACCTTAATGTCTTTCACCTGAACAGGAGTGACTGTGGAGGGGACATTATTGTGCTTCACCTGAACAGGTCAGGGAGTGACTGTGGAGGGGACGTTAATGCCCTTCACCTGAACAGGGCAGGGAGTGACTGTGGAGGGGACGTTAATGTTCTTCCCCTGAACAGGTCAGGGAGTGATTGTGGAGGGGACATTAATGCCCTTCACCTGAACAGGTCAGGGAGTGACTGTGGAGGGGACGTTAATGCCCTTCACCTCAACAGGACAGGGAGTGACTGTGGAGGGGACGTTAATATCCTACATCTGAACAGGTCAGGGAGTGACTGTGGACGGGACGTTAATTCACTTCACCTGAAAGGGTCAGGTAGTGACTGTGGAGGGGACTTTAATGCCTTTCACCTGAACAGGTCAGGGAGTGACTGTGGACGGGACGTTAATTCACTTCACTTGAAAGGGTCAGGTAGTGACTGTGGAGGGGATATTAATGCCCTTCACCTGAGCAGGTCAGTGAGTGACTGTGGATGGGACGTTAATTTCCCTCACCTGAACAGGTCAGGGAGTGACTGTGGTGCAGACGTTAATGCTCTTCACAGGTCAGTGAGTGACTGTGGAGGGGACGTTAAAGCCTTTCACCTGAACAGGTCAGTGAGTGACTGTGGAGGGGACTTTAATGCCCTTCACCTGTTCAGGTCAGGGAATGACTGTGGAGGGAACGTTTATGTCCTTCACCTGAACAGGTCAGGGAGTGACTGTGGAGGGGACGTTAATGTCCTTCACCTGAACAGGTCAGGGAGTGACTGTGGAGGGGACGTTAATGCCCTTCACCTGAACAGGGCAGGGAGTGACTGTGGAGGGGACCTTAATGCCCTTCATCTGAACAGGTCAGGGACAGACTGTGGAGGGGACTTTAATGTCCTTCACCAGATCACCTCAGGGAGTGACTGTGGAGCGGACGTTAATGTCCTTACCCTGAACAGAACAGGCAGTGTCTGAGGAGGGGACGTTAATGCCCATCACCTGAACAGGTCAGGGAGTGTCTGTGGAGGGGACGTTAATGCCCTTCACCTGAACAGGTCAGGGAGTGACTGTGCAGGGGATGTTAATGCCCTTCACCTGAGCAGGTCAGTGAGTGACTGTGGATGGGACGTTAATTTCCTTCACCTGAACAGGTCAGGGAGTGACTGTGGTGCAGACGTTAATGCCCTTCACAGGACAGGAAACGACTGTGGAGGGGACGTTAATGTCCTTCACCTGAACTGGACAGAGAGAGACTGAGGAGGGGACGTTAAAGCCCTTCACCTGAACAGGTCAGTGAGTGACTGTGGAGGGGACTTTAATGCCCTTCACCTGTACAGGTCAGGGAATGACTGTGGAGGGAACGTTTATGTCCTTCACCTGAACAGGTCAGGGAGTGACTGTGGAGGGGAAGTTAATGTCCTTCACCTGAACAGGTCAGGGAGTGACTGTGGAGGGGACGTTAAAGTCCTTCACCTGAACAGGTCAGGGAGTGACTGTGGAGGGGACGTTAATGCCGTTCACCTGAACAGGTCAGGGAGTGACTGTGGAGGTGACGTTAATGAACTTCACCTGAACAGGTCAGGGAGTGACTGTGGAGGGGACATTAATGTCCTTCACCTGAACAGATCAGGGAGTAACTGTGGAGGGGACGTTCATGCACTTCACCTGAACAGGACACAGAGTGACTGTGGAGGGGACGTTAATGTCCTTCACCTGGACAGGACAGGGAGTGATTGTGGAGGGGACGTTAAGGTTCTTCACCTGAACAGGTCAGGGAGTGACTGTGGAGGGGACGTTAATGCCCTTCACCTGAACAGGTCAGGGAGTGACTGTGGAGGGGACAGTAATGCAATTCACATGAACATGTCAGGGAATGACTTTGGAGGGGTCGTTGATGTCCTTCACCTGAACAGGTCAGGCAGTGACTGCGGAGGGGACGTTAAAATCCTTCACCTAAACAGGTCAGGGAGAGACTGTGGAGGGGACGTTAATGTCCTTCACCTGAACAGGTCAGAGAGTGACTGTGGAGAAGACGTTAATGCCCTTCACCGGAACAGGTCAGGGAGTGACTGTGGAGGGGACGTTAATGCCCTTCATCTGAACAGGTCAGGGAGTGGCTGTGGAGGGGACGTAAATATCCTTCACCTGAACAGCTCAGGGAGTGACTGTGGAGGGGCCATTAATGCCCTTCAGCTGAACAGGTCAGGGAGAGGCTGTGGAGGGGACGTTAATGTCCATCACCTGAACAGGTCAGGGAGTGACTGTGAAGGGGACGTTAATGCCCTTCACCGGAACAGGTCAGGGAGTGACTGTGGAGGGGACATTAATGCACTCATCTGAACAGGTCAGGGAGTGACTGTGGAGGCGACGTTAATGTACTTCACCTGAACAGGTCAGCCAGTGACTGTGGAGAGGACGTTAATGCCCTTCACCTGAATAGGTCAGGGAGAGACTGTGGAGGGGACGTTAATGCCCTTCACCGGAACAGGTCCGAGAGTGACTGTGGAGGGGACGTAAATACCCTTCACCTGAACAGGTCAGGGAGTGACTGTGGAGGGGACTTCAATGCCCTTCACCTGAACAGGACAGGGAGTGGCTGTCGAGGGGACGTTAATGTACTTCACATGAACAGGTCAGGGAGTGACTGTGGAGGGGACATTAATGTCCATCACCTGAGCAGGTCAGGGAATGACTGTGGAGAGGACGTTAATGCCCTTCACCTGAACAAGTCAGGGAGTAACTGTGGAGGGGACTTTAATGCCCTTCACCTGAACAGGTCAGGGAGTGACTGTGGAGGGGACGTTAATGTCCTTCACCTGAACAGGTCAGGCAGTGACTGCGGAGGGGACGTTAAAATCCTTCACATGAACAGGTCAGGGAGTGACTGTGGAGGGGACGGTAATGCTCTTCACCGGAACAGGTCAGCGAGTGACTGTGGAGGGGACGTTAATGCGCTTCATCTGAACAGGTCAGGGAGTGAAAGTGGAGGGGACGTTAATGTCCTTCACCTGAACAGGTCAGGGTGTGACTGTGCAGGGGACGTTACCATCCGTCACCTCAATAGGTCAGGGAGTGAATGTAGAGGGGACATTAATGTCCTTACCCTGAACAGGTCAGGGAGTTACTGTGCAGGGGACGTTAATGTCCTTCATATGAGCAGGACAGGGAGAGACTGTGGAGGGGACGTTAATGCCCTTCGCGTGAACAGGTCAGGGAATGACTGTGGAGGGGACGTCAATGCCCTTCACCTGAACAGGTCAGGGAGTGACTGTGGAGGGGATGTTAATGCCCTTCATAGGACAGGGAGTGACTGTCGAGGGGACGTTAATGTCCTTCACCTGAACAGGACAGGGCGTGACTGTGAAGGGGACGTTGAAGTCCTTCACCTGAACAGCTCAGGGAGTGACTGTGGAGGGGACCTTAATGTCTTTCACCTGAACAGGAGTGACTGTGGAGGGGACATTATTGTGCTTCACCTGAACAGGTCAGGGAGTGACTGTGGAGGGGACGTTAATGCCCTTCACCTGAACAGGGCAGGGAGTGACTGTGGAGGGGACGTTAATGTTCTTCCCCTGAACAGGTCAGGGAGTGATTGTGGAGGGGACATTAATGCCCTTCACCTGAACAGGTCAGGGAGTGACTGTGGAGGGGACGTTAATGCCCTTCACCTCAACAGGACAGGGAGTGACTGTGGAGGGGACGTTAATATCCTACATCTGAACAGGTCAGGGAGTGACTGTGGACGGGACGTTAATTCACTTCACCTGAAAGGGTCAGGTAGTGACTGTGGAGGGGACTTTAATGCCTTTCACCTGAACAGGTCAGGGAGTGACTGTGGACGGGACGTTAATTCACTTCACTTGAAAGGGTCAGGTAGTGACTGTGGAGGGGATATTAATGCCCTTCACCTGAGCAGGTCAGTGAGTGACTGTGGATGGGACGTTAATTTCCCTCACCTGAACAGGTCAGGGAGTGACTGTGGTGCAGACGTTAATGCTCTTCACAGGTCAGTGAGTGACTGTGGAGGGGACGTTAAAGCCTTTCACCTGAACAGGTCAGTGAGTGACTGTGGAGGGGACTTTAATGCCCTTCACCTGTTCAGGTCAGGGAATGACTGTGGAGGGAACGTTTATGTCCTTCACCTGAACAGGTCAGGGAGTGACTGTGGAGGGGACGTTAATGTCCTTCACCTGAACAGGTCAGGGAGTGACTGTGGAGGGGACGTTAATGCCCTTCACCTGAACAGGGCAGGGAGTGACTGTGGAGGGGACCTTAATGCCCTTCATCTGAACAGGTCAGGGACAGACTGTGGAGGGGACTTTAATGTCCTTCACCAGATCACCTCAGGGAGTGACTGTGGAGCGGACGTTAATGTCCTTACCCTGAACAGAACAGGCAGTGTCTGAGGAGGGGACGTTAAAGCCCCTCACCTGAAAAGGTCAGGGAGTGACTGTGGAGGGGACTTTAATGCCTTTCACCTGAACAGGTCAGGGACTGACGGTGGAGGGAATGTTAATGTCCTTCACCTGAATAGGTCAGGGAGTGACTGTCGAGGGGACGTTAATGTCCTTCACCTGAACAGGACAGGGCGTGACTGTGGAGGGGACCTTAATGCCTTTCACCTGAACAGGAGTGACTTTGGAGGGGACATTATTGTGCTTCACCTGAACAGGACAGTGAGTGGCTGTGGAGGGGACGTTAATGCCCTTCACCTGAACAGGTCAGGGAGTGACTGTGGAGGGGATGTTAATGCCCTTCACCTGAGCAGGTCAGTGAGTGACTGTGGATGGGACGTTAATTTCCTTCACCTGAACAGGTCAGGGAGTGACTGTGGAGGGGACGTTAATGCCCTTCACCTGAACAGGTCAGGGAGTGACTGTGCAGGGGATGTTAAATTCCTTGACCTGAACAGGACAGTGAGTGACTGTGCGGGGGATGTTAATGCCCTTCTTAGTACAGGGAGTGACTGTCGAGGGGACGTTAATGTCCTTCACCTGAACAGGACAGGGCGTGACTGTGGAGGGGACGTTAATGCCCTTCACCTGAACAGCTCAGGGAGTGACTGCGGAGGGGACGTTAAAGTCCTTCACCTGAACAGCTCAGGGAGTCACTGTGGAGGGGACCTTAATGCCTTTCACCTGAACAGGAGTGACTGCGGAGGGGACGTTAATGTGCTTCACCTGAACAGGTCAGGGAGTGACTGTGGAGGGGACATTAATGTCCTTCACCTGAACAGGTCAGCGAGTGACTGCGGAGGGGACGTTAATGCCCATCACCTGAACAGGTCAGGGAGTGTCTGTGGAGGGGACGTTAATGCCCTTCACCTGAACAGGTCAGGGAGTGACTGTGCAGGGGATGTTAAATTCCTTGACCTGAACAGGACAGGGAGTGACTGTGCAGGGGATGTTAATGCCCTTCACCTGAGCAGGTCAGTGAGTGACTGTGAATGGGACGTTAATTTCCTTCACCTGAACAGGTCAGGGAGTGACTGTGGTGCAGACGTTAATGCCCTTCACAGGACAGGGAACGACTGTGGAGGGGACGTTAATGTCCTTCACCTGAACTGGACAGAGAGAGACTGAGGAGGGGACGTTAAAGCCCTTCACCTGAACAGGTCAGTGAGTGACTGTGGAGGGGACTTTAATGCCCTTCACCTGAACAGGTCAGGGAGTGACTGTGGAGGGAACGTTTATGTCCTTCACCTGAACAGGTCAGGGAGTGACTGTGGAGGGGAAGTTAATGTCCTTCACCTGAACAGGTCAGGGAGTGACTGTGGAGGGGACGTTAAGGTTCTTCACCTGAACAGGTCAGGGAGTGACTGTGGAGGGGACGTTAATGCCCTTCACCTGAACAGGTCAGGGAGTGACTGTGGAGGGGACAGTAATGCAATTCACATGAACATGTCAGGGAATGACTGTGGAGGGGAAGTTAATACACTTCACCTGAAAATGTCAGGGAGTGACTGTGGAGGGGACGTTAATGCCCTTCACCTGAACAGTTCAGGGAGTGACTGTGGAGGGGACAGTAATGCAATTCACATGAACATGTCAGGGAATGACTGTGGAGGGGAAGTTAATACACTTCACCTGAAAATGTCAGGGAGTGACTGTGGAGGGGACGTTAATGTCCATCACCTGAACAGGTCAGGGAGTGGCTGTGGAGGGGACTTAAATATCCTTCACCTGAACAGCTCAGGGAGTGACTGTGGAGGGGCCATTAATGTCCATCACCTGAACAGGTCAGGGAGTGACTGTGGAGGGGACGTTAATGCCCTTCACCGGAACAGGTCAGTGAGTGACTGTGGAGGGGACATTAATGCACTCATCTGAACAGGTCAGGGAGTGACTGTGGAGGGGACGTTAATGTACTTCACCTGAACAGGTCAGCCAGTGACTGTGGAGGGGACGTTAATGCCCTTCACCTGAATAGGTCATGGAGAGACTGTGGAGGGGATGTTAATGCCCTTCACCGGAACAGGTCCGAGAGTGACTGTGGAGGGGACGTAAATACCCTTCACCTGAACAGGTCAGGGAGTGACTGTGGAGGGGACTTCAATGCCCTTCACCGGAACAGGTCAGGGAGTGACTGTGGAGGGGCCGTTAATGCCCTTCACCTGAACAGGACAGGGAGTGGCTGTCGAGGGGACGTTAATGTACTTCACATGAACAGGTCAGGGAGTGACTGTGGAGGGGACATTAATGTCCATCACCTGAGCAGGTCAGGGAATGACTGTGGAGAGGACGTTAATGCCCTTCACCTGAACAAGTCAGGGAGTAACTGTGGAGGGGACTTTAATGCCCTTCACCTGAACAGGTCACGGAGTGACTGTGGAGGGGACGTTAATGTCCTTCACCTGAACAGGTCAGGCAGTGACCGCGGAGGGGACGTTAAAATCCTTCACATGAACAGGTCAGGGAGTGACTGTGGAGGGGACGGTAATGCTCTTCACCGGAACAGGTCAGCGAGTGACTGTGGAGGGGACGTTAATGCACTTCATCTGAACAGGTCAGGGAGTGACAGTGGAGGGGACGTTAATTCACATCACCTGAACAGGTCAGGGAGTGACTGTGGAGGGGATGTTAATACACTTCACCTGAACAGGTCAGGGAATGACTGTGGAGGGGACATTAATGCCCTTCACCTGAACAGGTCAGGGAGTGACTGTGGAGGGGACGTTAATGTCCTTCACCTGAACAGGTCAGGGTGTGACTGTGCAGGGGACGTTACCATCCGTCACCTCAATAGGTCAGGGAGTGAATGTAGAGGGGACATTAATGTCCTTACCCTGAACAGGTCAGGGAGTTACTGTGCAGGGGACGTTAATGTCCTTCATATGAGCAGGACAGGGAGAGACTGTGGAGGGGATGTTAATGCCTTTCGCGTGAACAGGTCAGGGAGTGACTGTGGAGGGGACGTTGATGTCCTTCACCTGAACAGGGCAGGGAGTGACTGTGGAGGGGACCTTAATGCCCTTCATCTGAACAGGTCAGGGACAGACTGTGGAGGGGACTTTAATGTCCTTCACCAGATCACCTCAGGGAGTGACTGTGGAGCGGACGTTAATGTCTTTACCCTGAACAGGACAGGCAGTGTCTGAGGAGGGGACGTTAAAGACCCTCACCTGAAAAGGTCAGGGAGTGACTGTGGAGGGGACTTTAATGCCTTTCACCTGAACAGGTCAGGGACTGACTGTGGAGGGAATGTTAATGTCCTTCACCTGAATAGGTCAGGGAGTGACTGTGGAGGGGACCTTAATGTCTTTCACCTGAACAGGAGTGACTGTGGAGGGGATATTATTGTGCTTCACCTGAACAGGTCAGGGAGTGACTGTGGAGGGGACGTTAATGCCCTTCACCTGAACAGGGCAGGGAGTGACTGTGGAGGGGACGTTAATGTCCTTCCCCTGAACAGGTCAGGGAGTGATTGTGGAGGGGACATTAATGCCCTTCACCTGAACAGGTCAGGGAGTGACTGTGGAGGGGACGTTAATGCCCTTCACCTCAACAGGACAGGGAGTGACTGCGGAGCGGACGTTCATGTCCTTCACCTGAACAGGACAGGGAGTGACTGTGGAGCGGACGTTAATGCACTTCACCTTAACAGGTCAGAGAGTGACTGTGGAGGGGACGTTAATGTCCTTCACCTAAACAGGTCAGGGAGTGACTGTGGAGGGGACGTTATAGTCCTTCACCTGAATAGGTGAGGGAGTGACTGTGGAGGGGAAGTTAATGTCCTTCACCTGAACAGGTCAGGGAGTGATTGTGGAGGGGACGTTTATGTCCTTCACCTGAACAGGTCAGGGAGTGACTGTGGAGGGGAAGTTAATGTCCTTCACCTGAACAGGTCAGGGAGTGACTGTGGAGGGGACTTTAATGCCCTTCACCTGAACAGGACAGTGAGTGGCTGTGGAGGGGACGTTAATGCCCTTCACCTGAACAGGTCAGGGAATGACTGTGCAGGGGATGTTAAATTCCTTCACCTGAACAGGTCAGGGAGTGACTGTGGCGCAGACGTTAATGCCCTTCACAGGACAGGGAGCAACTGTGGAGGGGACGTTAATGTCCTTCACCTGAACAGGACAGGGAGAGACTGAGGAGGGGACGTTAAAGCCCTTCACCTGAACAGGTCAGTGAGTGACTGTGGAGGGGACTTTAATGCCCTTCACCTGTACAGGTCAGGGAATGACGGTGGAGGGAATGTTTATGTCCTTCACCTGAACAGGTCAGGGAGTGACTGTGGAGGGGACGTTAATGTCCTTCACGTGAACAGGTCAGGGAGTGACTGTGGAGGGGACGTTAAAGTCCTTCACCTGAACAGGTCAGGGATTGACTGTTGAGGGGATGTTAATGTCCTTCACCTGAACAGGTCAGGGAGTGACTGTGGAGGGGACCTTAATGCCCTTCACCTGAACAGGGCAGGGAGTGACTGTGGAGGGGACCTTAATGCACTTCATCTGAACAGGTCAGGGACAGACTGTGGAGGGGACGTTAAAGTCCTTCACCTGAACAGGTCAGGGAATGACTGTGGAGGGGACTTTAATGTCTTTCACCTGAACAGCTCAGGGACTGACTGTGGAGGGAATGTTAATGTCCTTCACCTGAACAGGTCAGGGAGTGACTGTGCAGGGGACGTTAATGTCCTTCACCTCAGCAGGACAGGGAGTGACTGTGGAGGGGACGTTAATGCCCTTCACCTGAACAAGTCAGTGAGTTACTGTGGAGGGGACGTTAATGTCGTTCACCTGAAATGTTCAGGGAGTGACTGTGGAGGGGACGTTTATGTCCTTCACCTGAACTGCTCAGGGAGTGACTGTGGAGGGGACGTTTATGTCCTTCACCTGAAATGTTTAGGGAGTGACTGTGGAGGGGACGTTGAAGTCCATCACCTGAACAGGTCAGGGAGTGACTGTGGAGGGGACATTAAATTCCTTCACCAGAACAGGACAGTGAGTGACTGTGGAGGGGACGTTAATGCTCTTCACCTGAACAGGTCAGGGAGTGAGTGTGGAGGAGATGTTAAAGTCCTTCACCTGAGCAGGTCAGTGAGTGACTGTGGATGGGACGTTGATGTCCTTCACCTGAACAGGTCAGGGAGTGACTGTGGTGCAGACGTTAATGCCCTTCAAGGGACAGGGAGCGACTGTGGAGGGGACGTTAATGTCCTTCACCTGAACAGGACAGGGAGTGACTGTGGAGGGGACGTTAATGCCCTTCACCTGTACAGTTCAGGGAATGACTGTGGAGGGAATGTTTATGTCCTTCACCTGAACAGGTCAGGGAGTCACTGTGGAGGGGACCTTAAAGCCCTTCATCTGAACAGGTCAGGGACAGACTGTGGAGGGGACTTTAATGTCCTTCACCTGAATAGGTCAGGGAGTGATTGTGGAGGGGACGTTAATGCCCTTCACCTGAACAGGTCAGGGAGTGACTGTGCAGGGGATGATAAATTCCTTGACCTGAACAGGACTGTGAGTGACTGTGGAGGGGATGTTAATGCCCTTCATAGGACAGGGAGTGACTGTCGAGGGGACGTTAATGTCCTTCACCTGAACAGGACAGGGCGTGACTGTGAAGGGGACGTTGAAGTCCTTCACCTGAACAGCTCAGGGAGTGACTGTGGAGGGGACCTTAATGTCTTTCACCTGAACAGGAGTGACTGTGGAGGGGACATTATTGTGCTTCACCTGAACAGGTCAGGGAGTGACTGTGGAGGGGACGTTAATGCCCTTCACCTGAACAGGGCAGGGAGTGACTGTGGAGGGGACGTTAATGTCCTTCACCTGAACAGGACAGGGAGTGATTGTGGAGGGGACATTAATGCCCTTCACCTGAACAGGTCAGGGAGTGACTGTGGAGGGGACGTTAATGCCCTTCACCTCAACAGGACAGGGAGTGACTGTGGAGCGGACGTTAATGTCCTTCACCTGAACAGGACAGGGAGTGACTGTGGAGCGGACGTTAATGCACTTCACCTTAACAGGACAGGGAGTGACTGTGGAGGGTACGTTAAAGTCCTTCACCTGAACAGGACAGGGAGTGACTGAGGAGGGGACGTTAAAGCCCTTCACCTGAACAGGTCAGTGAGTGACTGTGGAGGGGACTTTAATGCCCTTCACCTGTACAGGTCAGGGAATGACTGTGGAGGGAACGTTTATGTCCTTCACCTGAACAGCTCAGAGAGTGACTGTGGAGGGGACGTTAATGTCCTTCACCTAAACAGGTCAGGGAGTGACTGTGGAGGGGACGTTATAGTCCTTCACCTGAATAGGTGAGGGAGTGACTGTGGAGGGGACGTTAATGCCCTTCACCTGAACAGGTCAGGGAGTAATTGTGGAGGGGACGTTAATGCCCTTCACCTGTACAGGTCAGGGAATGACTGTGGAGGGAACGTTTATGTCCTTCACCTGAACAGGTCAGGGAGTGACTGTGGAGGGGACTTTAATGCCCTTCACCTGAACAGGACAGTGAGTGGCTGTGGAGGGGACGTTAATGCCCTTCACCTGAACAGGTCAGGGAGTGACTGTGCAGGGGATGTTAAATTCCTTCACCTGAACAGGTCAGGGAGTGACTGTGGTGCAGACGTTAATGCCCTTCACAGGACAGGGAGCAACTGTGGAGGGGACGTTAATGTCCTTCACCTGAACAGGACAGGGAGAGACTGAGGAGGGGACGTTAAAGCCCTTCACCTGAACAGGTCAGTGAGTGACTGTGGAGGGGACTTTAATGCCCTTCACCTGTACAGGTCAGGGAGTGACTGTGGAGGGGACGTTAAAGTCCTTCACCTGAACAGGTCAGGGATTGACTGTTGAGGGGACGTTAATGTCCTTCACCTGAACAGGTCAGGGAGTGACTGTGGAGGGGACCTTAATGCCCTTCACCTGAACAGGGCAGGGAGTGACTGTGGAGGGGACCTTAATGCACTTCATCTGAACAGGTCAGGGACAGACTGTGGAGGGGACGTTAAAGTCCATCACCTGAACAGGTCAGGGAATGACTGTGGAGGGGACTTTAATGTCTTTCACCTGAACAGCTCAGGGACTGACTGTGGAGGGAATGTTAATGTCCTTCACCTGAATAGGTCAGGGAGTGATTGTGGAGGGGAGGTTAATGCCCTTAACCTGAACAGGTCAGGGAGTGACTGTGGAGGGGATGTTAAAGTCCTTCACCTGAACAGGTCAGGGAGTGACTGTCGAGGGGACGTAAATGTCCTTCACCTGAACAGGTCAGGGAGTGATTGTGGAGGGGACATGAATGCCCTTCACCTGAACAGCTCAGGGAGTGACTGTGGAGGGGACGTTAATGCCCTTCACCTGAACTGCTCAGGGAGTGACTGTGGAGGCGACGTTTATGTCCTTCACCTGAACAGGTCAGGGAGTGACTGTGGAGGGGACGTTAATGTAATTCACCTGAACAGGTCAGGGAGTGACTGTGGAGGGGACGTTAAAGTCCTTCACCTGAACAGGTCAGGGAGTGACTGTCGAGGGGACGTTAATGTCCTTCACCTGAACAGGTCAGGGAGTGACTATGGAGGGGACGTTAATGCCCTTCACCTGAACAGGGCAGGGAGTGACTGTGGAGGGGACCGTAATGCCTTTCACCTGAACAGGTCAGGGACTGACTGTGGAGGGAATGTTAATGTCCTTCACCTGAATAGGTCAAGGAGTGATTGTGGAGGGGACGTTAATGCCCTTCAACTGAAAAGGACAGGGAGTGATTGTGGAGGGGACGTTAAAGCCCTTCACAGGACAGGGTGTGACTGTGGAGTAGACGTTAATGTCCTTCACCTGAACAGGACAGGGAGTGACTGTGGAGGGGACGTTAATGTCCTTCACCTGAACAGGACAGGGAGAGACTGAGGAGGGGACGTTAAAGCCCTTCACCTGAACAGGTCAGGGATTGACTGTGTAGGGGACGTTAATGTCCTTCACCAGAACAGGTCAGGGAGTGACTGTGGAGGGGACGTTAATGCCCTTCACCTGAACAGGGCAGGGAGTGACTGTGGAGGGGACGTTGAAGTCCATCACCTGAACAGGTCAGGGAGTGACTGTGGAGGGGACATTAAATTCCTTCACCAGAACAGGACAGTGAGTGACTGTGGAGGGGACGTTAATGCCCTTCACCTGAACAGGTCAGGGAGTGACTGTGGAGGGGACGTTAAAGTCCTTCACCTGAACAGCTCAGGGAGTGACTGTGGAGGGGACCTTAATGCCTTTCACCTGAACAGGAGTGACTGTGGAGGGGACGTTAATGTGCTTCACCTGAACAGGTCAGGGAGTGACTGTGGAGGGGACGTTAAAGTCCTTCACCTGAACAGGTCAGGGAGTGACTTTGGAGGGGACGTTAATGCCCTTCACCTGATCAGGGCAGGGAGTGACTGTGGAGGGGACGTTAATGCCCTTCACCTGAACTGCTCAGGGAGTGAATGTGGAGGGGACGTTAATGTCCTTCACCCGAACAGGTCAGGGAGTGATTGTGGAGGGGACATGAATGCCCTTCACCTGAACAGCTCAGGGAGTGACTGTAGAGGGGACGTTAATGCCCTTCACCTGAACTGCTCAGGGAGTGACTGTGGAGGCGACGTTTATGTCCTTCACCTGAACAGGTCAGGGAGTGACTGTGGAGGGGACGTTAATGTAATTCACCTGAACAGGTCAGGGAGTGACTGTGGAGGGGACGTTAAAGTCCTTCACCTGAACAGGTCAGGGAGTGACTGTCGAGGGGTCGTTAATGTCCTTCACCTGAACAGGTCAGGGAGTGACTATGGAGGGGACGTTAATGCCCTTCACCTGAACAGGGCAGGGAGTGACTGTGGAGGGGACCGTAATGCCGTTCACCTGAACAGGTCAGGGACTGACTGTGGAGGGAATGTTAATGTCCTTCACCTGAATAGGTCAAGGAGTGATTGTGGAGGGGACGTTAATGCCCTTCAACTGAAAAGGACAGGGAGTGATTGTGGAGGGGACGTTAAAGCCCTTCACAGGACAGGGTGTGACTGTGGAGGGGACGTTAATGCCCTTCACCTGAACAGGGCAGGGAGTGATTGTGGAGGGGACGTTAATGTCCTTCACCTGAAATGTTTAGGGAGTGACTGTGGAGGGGACATTAAATTCCTTCACCAGAACAGGACAGTGAGTGACTGTGGAAGGGACGTTTATGCTCTTCACCTTAACAGGTCAGGGAGTGAGTATGGAGGAAATGTTAAAGTCCTTCACCTGAACAGGTCAGGGCGTGACTGTGGAGGGGACGTTAATGCCCTTCACCTGAGCAGGTCAGTGAGTGACTGTGGATGGGACGTTGATGTCCTTCACCTGAACAGGTCAGGGAGTGACTGTGGTGCAGACGTTAATGCCCTTCAAGGGACAGGGAGCGACTGTGGAGGGGACGTTAATGTCCTTCACCTGAACAGGACAGGGAGTGACTGAGGAGGGGACGTTGAAGCCCTTCACCTGAACAGGTCAGTGAGTGACTATGGAGGGGACGTTAATGTCCTTCACCTGAACAGGTCAGGGAGTGACTGTGGAGGGGACGTTAAAGTCCTTCACCTGAACAGGTCAGGGAGTGACTGTGGAGGGGACGTTAATGTCCTTCACCTGAACAGGTCAGGGAGTGACTGTGGAGGGGACGTTAATGTCCTTCACCTGAACAGGTCAGGGAGTGACTGTGGAGGGGACGTTAATGTCCTTCACCTGAACAGGTCAGGGAGTGACTGTGGAGGGGACGTTAATGTCCTTCACCTGAACAGGTCAGGGAGTGGCTGTGGAGGGGACGTTAATGCCCTTCACCTGAACAGGTCAGGGAGTGACTGTGGAGGGGACGTTAATGCCCTTCACCTGAACAGGGCAGGGAGTCACTGTGGAGGGGACCTTAAAGCCCTTCATCTGAACAGGTCAGGGACAGACTGTGGAGGGGACTTTAATATCCTTCACCTGAATAGGTCAGGGAGTGATTGTGGAGGGGACGTTAATGCCCTTCACCTGAACAGGTCAGGGAGTGACTGTGCAGGGGATGTTAAATTCCTTGACCTGAACAGCTCAGGGAGTGACTGTGGAGGGGACCTTAATGTCTTTCACCTGAACAGGAGTGACTGTGGAGGGGACATTATTGTGCTTCACCTGAACAGGTCAGGGAGTGACTGTGTAGGGGACGTTAATGCCCTTCACCTGAACAGGTCAGGGAGTGACTGTGGAGGGGACGTTAATGCCCTTCACGTCAACAGGACAGGGAGTGACTGAGGAGGGGACGTTAAAGCCCTTCACCTGAACAGGTCAGTGAGTGACTGTGGAGGGGACTTTAATGCCCTTCACCTGTACAGGTCAGGGAATGACTGTGGAGGGAACGTTTATGTCCTTCACCTGAACAGGTCAGAGAGTGACTGTGGAGGGGACGTTAATGTCCTTCACCTAAACAGGTCAGGGAGTGACTGTGGAGGGGACGTTATAGTCCTTCACCTGAATAGGTGAGGGAGTGAATGTGGAGGGGACGTTAATGCCCTTCACCTGAACAGGTCAGGGAGTGATTGTGGAGGGGACGTTAATGCCCTTCACCTGTACAGGTCAGGGAATGACTGTGGAGGGAACGTTTATGTCCTTCACCTGAACAGGTCAGGGAGTGACTGTGGAGGGGAAGTTAATGTCATTCACCTGAACAGGTCAGGGAGTGACTGTGGAGGGGACTTTAATGCCCTTCACCTGAACAGGACAGTGAGTGGCTGTGGAGGGGACGTTAATGCCCTTCACCTGAACAGGTCAGGGAGTGATTGTGGAGGGGACGTTAATGCCCTTCACCTGTACAGGTCAGGGAATGACTGTGGAGGGGACGTTAATGCTCTTCACCTTAACAGGTCAGGGAGTGAGTGTGGAGGAAATGTTAAAGTCCTTCACCTGAACAGGTCAGGGCGTGACTGTGGAGGGGAAGTTAATGCCCTTCACCTGAGCAGGTCAGTGAGTGACTGTGGATGGGACGTTGATGTCCTTCACCTGAACAGGTCAGGGAGTGACTGTGGTGCAGACGTTAATGCCCTTCAAGGGACAGGGAGCGACTGTGGAGGGGACGTTAATGTCCTTCACCTGAACAGGACAGGGAGTGACTGAGGAGGGGACGTTGAAGCCCTTCACCTGAACAGGTCAGTGAGTGACTGTGGAGGGGACGTTAATGTCCTTCACCTGAACAGGTCAGGGAGTGACTGTGGAGGGGAAGTTAATGTCCTTCACCTGAACAGGTCAGGCAGTGACTGTGGAGGGGACGTTAATGTCCTTCACCTGAACAGGTCAGGGAGTGACTGTGGAGGGGACGTTAATGTCCTTCACCTGAACAGGTCACGGAGTGACTGTGGAGGGGACGTTAATGCCCTTCACCTGAACAGGTCAGGGAGTGACTGTGCAGGGGATGTTAAATTCCTTGACCTGAACAGGACTGTGAGTGACTGTGGAGGGGATGTTAATGCCCTTCATAGGACAGGGAGTGACTGTCGAGGGGACGTTAATGTCCTTCACCTGAACAGGACAGGGCGTGACTGTGAAGGGGACGTTGAAGTCCTTCACCTGAACAGCTCAGGGAGTGACTGTGGAGGGGACCTTAATGTCTTTCACCTGAACAGGAGTGACTGTGGAGGGGACATTATTGTGCTTCACCTGAACAGGTCTGGGAGTGACTGTGGAGGGGACGTTAATGCTCTTCACCTTAACAGGTCAGGGAGTGAGTGTGGAGGAAATGTTAAAGTCCTTCACCTGAACAGGTCAGGGCGTGACTGTGGAGGGGACGTTAATGCCCTTCACCTGAGCAGGTCAGTGAGTGACTGTGGATGGGACGTTGATGTCCTTCACCTGAACAGGTCAGGGAGTGACTGTGGTGCAGACGTTAATGCCCTTCAAGGGACAGGGAGCGACTGTGGAGGGGACGTTAATGTCCTTCACCTGAACAGGACAGGGAGTGACTGAGGAGGGGACGTTGAAGCCCTTCACCTGAACAGGTCAGTGAGTGACTGTGGAGGGGACGTTAATGTCCTTCACCTGAACAGGTCAGGGAGTGACTGTGGAGGGGACGTTAAAGTCCTTCACCTGAACAGGTCAGGGAGGGACTGTGGAGGGGACGTTAATGTCCTTCACCTGAACAGGTCAGGGAGTGACTGTGGAGGGGACGTTAATGCCCTTCACCTGAACAGGTCAGGGAGTGACTGTGCAGGGGATGTTAAATTCCTTGACCTGAACAGGACTGTGAGTGACTGTGGAGGGGATGTTAATGCCCTTCATAGGACAGGGAGTGACTGTCGAGGGGACGTTAATGTCCTTCACCTGAACAGGACAGGGCGTGACTGTGAAGGGGACGTTGAAGTCCTTCACCTGAACAGCTCAGGGAGTGACTGTGGAGGGGACCTTAATGTCTTTCACCTGAACAGGAGTGACTGTGGAGGGGACATTATTGTGCTTCACCTGAACAGGTCAGGGAGTGACTGTGGAGGGGACGTTAATGCCCTTCACCTGAACAGGGCAGGGAGTGACTGTGGAGGGGACGTTAATGTCCTTCCCCTGAACAGGTCAGGGAGTGATTGTGGAGGGGACATTAATGCCCTTCACCTGAACAGGTCAGGGGGTGACTGTGGAGGGGACGTTAATGCCCTTCACCTCAACAGGACAGGGAGTGACTGTGGAGCGGACGTTAAAGTCCTTCACCTGAACAGGACAGGGCGTGACTGTGAAGGGGACGTTGAAGTCCTTCACCTGAACAGCTCAGGGAGTGACTGTGGAGGGGACCTTAATGTCTTTCACCTGAACAGGAGTGACTGTGGAGGGGACATTATTGTGCTTCACCTGAACAGGTCAGGGAGTGACTGTGGAGGGGACGTTAATGCTCTTCACCTTAACAGGTCAGGGAGTGAGTGTGGAGGAAATGTTAAAGTCCTTGACCTGAACAGGACAGGGAGTGACTATGGAGGGGATGTTAATGCCCTTCACCTGAGCAGGTCAGTGAGTGACTGTGGATGGGACGTTAATTTCCTTCACCTGAACAGGTCAGGGAGTGACTGTGGTGCAGACGTTAATGCCCTTCACAGGACAGGGAACGACTGTGGAGGGGACGTTAATGTCCTTCACCTGAACAGGACAGAGAGAGACTGAGGAGGGGACGTTAAAGCCCTTCACCTGAACAGGTCAGTGAGTGACTGTGGAGGGGACTTTAATGTCTTTCACCTGAACAGGTCAGGGACTGACTGTGGAGGGAATGTTAATGTGCTTCACCTGAATAGGTCAGGGAGTGATTGTGGAGGGGACGTTAATGCCCTTCACCTGAACAGGACAGTGAGTGACTGTGCAGGGGATGTTAATGCCCTTCTTAGTACAGCGAGTGACTGTCGAGGGGACGTTAATGTCCTTCACCTGAACAGGACAGGGCGTGACTTGTGGAGGGGACGTTAATGCCCTTCACCTGAACAGCTCAGGGAGTGACTGTGGATGGGACGTTGATGTCCTTCACCTGAACAGGTCAGGGAGTGACTGTGGTGCAGACGTTAATGCCCTTCAAGGGACAGGGAGCGACTGTGGAGGGGACGTTAATGTCCTTCACCTGAACAGGACAGGGAGTGACTGAGGAGGGGACGTTGAAGCCCTTCACCTGAACAGGTCAGTGAGTGACTGTGGAGGGGACGTTAATGTCCTTCACCTGAACAGGTCAGGGAGTGACTGTGGAGGGGACGTTAAAGTCCTTCACCTGAACAGGTCAGGGAGTGACTGTGGAGGGGACGTTAATGTCCTTCACCTGAACAGGTCAGGGAGTGACTGTGGAGGGGACGTTAATGTCCTTCACCTGAACAGGTCAGGGAGTGACTGTGGAGGGGACGTTAATGCCCTTCACCTGAACAGGTCAGGGAGTGACTGTGCAGGGGATGTTAAATTCCTTGACCTGAACAGGACTGTGAGTGACTGTGGAGGGGATGTTAATGCCCTTCATAGGACAGGGAGTGACTGTGGAGGGGACGTTAATGCCCTTCACCTCAACAGGACAGGGAGTGACTGTGGAGCGGACGTTAATGTCCTTCACCTGAACAGGTCAGAGAGTGACTGTGGAGGGGACGTTAATGTCCTTCACCTAAACAGGTCAGGGAGTGACTGTGCAGGGGACGTTATAGTCCTTCACCTGAATAGGTGAGGGAGTGACTGTGCAGGGGACGTTAATGCCCTTCACCTGAACAGGTCAGGGAGTGATTGTGGAGGGGACGTTAATGCCCTTCACCTGTACAGGTCAGGGAATGACTGTGGAGGGAACGTTTATGTCCTTCACCTGAACAGGTCAGGGAGTGACTGTGGAGGGGACTTTAATGCCCTTCACCTGAACAGGACAGTGAGTGGCTGTGGAGGGGACGTTAATGCCCTTCACCTGAACAGGTCAGGGAGTGACTGTGCAGGGGATGTTAAATTCCGTCACCTGAACAGGTCAGGGAGTGACTGTGGTGCAGACGTTAATGCCCTTCACAGGACAGGGAGCAACTGTGGAGGGGACGTTAATGTCCTTCACCTGAACAGGACAGGGAGAGACTGAGGAGGGGACGTTAAAGCCCTTCACCTGAACAGGTCAGTGAGTGACTGTGGAGGGGACTTTAATGCCCTTCACCTGTACAGGTCAGGGAATGACGGTGGAGGGAATGTTTATGTCCTTCACCTGAACAGGGCAGGGAGTGACTGTGGAGGGGACCTTAATGCACTTCATCTGAACAGGTCAGGGACAGACTGTGGAGGGGACTTTAATGTCTTTCACCTGAACAGCTCAGGGACTGACTGTGGAGGGAATGTTAATGTCCTTCACCTGAACAGGTCAGGGATTGACTGTGCAGGGGACGTTAATGTCCTTCACCTGAACAGGTCAGGGAGTGACTGTGGAGGGGACGTTAATGCCCTTCACCTGAACAGGGCAGGGAGTGACTGTGGAGGGGACGTTAATGTCCTTCACCTGAAATGTTTAGGGAGTGACTGTGGAGGGGACGTTGAAGTCCATCACCTGAACAGGTCAGGGAGTGACTGTGGATGGGACATTAAATTCCTTCACCAGAACAGGACAGTGAGTGACTGTGGAGGGGACGTTAATGCTCTTCACCTAAACAGGTCAGGGAGTGAGTGTGGAGGGGATGTTAAATTCCTTGACCTGAACAGGACAGGGAGTGACTATGGAGGGGATGTTAATGCCCTTCACCTGAGCAGGTCAGTGAGTGACTGTGGATGGGACGTTAATTTCCTTCACCTGAACAGGTCAGGGAGTGACTGTGGTGCAGACGTTAATGCCCTTCACAGGACAGGGAACGACTGTGGAGGGGACGTTAATGTCCTTCACCTGAACAGGACAGAGAGAGACTGAGGAGGGGACGTTAAAGCCCTTCACCTGAACAGGTCAGTGAGTGACTGTGGAGGGGACTTTAATGTCTTTCACCTGAACAGGTCAGGGACTGACTGTGGAGGGAATGTTAATGTCCTTCACCTGAATAGGTCAGGGAGTGATTGTGGAGGGGACGTTAATGCCCTTCACCTGAACAGGACAGTGAGTGACTGTGCAGGGGATGTTAATGCCCTTCTTAGTACAGGGAGTGACTGTCGAGGGGACGTTAATGTCCTTCACCTGAACAGGACAGGGCGTGACTTGTGGAGGGGACGTTAATGCCCTTCACCTGAACAGCTCAGGGAGTGACTGTGGAGGGGGACCTTAATGCCTTTCACCTGAACAGGAGTGACAGTGGAGGGGACGTTAAAGTCCTTCACCTGAACAGGTCAGGGGGTGACTGTGGAGGGGACGTTAATGCCCTTCACCTGAACTGCTCAGGGAGTGAATGTGGAGGGGACGTTAATGTCCTTCACCTGAACAGGTCAGGGAGTGATTGTGGAGGGGACATGAATGCCCTTCACCTGAACAGGTCAGGGAGTGACTGTCGAGGGGACGTTAATGTCCTTCACTTGAACAGGGCAGGGAGTGACTGTGGAGGGGACGTTAATGTAATTCACCTGAACAGGTCAGGGAGTGACTGTGGAGGGGACGTTAAAGTCCTTCACCTGAACAGGTCAGGGAGTGACTGTCGAGGGGACGTTAATGTCCTTCACCTGAACAGGTCAGGGAGTGACTATGGAGGGGACGTTAATGCCCTTCACCTGAACAGGGCAGGGAGTGACTGTGGAGGGGACCGTAATGCCTTTCACCTGAACAGGTCAGGGACTGACTGTGGAGGGAATGTTAATGTCCTTCACCTGAATAGGTCAAGGAGTGATTGTGGAGGGGACGTTAAATTCCTTGACCTGAACAGGACAGGGAGTGACTATGGAGGGGATGTTAATGCCCTTCACCTGAGCAGGTCAGTGAGTGACTGTGGATGGGACGTTAATTTCCTTCACCTGAACAGGTCAGGGAGTGACTGTGGTGCAGACGTTAATGCCCTTCACAGGACAGGGAACGACTGTGGAGGGGACGTTAATGTCCTTCACCTGAACAGGACAGAGAGAGACTGAGGAGGGGACGTTAAAGCCCTTCACCTGAACAGGTCAGTGAGTGACTGTGGAGGGGACTTTAATGTCTTTCACCTGAACAGGTCAGGGACTGACTGTGGAGGGAATGTTAATGTCCTTCACCTGAATAGGTCAGGGAGTGATTGTGGAGGGGACGTTAATGCCCTTCACCTGAACAGGACAGTGAGTGACTGTGCAGGGGATGTTAATGCCCTTCTTAGTACAGGGAGTGACTGTCGAGGGGACGTTAATGTCCTTCACCTGAACAGGACAGGGCGTGACTTGTGGAGGGGACGTTAATGCCCTTCACCTGAACAGCTCAGGGAGTGACTGTGGAGGGGACCTTAATGCCTTTCACCTGAACAGGAGTGACAGTGGAGGGGACGTTAATGTGCTTCACCTGAACAGGTCAGGGAGTGACTGTGGAGGGGACGTTAAAGTCCTTCACCTGAACAGGTCAGGGGGTGACTGTGGAGGGGACGTTAATGCCCTTCACCTGAACTGCTCAGGGAGTGAATGTGGAGGGGACGTTAATGTCCTTCACCTGAACAGGTCAGGGAGTGATTGTGGAGGGGACATGAATGCCCCTTCACCTGAACAGGTCAGGGAGTGACTGTCGAGGGGACGTTAATGTCCTTCACTTGAACAGGGCAGGGAGTGACTGTGGAGGGGACGTTAATGTAATTCACCTGAACAGGTCAGGGAGTGACTGTGGAGGGGACGTTAAAGTCCTTCACCTGAACAGGTCAGGGAGTGACTGTCGAGGGGACGTTAATGTCCTTCACCTGAACAGGTCAGGGAGTGACTATGGAGGGGACGTTAATGCCCTTCACCTGAACAGGGCAGGGAGTGACTGTGGAGGGGACCGTAATGCCTTTCACCTGAACAGGTCAGGGACTGACTGTGGAGGGAATGTTAATGTCCTTCACCTGAATAGGTCAAGGAGTGATTGTGGAGGGGACGTTAATGCCCTTCAACTGAAAAGGACAGGGAGTGATTGTGGAGGGGACGTTAAAGCCCTTCACAGGACAGGGTGTGACTGTGGAGGGGACGTTAATGCCCTTCACCTGAACAGGGCAGGGAGTGATTGTGGAGGGGACGTTAATGTCCTTCACCTGAAATGTTTAGGGAGTGACTGTGGAGGGGACGTTGAAGTCCATCACCTGAACAGGTCAGGGAGTGACTGTGGCGGGGGACATTAAATTCCTTCACCAGAACAGGACAGTGAGTGACTGTGGAGGGGACGTTAATGCTCTTCACCTTAACAGGTCAGGGAGTGAGTGTGGAGGAAATGTTAAAGTCCTTCACCTGAACAGGTCAGGGCGTGACTGTGGAGGGGACGTTAATGCCCTTCACCTGAGCAGGTCAGTGAGTGACTGTGGATGGTACGTTGATGTCCTTCACCTGAACAGGTCAGGGAGTGACGGTGGTGCAGACGTTAATGCCCTTCAAGGGACAGGGAGCGACTGTGGAGGGGACGTTAATGTCCTTCACCTGAACAGGACAGGGAGTGACTGAGGAGGGGACGTTGAAGCCCTTCACCTGAACAGGTCAGTGAGTGACTGTGGAGGGGACTTTAATGCCCTTCACCTGTACAGTTCAGGGAATGACTGTGGAGGAATGTTTATGTCCTTCACCTGAACAGGTCAGGGAGTGACTGTGGAGGGGACGTTAATGTCCTTCACCTGAACAGGACAGGGAGTGTCTGAGGAGGGGACGTTAAAGCCCCTCACCTGAACAAGTCAGGGAGTGACTGTGGAGGGGGACGTTAATGTCCTTACCCTGAACAGGTCAGGGAGTGACTGTGGAGGGGACTTTCATGCCCTTCACCTGAACAGGTCAGGGACTGACTGTGGAGGGAATGTTCATGTCCTTCACCTGAATATCTCAAGGAGTGATTGTGGAGGGGACGTTAATGCCCTTCACCTGAACAGGACAGGGAGTGACTGTGGAGGGGACGTTAAAGCCCTTCACAGAACAGGACAGGGAGTGACTGTGGAGGGGACGTTAAAGTCCTTCACCTGGACAAGTCAGGGAGTGACTGCGGAGGGGACCTTAATGTCCTTCCCCTGAACAGGTCAGGGAGTGACTGTGGAGGGGACATTAATGTCCTTCACCTGAACAGGTCAGGGAGTGACTGTGGAGGGGACGTTAATGCCCTTCACCTGAACAGCTCAGGGAGTGACTGTGGAGGGGACCTTAATGCCTTTCACCTGAACAAGAGTAACTGTGGAGGGGACGTTAATGTGCTTCACCTGAACAGGTCAGGGAGTGACTGTGGAGGGGACGTTAAAGTCCTTCACCTGAACAGGTCAGGGGGTGACTGTGGAGGGGACGTTAATGCCCTTCACCTGATCAGGACAGGGAGTGACTGTGGAGGGGACGTTAATGCCCTTCACCTGAGCTGCTCAGGGAGTGAATGTGGAGGGGACGTTAATGTCCTTCACCCGAACAGGTCAGGGAGTGATTGTGGAGGGGACATTAATGCCCTTCACCTGAACAGGGTCAGGGAGTGACTGTGGAGGGGACGTTAATGCCCTTCACCTGAACTGCTCAGGGAGTGACTGTGGAGGGGACGTTTATGTCCTTCACCTGAACAGGTCAGGGAGTGACTGTGGAGGGGACGTTTATGTAATTCACCTGAACAGGTCAGGGAGTGACTGTGGAGGGGACGTTAAAGTCCTTCACCTGAACAGGTCAGGGAGTGACTGTCGAGGGGGACGTTAATGTCCTTCACCTGAATAGGTCAGGGAGTGACTGTGGAGGGGACCTTAATGCCCTTCACCTGAACAGGGCAGGGAGTGACTGTGGAGGGGGACCGTAATGCCTTTCACCTGAACAGGTCAGGGGACTGACTGTGGAGGGAATGTTAATGTCCTTCACCTGAATAGGTCAGGGAGTGATTGTGGAGGGGACGTTAATGCCCTTCACCTGAAAAGGACAGGGAGTGATTGTGGAGGGGACGTTAAAGCCCTTCACAGGACAGGGTGTGGACTGTGGAGTAGACGTTAATGTCCTTCACCTGAACAGGACAGGGAGAGACTGAGGAGGGGACGTTAAAGCCCTTCACCTGAACAGGTCAGTGAGTGACTGTGGAGGGGGACTTTAATGCCCTTCACCTGTACAGGTCAGGGAATGACGGTGGAGGGAACGTTTATGTCCTTCACCTGAACAGGTCAGGGAGTGACTGTGGAGGGGACGTTAAAGTCCTTCACCTGAAAAGGTCAGGGATTGACTGTGGAGGGGACGTTAAAGTCCTTCACCTGAACAGGTCAGGGAGTGACTGTGGAGGGGACTATAATGTCTTTCACCTGAACAGGTCAGGGACTGACTGTGGAGGGAATGTTAATGTCCTTCACCTGAATAGGTCAAGGAGTGATTGTGGAGGGGACGTTAATGCCCTCAACCTGAACAGGTCAGGGAGTGACTGTGCAGGGAATGTTAAATTCCTTGACCTGAACAGGACAGTGAGTGACTGTGGAGGGGATGTTAATGCCCTTCATAGGACAGGGAATGACTGTCGAGGGGATGTTAATTTCCTTCACTTGAACAGGAAAGGGCGTGACTGTGGAGGGGACTTTAATGCCCTTCACCTGAACAGCTCAGGGAGTGACTGCGGAGGGGATATTAATGTCCTTCCCCTGAACAGGTCAGGGAGTGACTGTGGAGGGGACGTTAAAGTCCTTCACCTGAACACCTCAGGGAGTGACTGTGGAGGGGACCTTAATGCCTTTCACCTGAACAGGAGTGACTGTGGAGGGGACGTTAATGTGCTTCACCTGAACAGGTCAGGGAGTGACTGTGCAGGGGACGTTAAATTCCTTCACCAGAACAGGACAGGGAGTGACTGCGGAGGGGACGTTAATGTAATTCACCTGAACAGGTCAGGGAGTGACTGTGGAGGGGACGTTAATGCCCTTCAACTGAAAAGGACAGGGAGTGATTGTGGAGGGGACGTTAAAGCCCTTCACAGGACAGGGTGTGACTGTGGAGTAGACGTTAATGTCCTTCACCTGAACAGGACAGGGAGTGACTGTGGAGGGGACGTTAATGCCCCTCACCTGAACAGGTCAGTGAGTGACTGTGGAGGGGACGTTAATGTCGTTCACCTGAAATGTTCAGGGAGTGACTGTGGAGGGGACGTTTATGTCCTTCACCTGAACTGCTCAGGGAGTGACTGTGGAGGGGACGTTTATGTCCTTCACCTGAACAGGTCAGGGAGTGACTGTGGAGGGGACGTTAATGTAATTCACCTGAACAGGTCAGGGAGTGACTGTGGAGGGGATGTTGAAGTCCTTCACCTGAACAGGTCAGGGAGTGACTGTCGAGGGGACGTAAATGTCCTTCACCTGAACAGGTCAGCGAGTGATTGTGGAGGGGACATGAATGCCCTTCACCTGAACAGCTCAGGGAGTGACTGTGGAGGGGACGTTAATGCCCTTCACCTGAACTGCTCAGGGAGTGACTGTGGAGGCGACGTTTATGTCCTTCACCTGAACAGGTCAGGGAGTGACTGTGGAGGGGACATTAATGTAATTCACCTGAACAGGTCAGGAAGTGACTGTGGAGGGGACGTTAAAGTCCTTCACCTGAATAGGTCAGGGAGTGACTGTCGAGGGGACGTTAATGTCCTTCACCTGAACAGGTCAGGGAGTGACTATGGAGGGGACGTTAATGCCCTTCACCTGAACAGGGCAGGGAGTGACTGTGGAGGGTACCGTAATGCCTTTCACCTGAACAGGTCAGGGACTGACTGTGGAGGGAATGTTAATGTCCTTCACCTGAATAGGTCAAGGAGTGATTGTGGAGGGGACGTTAATGCCCTTCACCTGAACAGGACAGGGAGTGATTGTGGAGGGGACGTTAAAGCCCTTCACAGGACAGGGTGTGACTGTGGAGTAGACGTTAATGTCCTTCACCTGAACAGGACAGGGAGTGACTGTGGAGGGGACGTTAATGTTCTTCACCTGAACAGGACAGGGAGAGACTGAGGAGGGGACGTTAAAGCCCTTCACCTGAACAGGTCAGGGATTGACTGTGTAGGGGACGTTAATGTCCTTCACCTGAACAGGTCAGGGAGTGACTGTGGAGGGGACGTTAATGCCCTTCACCTGAACAGTGCAGGGAGTGACTGTGGAGGGGACGTTAATGTCCTTCACCTGAAATGTTTAGGGAGTGACTGTGGAGGGGACGTTGAAGTCCATCACCTGATCAGGGCAGGGAGTGACTGTGGAGGGGACGTTAATGCCCTTCACCTGAACTGCTCAGGGAGTGAATGTGGAGGGGACGTTAATGTCCTTCACCCGAACAGGTCAGTGAGTGATTGTGGAGGGGACATGAATGCCCTTCACCTGAACAGCTCAGGGAGTGACTGTGGAGGGGACATTAATGCCCTTCACCTGAACTGCTCAGGGAGTGACTGTGGAGGCGACGTTTATGTCCTTCACCTGAACAGGTCAGGGAGTGACTGTGGAGGGAACGTTAATGTCCTTACCCTGAACAGGTCAGGTAGTGACTGTGGAGGGGACTTTCATGCCCTTCACCTGAACAGGTCAGGGACTGACTGTGGAGGGAATGTTAATGTCCTTCACCTGAATATCTCAAGGAGTGATTGTGGAATGGACGTTAATGCCCTTCACCTGAACAGGACAGGGAGTGACTGTGGAGGGGACGTTAAAGCCCTTCACAGAACAGGACAGGGAGTGACTGTGGAGGGGACGTTAAAGTCCATCACCTGGACAAGTCAGGGAGTGACTGCGGAGGGGACCTTAATGTCCTTCCCCTGAACAGGTCAGGGAGTGACTGTGGAGGGGGACATTAATGTCCTTCACCTGAACAGGTCAGGGAGTGACTGTGGAGGGGACGTTAATGCCCTTCACCTGAACAGCTCAGGGAGTGACTATGGAGGGGGACCTTAATGCCTTTCACCTGAACAAGAGTGAATGTGGGAGGGGACGTTAATGTCCTTCACCCCGAACAGGTCAGGGAGTGATTGTGGAGGGGACATTAATGCCCTTCACCTGAACAGGTCAGGGAGTGACTGTGGAGGGGACGTTAATGCCCTTCACCTGAACTGCTCAGGGAGTGACTGTGGAGGGGACGTTTATGTCCTTCACCTGAACAGGTCAGGGAGTGACTGTGGAGGGGACGTTTATGTAATTCACCTGAACAGGTCAGGGAGTGACTGTGGAGGGGACGTTAAAGTCCTTCACCTGAACAGGTCAGGGAGTGACTGTCGAGGGGGACGTTAATGTCCTTCACCTGAATAGGTCAGGGAAGTGACTGTGGAGGGGACCTTAATGCCCTTCACCTGAACAGGGCAGGGAGTGACTGTGGAGGGGACCGTAATGCCTTTCACCTGAACAGGTCAGGGACTGACTGTGGAGGGAATGTTAATGTCCTTCACCTGAATAGGTCAGGGAGTGATTGTGGAGGGGACGTTAATGCCCTTCACCTGAAAAGGACAGGGAGTGATTGTGGAGGGGACGTTAAAGCCCTTCACAGGACAGGGTGTGACTGTGGAGTAGACGTTAATGTCCTTCACCTGAACAGGACAGGGAGTGACTGTGGAGGGGACGTTAATGTCCTTCACCTGAACAGGACAGGGAGAGACTGAGGAGGGGACGTTAAAGCCCTTCACCTGAACAGGTCAGTGAGTGACTGTGGAGGGGACTTTAATGCCCTTCACCTGTACAGGTCAGGGAATGACGGTGGAGGGAACGTTTATGTCCTTCACCTGAACAGGTCAGGGAGTGACTGTGGAGGGGACGTTAAAGTCCTTCACCTGAAAAGGTCAGGGAGTGACTGTGGAGGGGATGTTAATGTCCTTCACCTGAACAGGTCAGGGAGTCACTGTGGAGGGGACGTTAATGCCCTTCACCTGAACAGGGCAGGGAGTGACTGTGGAAGGGACCTTAATGCACTTCATCTGAACAGGTCAGGGACAGACTGTGGAGGGGACGTTAAAGTCCTTCACCTGAACAGGTCAGGGAGTGACTGTGGAGGGGACTATAATGTCTTTCACCTGAACAGGTCAGGGACTGACTGTGGAGGGAATGTTAATGTCCTTCACCTGAATAGGTCAAGGAGTGATTGTGGAGGGGACGTTAATGCCCTTAACCTGAACAGGTCAGGGAGTGACTGTGCAGGGAATGTTAAATTCCTTGACCTGAACAGGACAGTGAGTGACTGTGGAGGGGATGTTAATGCCCTTCATAGGACAGGGAGTGACTGTCGAGGGGACGTTAATTTCCTTCACCTGATCAGGACAGGGAGTGACTGTGGAGGGGACGTTAATGCCCTTCACCTGAACTGCTCAGGGAGTGACTGTGGAGGCGACGTTTATGTCCTTACCCTGAACAGGTCAGGGAGTGACTGTGGAGGGGACTTTCATGCCCTTCACCTGAACAGGTCAGGGAGTGACTGTGGAGGGAATGTTAATGTCCTTCACCTGAATATCTCAAGGAGTGATTGTGGAGGGGACGTTAATGCCCTTCACCTGAACAGGACAGGGAGTGACTGTGGAGGGGACGTTAAAGCCCTTCACAGAACAGGACAGGGAGTGACTGTGGAGGGGACGTTAAAGTCCATCACCTGGACAAGTCAGGGAGTGACTGCGGAGGGGACCTTAATGTCCTTCCCCTGAACAGGTCAGGGAGTGACTGTGGAGGGGACATTAATGTCCTTCACCTGAACAGGTCAGGGAGTGACTGTGGAGGGGACGTTAATGCCCTTCACCTGAACAGCTCAGGGAGTGACTATGGAGGGGACCTTAATGCCTTTCACCTGAACCAGAGTGACTGTGGAGGGGACGTTAATGTGCTTCACCTGAACAGGTCAGGGAGTGACTGTGGAGGGGACGTTAAAGTCCATCACCTGAACAGGTCAGGGGGTGACTGTGGAGGGGACGTTAATGCCCTTCACCTGATCAGGACAGGGAGTGACTGTGGAGGGGACGTTAATGCCCTTCACCTGAGCTGCTCAGGGAGTGAATGTGGAGGGGACGTTAATGTCCTTCACCCGAACAGGTCAGGGAGTGATTGTGGAGGGGACATTAATGCCCTTCACCTGAACAGGTCAGGGAGTGACTGTGGAGGGGACGTTAATGCCCTTCACCTGAACTGCTCAGGGAGTGACTGTGGAGGGGACGTTTATGTCCTTCACCTGAACAGGTCAGGGAGTGACTGTGGAGGGGACGTTTATGTAATTCACCTGAACAGGTCAGGGAGTGACTGTGGTGGGGACGTTAATGTCCTTCACCTGAACAGGTCAGGGAGTGACTGTGGAGGGGACGTTAATGCCCTTCACCTGAACTGCTCAGGGAGTGAATGTGGAGGGGACGTTAATGTCCTTCACCCGAACAGGTCAGGGAGTGATTGTGGAGGGGACATTAATGCCCTTCACCTGAACAGGTCAGGGAGTGACTGTGGAGGGGACGTTAATGCCCTTCACCTGAACTGCTCAGGGAGTGACTGTGGAGGGGACGTTTATGTCCTTCACCTGAACAGGTCAGGGAGTGACTGTGGAGGGGACGTTAATGTAATTCACCTGAACAGGTCAGGGAGTGACTGTGGAGGGGACGTTAAAGTCCTTCACCTGAACAGGTCAGGGAGTGACTGTGGAGGGGACGTTAATGTCCTTCACCTGAACAGGTCAGGGAGGGACTGTGGTGCAGACGTTAATGCCCTTCACAGGACAGGGTGTGACTGTCGAGGGGACGTTAATGTCCTTCACCTGAACAGGACAGAGAGTGACTGTGGAGGGGACGTTATTGCCCTTCACCTGAACAGGGCAGGGAGTGACTGTGGAGGGGACGTTAATGCCCTTCACCTGAACAGGGCAGGGAGTGACTGTGGAGGGGATGTTAATGCCCTTCACCTGAACTGCTCAGGGAGTGAATGTGGAGGGGACGTAAATGTCCTTCACCCGAACAGGTCAGGGAGTGATTGTGGAGGGGACATTAATGCCCTTCACCTGAACAGGTCAGGGAGTGACTGTGGAGGGGACGTTAATGCCCTTCACCTGAACTGCTCAGGGAGTGACTGTGGAGGGGACGTTTATGTCCTTCACCTGAACAGGTCAGGGAGTGACTGTGGAGGGGACGTTAATGTAATTCACCTGAACAGGTCAGGGAGTGACTGTGGAGGGGACGTTAAATTCCTTCACCTGAACAGGTCAGGGAGTGACTGTCGAGGGGACGTTAATGTCCTTCACCTGAACAGGTCAGGGGAGTGACTGTGGAGGGGATGTTAATGCCCTTCACCTGAACAGGGCAGGGAGTGACTGTGGAGGGGACCGTAATGCCTTTCACCTGAACAGGTCAGGGACTGACTGTGGAGGGAATGTTAATGTCCTTCACCTGAATAGGTCAGGGAGTGATTGTGGAGGGGACGTTAAAGCCCTTCACAGGACAGGGTGTGACTGTGGAGTAGACGTTAATGTCCTTCACCTGAACAGGACAGGGAGTGACTGTGGAGGGGACGTTAATGTCCTTCACCTGAACAGGACAGGGAGTGACTGTGGAGGGGACGTTAATGCCCTTCACCTGAACAGGGCAGGGAGTGACTGTGGAGGGGACGTTAATGTCCTTCACCTGAAATATTTAGGGAGTGACTGTGGAGGCGACGTTGAAGTCCATCACCTGAACAGGTCAGGGGGTGACTGTGGAGGGGACATTAAATTCCTTCACCAGAACAGGACCGTGAGTGACTGTGGATGGGACGTTGATGTCCTTCACCTGAACAGGTCAGGGAGTGACTGTGGTGCAGACGTTAATGCCCTTCAAGGGACAGGGAGCGACTGTGGAGGGGACGTTAATGTCCTTCACCTGAACAGGACAGGGAGTGACTGAGGAGGGGGACGTTAAAGCCCTTCACCTGAACAGGTCAGTGAGTGACTGTGGAGGGGACTTTAATGCCCTTCACCTGTACAGTTCAGGGAATGACTGTGGAGGGAATGTTTATGTCCTTCACCTGAACAGGTCAGGGAGTGACTGTGGAGGGGACGTTAATGTCCTTCACCTGAACAGGTCAGGGAGTGACTGTGGAGGGGACGTTAAAGTCCTTCACCTGAACAGGTCAGGGAGTGACTGTGGAGGGGACGTTAATGTCCTTCACCTGAACAGGTCAGGGAGTGACTGTGTAGGGGACGTTAATGCCCTTCATCTGAACAGGTCAGGGACAGACTGTGGAGGGGACTTTAATGTCCTTCACCTGATCACCTCAGGGAGTGACTGTGGAGCGGACGTTAATGTCCTTCCCATGAACAGGTCAGGTACTGACTGTGGAGGGAATGTTAATGTCCTTCACCTGAATATCTCAAGGAGTGATTGTGGAAGGGGACGTTAATGCCCTTCACCTGAACAGGAAAGGGCGTGACTGTGGAGAGGACGTTAATGCCCTTCACCTGAACAGCTCAGGGAGTGACTGTGGAGGGGACGTTAAAGCCCTTCACAGAACAGGGTGTGACTGTGGAGCCGACGTTCATGTCCTTCACCTGAACAGGACAGGGAGTGACTGTGGAGGGGACGTTAATGTCCTTCACCTGAACAGGTCAGGGAGTGACTGTGGAGGGGACTTCAATGCCTTTCACCTGAACAGGTCAGGGACTGACTGTGGAGGGAATGTTAATGTCCTTCACCTGAAAAGGACAGGGAGTGATTGTGGAGGGGACGTTAAAGCCCTTCACAGGACAGGGTGTGACTGTGGAGTAGACGTTAATGTCCTTCACCTGAACAGGACAGGGAGTGACTATGGAGGGGACGTTAATGTCTTTCACCTGAATAGGACAGGGAGAGACTGAGGAGGGGACGTTAAAGCCCTTCACCTGAACAGGTCAGTGAGTGACTGTGGATGGGACTTTAATTCCCTTCACCTGTACAGGTCAGGGAATGACGGTGGAGGGAACGTTAATGTCCTTCACCTGAACAGGTCAGGGAGTGACTGTGGAGGGGACGTTAATGTCCTTCACCTGAAATGTTTAGGGAGTGACTGTGGAGGGGACGTTGAAGTCCATCACCTGAACAGGTCAGAAGGTGACTGTGGAGGGGACATTAAATTCCTTCACCAGAACAGGACAGTGAGTGACTGTGGAGGGGACGTTAATGCTCTTCACCTTAACAGGTCAGGGAGTGAGTGTGGAGGGGACGTTAATGCCCTTCACCTGAGCAGGTCAGTGAGTGACTGTGGATGGGACGTTGATGTCCTTCACCTGAACAGGTCAGGGAGTGACTGTGGTGCAGACGTTAATGCCCTTCAAGGGACAGGGAGCGACTGTGGAGGGGACGTTAATGTCCTTCACCTGAACAGGACAGGGAGTGACTGAGGAGGGGATGTTGAAGCCCTTCACCTGAACAGGTCAGTGAGTGACTGTGGAGGGGACTTTAATGCCCTTCACCTGTACAGTTCAGGGAATGACTGTGGAGGGAATGTTTATGTCCTTCACCTGAACAGGTCAGGGAGTGACTGTGGAGGGGACGTTAATGTCCTTCACCTGAACAGGTCAGGGAGTGACTGTGGAGGGGACGTTAAAGTCCTTCACCTGAACAGGTCAGGGAGTGACTGTGGAGGGGACGTTAATGTCCTTCACCTGAACAGGTCAGGGAGTGACTGTGGAGGGGACGTTAATGCCCTTCACCTGAACAGGACAGGGAGTGATTGTGGAGGGGACGTTAAAGCCCTTCACAGGACAGGTAGTGACTCTGGAGGGGACTTTCATGCCTTTCACCTGAACAGGTCAGGGACTGACTGTGGAGGGAATGTTAATGTCCTTCACCTGAATATCTCAAGGAGTGATTGTGGAGGGGACGTTAATGCCCTTCACCTGAACAGGACAGGGAGTGACTGTGGAGGGGACGTTAAGGCCCTTCACAGAACAGGGTGTGACTGTGGAGCGGACGTTCATGTCCTTCACCTGAACAGGACAGGGAGTGACTGTGGAGGGGGCTTTATTGCCCTTCACCTGAACAGGACAGGGAGTGACTGTGGAGGGGACGTTAAAGTCCTTCACCTGGACAAGTCAGGGAGTGACTGTGGAGGGGACCTTAATGTCCTTCCCCTGAACAGGTCAGCGAGTGACTGTGGAGGGGACGTTAATGCCCTTCACCTGAACAGGTCAGGGAATGATTGTGGAAGGGACATTAATGCCCTTCACCTGAACAGGTCAGGGAGTGACTGTGGACTGGACGTTAATGCCCTTCACTTGAACTGCTCAGGGAGTGACTGTGGAGGGGACGTTAAAGCCCTTCACAGGACAGGTACTGACTCTGGAGCGGACGTTAATGTCCTTTACCTGAACAGGACAGGGAGTGACTGTGGAGCGGACGTTAATGTCCTTCACCTGAACAGGACAGGGAGAGACTGTGGAGCGGACGTTAATGCACTTCACCTGAACAGGGCAGGGAGTGACTGTGGAGGGGACGTTAATGCCCTTCACCTGAACTGCTCAGGGAGTGACTGTGGAGGGGACGTGAATGTCCTTCACCTGAACTGCTCAGGGAGTGACTGTGGAGGGGACGTTAAAGCCCTTCACAGGACAGGTAGTGACTCTGGAGCGGACGTTAATGTCCTTCACTTGAACAGGACAGGGAGTGACTGTGGAGCGGACGTTAATGTCCTTCACCTGAACAGGTCAGGGAGTGACTGTGGAGGGGACGTTAAAGTCCTTCACCTGAACAGGTCAGGGAGTGACTGTCGAGGGGACGTTAATGTCCTTCACCTGAACAGGTCAGGGCGTGTCTGTGGAGGGGACATTAATGCCCTTCACCTGAACAGGACAGGGAGTGATTGTGGAGGGGACGTTGAAGCCCTTCACAGGACAGGTAGTGACTGTGGAGGGGACGTTAATGTCCTTACCCTGAACAGGTCAGGGAGTGACTGTGGAGGGAATGTTAATGTCCTTCACCTGAATAGGTCAGGGAGTGATTGTGGAGGGGACGTTAATGTCCTTCACCTGAACAGGACAGGGAGTGACTGTGGGGCGGACGTTAATGTCCTTCACCTGAACAGGACAGCGAGTGACTGTGGAGCGGACGTTAATGTCCTTCACCTGAACAGGTCAGGGAGTGACTGTGTAGGGGACGTTAATGCCCTTCATCTGAACAGGTCAGGGACAGACTGTGGAGGGAATGTTAATGCCCTTCACCTGAACAGGGCAGGGAGTGACTGTGGAGGGGACGTTAATGTCCTTCACCTGAAATGTTTAGGGAGTGACTGTGGAGGGGACGTTGAAGTCCATCACCTGAACAGGTCAGGGAGTGACTGTGGAGGGGACATTAAATTCCTTCACCAGAACAGGACAGTGAGTGACTGTGGAGGGGACGTTAATGCTCTTCACCTAAACAGGTCAGGGAGTGAGTGTGGAGGGGACGTTAAAGTCCTTCACCTGAACAGCTCAGGGAGTGACTGTGGAGGGGACCTTAATGCCTTTCACCTGAACAGGAGTGACTGTGGAGGGGACGTTAATGTCCTTCACCTGAACAGGTCAGGGGGTGACTGTGGAGGGGACGTTAATGCCCTTCACCTGATCAGGGCAGGGAGTGACTGTGGAGGGGACGTTAATGCCCTTCACCTGAACTGCTCAGGGAGTGAATGTGGAGGGGACGTTAATGTCCTTCACCCGAACAGGTCAGGGAGTGATTGTGGAGGGGACATGAATGCCCTTCACCTGAACAGCTCAGGGAGTGACTGTGTAGGGGACATTAATGCCCTTCACCTGAACTGCTCAGGGAGTGACTGTGGAGGCGACGTTTATGTCCTTCACCTGAACAGGTCAGGGAGTGACTGTGGAGGGGACGTTAATGTAATTCACCTGAACAGGTCAGGGAGTGACTGTGGAGGGGACGTTAATGCCCTTCACCTGAACAGGGCAGGGAGTGACTGTGGAGGGGACGTTAATGTCCTTCACCTGAAATGTTTAGGGAGTGACTGTGGAGGGGACGTTGAAGTCCATCACCTGAACAGGTCAGGGAGTGACTGTGGCGGGGACATTAAATTCCTTCACCAGAACAGGACAGTGAGTGACTGTGGAGGGGACTTTAATGCCCTTCACCTGTACAGTTCAGGGAATGACTGTGGAGGGAATGTTTATGTCCTTCACCTGAACAGGTTAGGGAGTGACTGTGCAGGGGACGTTAATGTCCTTCACCTGAACAGGTCAGGGAGTGACTGTGGAGGGGACGTTAAAGTCCTTCACCTGAACAGGTCAGGGAGTGACTGTGGAGGGGACGTTAATGTCCTTCACCTGAACAGGTCAGGGAGTGACTGTGGAGGGGACGTTAATGTCCTTCACTTGAACAGGTCAGGGAGTGACTGTGGAGGGGACGTTAATGCCCTTCACCTGAACAGGGCAGGGAGTCACTGTGGAGGGGACCTTAATGCCCTTCATCTGAACAGGTCAGGGACAGACTGTGGAGGGGACTTTAATGTCCTTCACCTGATCACCTCAGGGAGTGACTGTGGAGCGGACGTTAATGTCCTTCCCATGAACAGGACAGGGAGTGTCTGAGGAGGGGACGTTAAAGCCCCTCACCTGAAAAAGTCAGGGAGTGACTGTGGAGGGAACGTTAATGTCCTTCACCTGAACAGGTCAGGGAGTGACTGTGGAGGGGACTTTCATGCCCTTCACCTGAACAGCTCAGGGAGTGACTGTGGAGGGGACCTTAATGCCTTTCACCTGAACAAGAGTGACTGTGGAGGGGACGTTAATGTGCTTCACCTGAACAGGTCAGGGAGTGACTGTGGAGGGGACGTTAAAGTCCTTCACCTGAACAGGTCAGGGGGTGACTGTGGAGGGGACGTTAATGCCCTTCACCTGATCAGGACAGGGAGTGACTGTGGAGGGGACGTTAATGCCCTTCACCTGAGCTGCTCAGGGAGTGAATGTAGAGGGGACGTTAATGTCCTTCACCCGAACAGGTCAGGGAGTGATTGTGGAGGGGACATTAATGCCCTTCACCTGAACAGGTCAGGGAGTGACTGTGGAGGGGACGTTAATGCCCTTCACCTGAACTGCTCAGGGAGTGACTGTGGAGGGGACGTTTATGTCCTTCACCTGAACAGGTCAGGGAGTGACTGTGGAGGGGACGTTTATGTAATTCACCTGAACAGGTCAGGGAGTGACTGTGGTGGGGACGTTAAAGTCCTTCACCTGAACAGGTCAGGGAGTGACTGTCGAGGGGACGTTGATGTCCTTCACCTGAATAGGTCAGGGAGTGACTGTGTAGGGGACCTTAATGCCCTTCACCTGAACAGGGCAGGGAGTGACTGTGGAGGGGACCGTAATGCCTTTCACCTGAACAGGTCAGGAACTGACTGTGGAGGGAATGTTAATGTCCTTCACCTGAATAGGTCAGGGAGTGATTGTGGAGGGGACGTTAATGCCCTTCACCTGAAAAGGACAGGGAGTGATTGTGGAGGGGACGTTAAAGCCCTTCACAGGACAGGGTGTGACTGTGGAGTAGACGTTAATGTCCTTCACCTGAACAGGACAGGGAGTGACTGTGGAGGGGACGTTAATGTCCTTCACCTGAACAGGACAGGGAGAGACTGAGGAGGGGACGTTAAAGCCCTTCACCTCAACAGGTCAGTGAGTGACTGTGGAGGGGACTTTAATGCCCTTCACCTGTACAGGTCAGGGAATGACGGTGGAGGGAACGTTTATGTCCTTCACCTGAACAGGTCAGGGAGTGACTGTGGAGGGGACGTTAAAGTCCTTCACCTGAAAAGGTCAGGGATTGACTGTGAAGGGAATGTTAATGTCCTTCACCTGAACAGGTCAGGGAGTGACTGTGGAGGGGACGTTAATGCCCTTCACCTGAACAGGGCAGGGAGTGACTGTGGAAGGGACCTTAATGCACTTCATCTGAACAGGTCAGGGACAGACTGTGGAGGGGACGTTAAAGTCCATCACCTGAACAGGTCAGGGAGTGACTGTGGAGGGGACTATAATGTCTTTCACCTGAACAGGTCAGGGACTGACTGTGGAGGGAATGTTAATGTCCTTCACCTGAATAGGTCAAGGAGTGATTGTGGAGGGGACGTTAATGCCCTTAACCTGAACAGGTCAGGGAGTGACTGTGCAGGGAATGTTAAATTCCTTGACCTGAACAGGACAGTGAGTGACTGTGGAGGGGATGTTAATGCCCTTCATAGGACAGGGAGTGACTGTCGAGGGGACTTTAATGCCCTTCACCTGAACAGCTCAGCGACTGACTGCGGAGGGGACATTAATGTCCTTCCCCTGAACAGCTCAGGGAGTGACTGTGGAGGGGACCTTAATGCCTTTCACCTGAACAGGAGTGACTGTGGAGGGGACGTTAATGTGCTTCACCTGAACAGGTCAGGGAGTGACTGTCGAGGGGACGTTAATGCCCTTCACCTGAACTGCTCAGGGAGTGAATGTGGAGGGGACGTTAATGTCCTTCACCCAAACAGGTCAGGGAGTGATTGTGGAGGGGACATGAATGCCCTTCACCTGAACTGCTCAGGGAGTGACTGTGGAGGCGACGTTTATGTCCTTCACCTGAATAGGTCAGGGAGTGACTGTGGAGGGGACGTTAATGTAATTCACCTGAACAGGTCAGGGAGTGACTGTGGAGGGGACGTTAATGCCCTTCAACTGAAAAGGACAGGGAGTGATTGTGGAGGGGACGTTAAAGCCCTTCACAGGACAGGGTGTGACTGTGGAGTAGACGTTAATGTCCTTCACCTGAACAGGACAGGGAGTGACTGTGGAGGGGACGTTAATGTCCTTCACCTGAACAGGACAGGGAGAGACTGAGGAGGGGACGTTAAAGCCCTTCACCTGAACAGGTCAGTGAGTGACTGTGGATGGGACGTTGATGTCCTTCACCTGAACAGGTCAGGGAGTGACTGTGGTGCAGACGTTAATGCCCTTCAAGGGACAGGGAGCGACTGTGGAGGGGACGTTAATGTCCTTCACCTGTACAGTTCAGGGAATGACTGTGGAGGGAATGTTTATGTCCTTCACCTGAACAGGTCAGGGAGTGACTGTGGAGGGGAAGTTAATGTCCTTCACCTGAACAGGTCAGGGAGTGACTGTGGAGGGGACGTTAAAGTCCTTCACCTGAACAGGTCAGGGAGTGACTGTGCAGGGGACGTTAATGTCCTTCACCTGAACAGGTCAGGGAGTGACTGTGGAGGGGACGTTAATGTCCTTCACCTGAACAGGTCTGGGAGTGACTGTGGAGGGGACGTTAATGCCCTTCACCTGAACAGGGCAGGGAGTCACTGTGGAGGGGACCTGAATGCCCTTCATCTGAACAGGTCAGGGACAGACTGTGGAGGGGACTTTAATGTCCTTCACCTGATCACCTCAGGGAGTGACTGTGGAGCGGACGTTAATGTCCTTACCCTGAACAGGTCAGGGAGTGTCTGAGGAGGGGACGTTAAAGCCCCTCACCTGAAAAAGTCAGGGAGTGACTGTGGAGGGGACTTTCATGCCTTTCACCTTAACAGGTCAGGGAGTGACTGTGGAGGGGACGTTAAAGCCCTTCACAGAACAGGGTGTGACTGTGGAGCGGACGTTCATGTCCTTCACCTGAACAGGACAGGGAGTGACTGTGGAGGGGGCTTTATTGCCCTTCACCTGAACAGGACAGGGAGTGACTGTGGAGGGGACATTAAAGTCCTTCACCTGGACAAGTCAGGGAGTGACTGTGGAGGGGACCTTAATGTCCTTCCCCTGAACAGGTCAGGGAGTGACTGTGGAGGGGACGTTAATGTCCTTCACCTGAACAGGTCAGGGAGTGACTGTGGAGGGGACGTTAATGCCTTTCACCTGAACAAGAGTGACTGTGGAGGGGACGTTAATGCCCTTCACCTGAACAGGACAGGGAGTGACTGTGGAGGGGACGTTAATGCCCTTCACCTGAACAGGACAGGGAGTGACTGTGGAGGGGACGTTAATGCCCTTCACCTGAGCAGCTCAGGGAGTGAATGTGGAGGGGACGTTAATGTCCTTCACCCGAACAGGTCAGGGAGTGATTGTGGAGGGGACATTCATGCCCTTCACCTGAACAGGTCAGGGAGTGACTGTGGAGGGGACGTTTATGTCCTTCACCTGAACAGGTCAGGGAGTGACTGTGGAGGGGACGTTAATGTAATTCACCTGAACAGGTCAGGGAGTGACTGTGGAGGGGACGTTAAAGTCCTTCACCTGAACAGGTCAGGGAGTGACTGTCGAGGGGACGTTAATGCCCTTCACCTGAACAGGACAGGGAGTGACTGTGGAGGGGACGTTAATGCCCTTCACCTGAGCAGCTCAGGGAGTGAATGTGGAGGGGACGTTAATGTCCTTCACCCGAACAGGTCAGGGAGTGATTGTGGAGGGGACATTCATGCCCTTCACCTGAACAGGTCAGGGAGTGACTGTGGAGGGGACGTTTATGTCCTTCACCTGAACAGGTCAGGGAGTGACTGTGGAGGGGACGTTAATGTAATTCACCTGAACAGGACAGGGAGAGACTGAGGAGGGGACGTTAAAGACCTTCACCTGAACAGGTCAGTGAGTGACTGTGGAGGGGACTTTAATTCCCTTCACCTGTACAGGTCAGGGAATGACGGTGGAGGGAACGTTTATGTCCTTCACCTGAACAGGTCAGGGAGTGACTGTGGTGCAGACGTTAATGCCCTTCAAGGGACAGGGAGCGACTGTGGAGGGGATGTTAATGTCCTTCACCTGAACAGGTCAGGGAGTGACTGAGGAGGGGACGTTAATGTCCTTCACCTGAACAGGTCAGGAAGTGACTGTGGAGGGGACGTTAAAGTCCTTCACCTGAACAGGTCAGGGAGTGACTGTGGAGGGGACGTTAATGTCCTTCACCTGAACAGGTCAGGGAGTGACTGTGGAGGGGACGTTAATGTCCTTCACCTGAACAGGTCAGGGAGTGACTGTGGAGGGGACGTTAATGCCCTTCACCTGAACAGGGCAGGGAGTGACTGTGGAGGGGACGTTAAAGCCCTTCACAGAACAGGGTGTGACTGTGGAGCGGACGTTCATGTCCTTCACCTGAACAGGACAGGGAGTGACTGTGGAGGGGACGTTAAAGACCTTCACCTGGACAAGTCAGGGAGTAACTGTGGAGGGGACCTTAATGTCCTTCCCCTGAACAGGTCAGGGAGTGACTGTGGAGGGGACATTAATGTCCTTCACCTGAACAGGTCAGGGCGTGACTGTGGATGGGACATTAAAGCCCTTCACAGGACAGGTAGTGACTCTGGAGCGGACGTTAATGTCCTTCACCTGAACAGGACAGGGAGTGACTGTGGAGCGGACGTTAATGTCCTTCCCCTGAACAGGTCAGGGAGTGACTGTGGAGGGGACGTTAATGTCCTTCACCTGAACAGGTCAGGGAGTGACTGTGGAGGGGACTTTAATGCCCTTCACCTGAACAGGTCAGGGAGTGATTGTGGAGGGGACATTAATGCCCTTCACCTGAACAGGTCAGAGAGTGACTGTGGAGTGGACGTTAATGCCCTTCACCTGAACTGCTCAGGGAGTGACTGTGGAGGGGACGTTAAAGCCCTTCACAGGACAGGTACTGACTCTGGAGCGGACGTTAATGTCCTTCACCTGAACAGGACAGGGAGTGACTGTGGAGCGGACGTTAATGTCCTTCACCTGAACAGGACAGGGAGTGACTGTGGAGCGGACGTTAATGCACTTCACCTGAACAGGTCAGGGTTTAGTGTGGAGGAGATGTTAAAGTCCTTTACCTTAACAGGTCAGGGCGTGACTGTGGAGGGGACGTTAATGCCCTTCACCTGAGCAGGTCAGGGAGGGACTGTGGTGCAGACGATAATGCCCTTCACAGGACAGGGTGTGACTGTCGAGTGGACGTTAATGTCCTTCACCTGAACAGGACAGAGAGTGACTGAGGAGGGGACGTTAAAGCCCTTCACCTGAACAGGGCAGGGAGTGACTGTGGAGGGGACGTTAATATCCTTCACCTGAACAGGTCAGGGCTTGTCTGTGGAGGGGACGTTAATGCCCTTCACCTGAACAGGGCAGGGAGTGACTGTGGAGGGGACGTTAATGTCCTTCACCTGAACAGGACAGGGAGTGATTCTGGAGGGGACGTTAAAGCCCTTCACAGGACAGGTAGTGACTCTGGAGGGGACTTTCATGCCTTTCACCTGAACAGGTCAGGGACTGACTGTGGAGGGAATGTTAATGTCCTTCACCTGAATATCTCAAGGAGTGATTGTGGAGGGGACGTTAATGCCCTTCACCTGAACAGGACAGGGAGTGACTGTGGAGGGGACGTTAAAGCCCTTCACAGAACAGGGTGTGACTGTGGAGCGGACGTTCATGTCCTTCACCTGAACAGGACAGGGAGTGACTGTGGAGGGGGCTTTATTGCCCTTCACCTGAACAGGACAGGGAGTGACTGTGGAGGGGACGTTAAAGTCCTTCACCTGGACAAGTCAGGGAGTGACTGTGGAGGGGACCTTAATGTCCTTCCCCTGAACAGGTCAGCGAGTGACTGTGGAGGGGACGTTAATGCCCTTCACCTGAACAGGTCAGGGAATGATTGTGGAAGGGACATTAATGCCCTTCACCTGAACAGGTCAGGGAGTGACTGTGGACTGGACGTTAATGCCCTTCACCTGAACTGCTCAGGGAGTGACTGTGGAGGGGACGTTAAAGCCCTTCACAGGACAGGTACTGACTCTGGAGCGGACGTTAATGTCCTTTACCTGAACAGGACAGGGAGTGACTGTGGAGCGGACGTTAATGTCCTTCACCTGAACAGGACAGGGAGTGACTGTGGAGCGGACGTTAATGCACTTCACCTGAACAGGGCAGGGAGTGACTGTGGAGGGGACGTTAATGCCCTTCACCTGAACAGGGCAGGGAGTGACTGTGGAGGGGACGTTAATGCCCTTCACCTGAACTGCTCAGGGAGTGACTGTGGAGGGGACGTGAATGTCCTTCACCTGAACTGCTCAGGGAGTGACTGTGGAGGGGACGTTAAAGCCCTTCACAGGACAGGTAGTGACTCTGGAGCGGACGTTAATGTCCTTCACTTGAACAGGTCAGGGACTGACTGTGGAGGGAATGTTAATGTCCTTCACCTGAATAGGTCAGGGAGTGATTGTGGAGGGGACGTTAATGTCCTTCACCTGAACAGGACAGGGAGTGACTGTGGGGCGGACGTTAATGTCCTTCACCTGAACAGGACAGGGAGTGACTGTGGAGCGGACGTTAATTCACTTCACCTGAACAGTTCAGGGAATGACTGTGGAGGGGACCTTAATGTCCTGCCCCTGAAAAGGTCAGGGAGTGACTGTGGAGGGGACGTTAATGTCCTTCACCTGAACAGGTCAGGGAGTGATTGTGGAGGGGACGTTAATGCCCTTCACCTGAACAGGACAGGGAGAGATTGTGGAGGGGATGCTAAGCCCTTCACAGGACAGGTAGTGACTGTGGAGGGGACGTTAATGTCCTTACCCTGAACAGGTCAGGGAGTGACTGTGGAGGGGACTTTAATGCCTTTCACCTGAACAGGTCAGGGACTGACTGTGGAGGGAATGTTAATGTCCTTCACCTGAATAGGTCAGGGAGTAATTGTGGAGGGGACGTTAATGTCCTTCACCTGAACAGGACAGGGAGTGACTGTGGAGGGGACGTTAAAGTCCTTCACCTGGACAAGTCAGGGAGTGACTGTGGAGGGGACCTTAATGTCCTTCCCCTGAACAGGTCAGTGAGTGACTGTGGAGGGGACGTTAATGCCCTTCACCTGAACAGGTCAGGGAATGATTGTGGAAGGGACATTAATGCCCTTCACCTGAACAGGTCAGGGAGTGACTGTGGACTGGACGTTAATGCCCTTCACCTGAACTGCTCAGGGAGTGACTGTGGAGGGGACGTTAAAGCCCTTCACAGGACAGGTACTGACTCTGGAGCGGACGTTAATGTCCTTCACCTGAACAGGACAGGGAGTGACTGTGGAGCGGACGTTAATGTCCTTCACCTGAACAGGACAGGGAGTGACTGTGGAGCGGACGTTAATGCACTTCACCTGAACAGGTCAGGGAGTGACTGTGGAGGGGACGTTAATGCCCTTCACCTGAGCAGGTCAGGGAGGGACTGCGGTGCAGACGATAATGCCCTTCACAGGACAGGGTGTGACTGTCGAGGGGACGTTAATGTCCTTCACCTGAACAGGACAGAGAGTGACTGAGGAGGGGACGTTATTGCCCTTCACCTGAACAGGACAGGTAGTGACTCTGGAGCGGACGTTAATGTCCTTCACCTGAACAGGACAGGGAGTGACTGTGGAGCGGACGTTAATGTCCTTCACCTGAACAGGTCAGGGAGTGACTGTGGAGGGGACGTTACAGTCCTTCACCTGAACAGGTCAGGGAGTGACTGTCGAGGGGACGTTAATGTCCTTCACCTGAACAGGTCAGGGCGTGTCTGTGGAGGGGACGTTAATGCCCTTCACCTGAACAGGGCAGGGAGTGACTGTGGAGGGGACGTTAATGCCCTTCACCTGAACAGGACAGGGAGTGATTGTGGAGGGGACGTTGAAGCCCTTCACAGGACAGGTAGTGACTGTGGAGGGGACGTTAATGTCCTTACCCTGAACAGGTCAGGGAGTGACTGTGGAGGGGACTTTTCATGCCTTTCACCTGAACAGGTCAGGGACTGACTGTGGAGGGAATGTTAATGTCCTTCACCTGAATAGGTCAGGGAGTGATTGTGGAGGGGACGTTAATGTCCTTCACCTGAACAGGACAGGGAGTGACTGTGGGGCGGACGTTAATGTCCTTCACCTGAACAGGACAGGGAGTGACTGTGGAGCGGACGTTAATTCACTTCACCTGAACAGTTCAGGGAATGACTGTGGAGGGGACCTTAATGTCCTGCCCCTGAAAAGGTCAGGGAGTGACTGTGGAGGGGACGTTAATGTCCTTCACCTGAACAGGTCAGGGAGTGACTGTGGAGGGGACTTTAATGCCCTTCACCTGAACTGCTCAGGGAGTGACTGTGGAGGGGACGTTAAAGCCCTTCACAGGACAGGTAGTGACTCTGGAGCGGACGTTAATGTCCTTCACCTGAACAGGACAGGGAGTGACTGTGGAGCGGACGTTAATGTCCTTCCCCTGAACAGGTCAGGGAGTGACTGTGGAGGGGACGTTAATGTCCTTCACCTGAACAGGTCAGGGAGTGACTGTGGAGGGGACTTAAATGCCATTCACTTGAACAGGACAGTGAGTGGCTGTGGAGGGGACGTTAATGCCCTTCACCTGAACAGGTCAGGGAGTGATTGTGGAGGGGACATTAATGCCCTTCACCTGAACAGGTCAGGGAGTGACTGTGGAGTGGACGTTAATGCCCTTCACCTGAACTGCTCAGGGAGTGACTGTGGAGGGGACGTTAAAGCCCTTCACAGGACAGGTACTGACTCTGGAGCGGACGTTAATGTCCTTCACCTGAACAGGACAGGGAGTGACTGTGGAGCGGACGTTAATGTCCTTCACCTGAACAGGACAGGGAGTGACTGTGGAGCGGACGTTAATGTCCTTCACCTGAACAGGACAGGGAGTGACTGTGGAGCGGACGTTAATGCACTTCACCTGAACAGGTCAGGGTTTAGTGTGGAGGAGATGTTAAAGTCCTTTACCTGAACAGGTCAGGGCGTGACTGTGGAGGGGACGTTAATGCCCTTCACAGGACAGGGTGTGACTGTCGAGCGGACGTTAATGTCCTTCACCTGAACAGGACAGAGAGTGACTGAGGAGGGGACGTTAAAGCCCTTCACCTGAACAGGGCAGGGAGTGACTGTGGAGGGGACGTTAATATCCTTCACCTGAACAGGTCAGGGCGTGTCTGTGGAGGGGACGTTAATGCCCTTCACCTGAACAGGGCAGGGAGTGACTGTGGAGGGGATGTTAATGTCCTTCACCTGAACAGGACAGGGAGTGATTGTGGAGGGGACGTTAAAGCCCTTCACAGGACAGGTAGTGACTCTGGAGGGGACTTTCATGCCTTTCACCTGAACAGGTCAGGGACTGACTGTGGAGGGAATGTTAATGTCCTTCACCTGAATATCTCAAGGAGTGATTGTGGAGGGGACGTTAATGTCCTTCACCTGAACAGTTCAGGGATTGACTGTGGAGGGGACCTTAATGTCCTGCCCCTGAACAGGTCAGGGAGTGACTGTGGAGGGGACGTTAATGTCCTTCACCTGAACAGGTCAGGGAGTGACTGTGGAGGGGACGTTAATGCACTTCACCTGAACAGGTCAGGGAGTGAGTGTGGAGGAGATGTTAAAGTCCTTCACCTGAACAGGTCAGGGCGTGACTGTGGAGGGGACGTTAATGCCCTTCACCTGAGTAGGTCAGGGAGCGACTGCGGAGGGGACGTTAATGTCCTTCACCTGAACAGGACAGGGAGTGACTGAGGAGAGGACGTTAAAGCCCTCCTCCTGAACAGGTCAGTGAGTGACTGTGGAGGGGACTTTAATGCCCTTCACCTGTACAGGTCAGGGAATGACTGTGGAGGGAACGTTTCTGTCCTTCACCTGAACAGGTCAGGGATTGACTGTGGAGGGGACGTTAATGTCCTTCACCTGAACAGGGCAGGGAGTGACTGTGGAGGGGACGTTAAAGTCCTTCACCTGAACAGGTCAGGCAGTGACTGTCGAGGGGACGTTAATGTCCTTCACCTGAACAGGTCAGTGCGTGACTGTGGAGGGAACGTTAATGCCCTTCACCTGAACAGGACAGGGAGAGATTGTGGAGGGGATGCTAAGCCCTTCACAGGACAGGTAGTGACCGTGGAGGGGACGTTAATGTCCTTACCCTGAACAGGTCAGGGAGTGACTGTGGAGGGGACTTTAATGCCTTTCACCTGAACAGGTCAGGGACTGACTGTGGAGGGAATGTTAATGTCCTTCACCTGAATAGGTCAGGGAGTAATTGTGGAGGGGACGTTAATGTCCTTCACCTGAACAGGACAGGGAGTGACTGTGCAGCGGACGTTAAAGTCCTTCACCTGGACAAGTCAGGGAGTGACTGTGGAGGGGACCTTAATGTCCTTGCCCTGAACAGGTCAGTGAGTGACTGTGGAGGGGACGTTAATGCCCTTCACCTGAACAGGTCAGGGAATGATTGTGGAAGGGACATTAATGCCCTTCACCTGAACAGGTCAGGGAGTGACTGTGGACTGGACGTTAATGCCCTTCACCTGAACTGCTCAGGGAGTGACTGTGGAGGGGACGTTAATGTCCTTCACCTGAACAGGTCAGGGAGTGACTGTGGAGGGGACGTTAAAGCCCTTCACAGGACAGGTACTGACTCTGGAGCGGACGTTAATGTCCTTCACCTGAACAGGACAGGGAGTGACTGTGGAGCGGACGTTAATGTCCTTCACCTGAACAGGACAGGCAGTGACTGTGGAGCGGACGTTAATGCACTTCACCTGAACAGGTCAGGGAGTTAGTGTGGAGGAGATGTTAAAGTCCTTCACCTGAACAGGTCAGGGCGTGACTGTGGAGGGGACGTTAATGCCCTTCACCTGAGCAGGTCAGGGAGGGACTGCGGTGCAGACGATAATGCCCTTCACAGGACAGGGTGTGACTGTCGAGGGGACGTTAATGTCCTTCACCTGAACAGGACAGAGAGTGACTGAGGAGGGGACGTTAATGCCCTTCACCTGAACAGGGCAGGGAGTGACTGTGGAGGGGACGTTAATGCCCTTCACCTGAACTGCTCAGGGAGTGACTGTGGAGGGGACGTTAAAGCCCTTCACAGGACAGGTAGTGACTCTGGAGCGGACATTAATGTCCTTCACCTGAACAGGACAGGGAGTGACTGTGGAGCGGACGTTAATGTCCTTCACCTGAACAGGTCAGGGAGTGACTGTGGAGGGGACGTTAAAGTCCTTCACCTGAACAGGTCAGGGAGTGACTGTCGAGGGGACGTTAATGTCCTTCACCTGAACAGGTCAGGGCGTGTCTGTGGAGGGGACGTTAATGCCCTTCACCTGAACAGGGCAGGGAGTGACTGTGGAGGGGACGTTAATGCCCTTCACCTGAACAGGACAGGGAGTGATTGTGGAGGGGACGTTGAAGCCCTTCACAGGACAGGTAGTGACTGTGGAGGGGACGTTAATGTCCTTACCCTGAACAGGTCAGGGAGTGACTGTGGAGGGGACTTTTCATGCCTTTCACCTGAACAGGTCAGGGACTGACTGTGGAGGGAATGTTAATGTCCTTCACCTGAACAGGTCAGGGAGTGACTGTGGAGGGGACTTTAATGCCCTTCACCTGAACAGGACAGGGAGTGACTGTGGAGCGGACGTTAATTCACTTCACCTGAACAGTTCAGGGAATGACTGTGGAGGGGACCTTAATGTCCTGCCCCTGAAAAGGTCAGGGAGTGACTGTGGAGGGGACGTTAATGTCCTTCACCTGAACAGGTCAGGGAGTGACTGTGGAGGGGACTTTAATGCCCTTCACCTGAACTGCTCAGGGAGTGACTGTGGAGGGGACTTTAATGCCATTCACCTGAACAGGAGAGTGAGTGGCTGTGGAGGGGACGTTAATGCCCTTCACCTGAACAGGTCAGGGAGTGATTGTGGAGGGGACATTAATGCCCTTCACCTGAACAGGTCAGGGAGTGACTGTGGAGTGGACGTTAATGCCCTTCACCTGAACTGCTCAGGGAGTGACTGTGGAGGGGACGTTAAAGCCCTTCACAGGACAGGTACTGACTCTGGAGCGGACGTTAATGTCCTTCACCTGAACAGGACAGGGAGTGACTGTGGAGCGGACGTTAATGTCCTTCACCTGAACAGGACAGGGAGTGACTGTGGAGCGGACGTTAATGCACTTCACCTGAACAGGTCAGGGTTTAGTGTGGAGGAGATGTTAAAGTCCTTTACCTGAACAGGTCAGGGCGTGACTGTGGAGGGGACGTTAATGCCCTTCACAGGACAGGGTGTGACTGTCGAGCGGACGTTAATGTCCTTCACCTGAACAGGACAGAGAGTGACTGAGGAGGGGACGTTAAAGCCCTTCACCTGAACAGGGCAGGGAGTGACTGTGGAGGGGACGTTAATGCCCTTCACCTGAACAGGGCAGGGAGTGACTGTGGAGGGGACGTTAATGTCCTTCACCTGAACAGGACAGGGAGTGATTGTCGAGGGGACGTTAAAGCCCTTCACAGGACAGGTAGTGACTCTGGAGGGGACTTTCATGCCTTTCACCTGAACAGGTCAGGGACTGACTGTGGAGGGAATGTTAATGTCCTTCACCTGAATATCTCAAGGAGTGATTGTGGAGGGGACGTTAATGCCCTTCACCTGAACAGGACAGGGAGTGACTGTGGAGGGGACGTTAAAGCCCTTCACAGAACAGGGTGTGACTGTGGAGGGGACGTTCATGTCCTTCACCTGAACAGGACAGGGAGTGACTGTGGAGGGGGCTTTATTGCACTTCACCTGAACAGGACAGGGAGTGACTGTGGAGGGGACGTTAAAGTCCTTCACCTGGACAAGTCAGGGAGTGACTGTGGAGGGGACCTTAATGTCCTTCCCCTGAACAGGTCAGTGAGTGACTGTGGAGGGGACGTTAATGCCCTTCACCTGAACAGGTCAGGGAATGATTGTGGAAGGGACATTAATGCCCTTCACCTGAACAGGTCAGGGAGTGACTGTGGACTGGACGTTAATACCCTTCACCTGAACTGCTCAGGGAGTGACTGTGGAGGGGACGTTAAAGCCCTTCACAGGACAGGTACTGACTCTGGAGCGGACGTTAATGTCCTTTACCTGAACAGGACAGGGAGTGACTGTGGAGCGGACGTTAATGTCCTTCACCTGAACAGGACAGGGAGTGACTGTGGAGCGGACGTTAATGCACTTCACCTGAACAGGGCAGGGAGTGACTGTGGAGGGGACGTTAATGCCCTTCACCTGAACTGCTCAGGGAGTGACTGTGGAGGGGACGTGAATGTCCTTCACCTGAACTGCTCAGGGAGTGACTGTGGAGGGGACGTTAAAGCCCTTCACAGGACAGGTAGTGACTCTGGAGCGGACGTTAATGTCCTTCACTTGAACAGGACAGGGAGTGACTGTGGAGCGGACGTTAATGTCCTTCACCTGAACAGGTCAGGGAGTGACTGTGGAGGGGACGTTAAAGTCCTTCACCTGAACAGGTCAGGGAGTGACTGTCGAGGGGACGTTAATGTCCTTCACCTGAACAGGTCAGGGCGTGTCTGTGGAGGGGACATTAATGCCCTTCACCTGAACAGGGCAGGGAGTGACTGTGGAGGGGACGTTAATGCCCTTCACCTGAACAGGACAGGGAGTGATTGTGGAGGGGACGTTGAAGCCCTTCACAGGACAGGTAGTGACTGTGGAGGGGACGTTAATGTCCTTACCCTGAACAGGTCAGGGACTGACTGTGGAGGGAATGTTAATGTCCTTCACCTGAATAGGTCAGGGAGTGATTGTGGAGGGGACGTTAATGTCCTTCACCTGAACAGGACAGGGAGTGACTGTGGGGCGGACGTTAATGTCCTTCACCTGAACAGGACAGGGAGTGACTGTGGAGCGGACGTTAATTCACTTCACCTGAACAGTTCAGGGAATGACTGTGGAGGGGACCTTAATGTCCTGCCCCTGAAAAGGTCAGGGAGTGACTGTGGAGGGGACGTTAATGTCCTTCACCTGAACAGGACAGTGAGTGGCTGTGGAGGGGACGTTAATGCCCTTCACAGGACAGGGAGTGACTGTCGAGGGGACGTTAATGTCCTTCACCTGAACAGCTCAGGGAGTGACTGCGGAGGCGACGTTAATGCCCTTCACCTGAACAGGTCAGGGAGTGTCTCTGGAGGGGACGTTAATGCCCTTCACCTGAACAGGTCAGGGACTGACTGTGCAGGGGATGTTAAATTCCTTGACCCGAACAGGTCAGGGAGTGACTGTGCAGGGGATGTTAAATTCCTTGACCCGAACAGGACAGGGAGTGACTGTGGAGGGGATGTTAATGCCCTTCATAGGACAGGGAGTGACTGTCGAGTGGACGTTAATGTCCTTCACCTGAACAGGACAGGGACTGACTGTGGAGGGAATGTTAATGTCCTTCACCTGAGTAGGTCAGGGTGTGATTGTGGAGGGGACGTTAATCTCCTTCACCTGAACAGGACAGGTAGTGACTGTGGAGCGGACGTTAATTCACTTCACCTTAACAGGTCAGGGAGTAAGTGTGGAGGAGACGTTAATGTCCTTCACCTGAACAGTTCAGGGAGTGACTGTGGAGGGGACCTTAATGTCCTGCCCCTGAACAGGTCAGGGAGTGACTGTGGAGGGGACGTTAAAGTCCTTCACCTGAACAGGTCAGGGAGTGACTGTGGAGGGGACCTTAATGTCCTGCCCCTGAACAGGTCAGGGAGTGACTGTGGAGGGGACGTTAAAGCCCTTCACCTGAACAGGACAGGGAGTGACTGTGGAGCGGACGTTAATGCACTTCACCTGAACAGGTCAGGGAGTGACTGTGGAGGGGACGTTAAAGTCCTTCACCTGAACAGGTCAGGGCGTGACTGTGGAGGGGACGTTAATGCCCTTCACTTGAGTAGGTCAGGGAGCGACTGCGGAGGGGACGTTAATGTCCTTCACCTGAACAGGACAGGGAGTGACTGAGGAGAGGACGTTAAAGCCCTCCTCCTGAACAGGTCAGTGAGTGACTGTGGAGGGGACTTTAATGCCCTTCACCTGTACAGGTCAGGGAATGACTGTGGAGGGAACGTTTATGTCCTTCACCTGAACAGGTCAGGGATTGACTGTGGAGGGTACGTTAATGCCCTTCACCTGAACAGGTCAGGCAGTGACTGCCGAGGGGACGTTAATGTCCTTCACCTGAACAGGTCAGTGCGTGACTGTGGAGGGAACGTTAATGCCCTTCACCTGAACAGGGCAGGGAGTGACTGTTGAGGGGACCTTAATGCCCTTCATCTGAACAGGTCATGGAGTGACTGTGGAGGGGACTTTAATGCCTTTCACCTGAACAAGTCAAGGACTGACTGTGGAGGGAATGTTAATGTCCTTCACCTGAATAGGTCAGGGAGTGATTGTGGAGGGGACGTTAATGCCCTTCACCTGAACAGGACAGGGAGAGATTGTGGAGGGGATGCTAAGCCCTTCACAGGACAGGTAGTGACTGTGGAGGGGACGTTAATGTCCTTACCCTGAACAGGTCAGGGAGTGACTGTGGAGGGGACTTTAATGCCTTTCACCTGAACAGGTCAGGGACTGACTGTGGAGGGAATGTTAATGTCCTTCACCTGAATAGGTCAGGGAGTAATTGTGGAGGGGACGTTAATGTCCTTCACCTGAACAGGACAGGGAGTGACTGTGGAGGGGGCTTTATTGCCCTTCACCTGAACAGGACAGGGAGTGACTGTGGAGGGGACGTTAAAGTCCTTCACCTGGACAAGTCAGGGAGTGACTGTGGAGGGGACCTTAATGTCCTTCCCCTGAACAGGTCAGCGAGTGACTGTGGAGGGGACGTTAATGCCCTTCACCTGAACAGGTCAGGGAATGATTGTGGAAGGGACATTAATGCCCTTCACCTGAACAGGTCAGGGAGTGACTGTGGACTGGACGTTAATGCCCTTCACCTGAACTGCTCAGGGAGTGACTGTGGAGGGGACGTTAAAGCCCTTCACAGGACAGGTACTGACTCTGGAGCGGACGTTAATGTCCTTCACCTGAACAGGACAGGGAGTGACTGTGGAGCGGACGTTAATGTCCTTCACCTGAACAGGTCAGGGAGTGACTGTGGAGGGGACGTTAATGCCCTTCACCTGAACAGGACAGAGAGTGACTGAGGAGGGGACGTTATTGCCCTTCACCTGAACAGGGCAGGGAGTGACTGTGGAGGGGACGTTAATGCCCTTCACCTGAACAGGGCAGGGAGTGACTGTGGAGGGGACGTTAATGCCCTTCACCTGAACTGCTCAGGGAGTGACTGTGGAGGGGACGTGAATGTCCTTCACCTGAACTGCTCAGGGAGTGACTGTGGAGGGGACGTTAAAGCCCTTCACAGGACAGGTAGTGACTCTGGAGCGGACGTTAATGTCCTTCACCTGAACAGGACAGGGAGTGACTGTGGAGCGGACGTTAATGTCCTTCACCTGAACAGGTCAGGGAGTGACTGTGGAGGGGACGTTAAAGTCCTTCACCTGAACAGGTCAGGGAGTGACTGTCGAGGGGACGTTAATGTCCTTCACCTGAACAGGTCAGGGCGTGTCTGTGGAGGGGACGTTAATGCCCTTCACCTGAACAGGGCAGGGAGTGACTGTGGAGGGGACGTTAATGCCCTTCACCTGAACAGGACAGGGAGTGATTGTGGAGGGGACGTTGAAGCCCTTCACAGGACGGGTAGTGACTGTGGAGGGGACGTTAATGTCCTTACCCTGAACAGGTCAGGGAGTGACTGTGGAGGGGACTTTTCATGCCTTTCACCTGAACAGGTCAGGGACTGACTGTGGAGGGAATGTTAATGTCCTTCACCTGAATAGGTCAGGGAGTGATTGTGGAGGGGACGTTAATGTCCTTCACCTGAACAGGACAGGGAGTGACTGTGGGGCGGACGTTAATGTCCTTCACCTGAACAGGACAGGGAGTGACTGTGGAGCGGACGTTAATTCACTTCACCTGAACAGTTCAGGGAATGACTGTGGAGGGGCCTTAATGTCCTGCCCCTGAAAAGGTCAGGGAGTGACTGTGGAGGGGACGTTAATGTCCTTCACCTGAACAGGTCAGGGAGTGACTGTGGAGGGGACTTTAATGCCCTTCACCTGAACAGGACAGTGAGTGGCTGTGGAGGGGACGTTAATGCCCTTCACAGGACAGGGAGTGACTGTCGAGGGGACGTTAATGTCCTTCACCTGAACAGCTCAGGGAGTGACTGCGGAGGGGACGTTAATGCCCTTCACCTGAACAGGTCAGGGAGTGTCTCTGGAGGGGACGTCAATGCCCTTCACCTGAACAGGTCAGGGAGTGACTGTGCAGGGGATGTTAAATTCCTTGACCCGAACAGGACAGGGAGTGACTGTGGAGGGGATGTTAATGCCCTTCATAGGACAGGGAGTGACTGTCGAGTGGACGTTAATGTCCTTCACCTGAACAGGACAGGGACTGACTGTGGAGGGGACGTTAATGCCCTTCAGCTGAGTAGGTCAGGGAGCGACTGTGGAGGGGACGTTAATGTCCTTCACCTGAACAGGACAGGGAGTGACTGAGGAGAGGACGTTAAAGCCCTCCTCCTGAACAGGTCAGTGAGTGACTGTGGAGGGGACTTTAATGCCCTTCACCTGTACAGGTCAGGGAATGACTGTGGAGGGAACGTTTATGTCCTTCACCTGAACAGGTCAGGGAGTGACTGTGGAGGGGACGTTAAAGTCCTTCACCTGAACAGGTCAGGCAGTGACTGTCGAGGGGACGTTAATGTCCTTCACCTGAACAGGACAGTGCGTGACTGTGGAGGGGACCTTAATGCCCTTCATCTGAACAGGTCAGGGAGTGACTGTGGAGGGGACTTTAATGCCTTTCACCTGAACAAGTCAAGGACTGACTGTGGAGGGAATGTTGATGTCCTTCACCTGAATAGGTCAGGGAGTGATTGTGGCGGGGACGTTAATGCCCTTCACCTGAACAGGACAGGGAGAGATTGTGGAGGGGATGCTAAGCCCTTCACAGGACAGGTAGTGACTGTGGAGGGGACGTTAATGTCCTTACCCTGAACAGGTCAGGGAGTGACTGTGGAGGGGACTTTAATGCCTTTCACCTGAACAGGTCAGGGACTGACTGTGGAGGGAATGTTAATGTCCTTCACCTGAATAGGTCAGGGAGTAATTGTGGAGGGGACGTTAATGTCCTTCACCTGAACAGGACAGGGAGTGACTGTGGAGCGGACGTTAATGTCCTTCACCTGAAAAGGAGAGGGAGTGACTGTGGAGCGGACGTTATTTCACTTCACCTGAATAGTTCCGGGAGTGACTGTGGAGGGGACCTTAATGTCCTGCCCCTGAACAGGTCAGGGAGTGACTGTGGAGGGGACTTTAATGCCCTTCACCTGAACAGGACAGTGAGTGGCTGTGGAGGGGACGTTAATGCCCTTCATAGGACAGGGAGTGACTGTCAAGGGGACGTTAATGTCCTTCACCTGAACAGGACAGGGCGTGACAGTGGAGGGGACGTTAATGCCCTTCACCTGAGCAGGTCAGTGAGTGACTGTGGATGGGACGTTAATTTCCTTCACCTGAACAAGTCAGTGAGTGACTGTGGAGGGGACTTTAATGCCCTTCACCTGTACAGGTCAGGGAATGACTGTGGAGGGAACGTTTATGTCCGACACCTGAACAGGACAGGGAGTGACGGTGGAGCGGACGTTAATGCCCTTCACCTGAGCAGGTCAGGGAGTGACTGTGGAGGGGACGTTAAAGTCCTTCACCTGAACAGGTCAGGGAGTGACTGTTGAGGGGACTTTAATGCCCTTCACCTGAACAGGACAGTGAGTGGCTGTGGAGGGGACGTTAATGCCCTTCATAGGACAGGGAGTGACTGTCAAGGGGACGTTAATGTCCTTCACCTGAACAGGACAGGGCGTGACAGTGGAGGGGACGTTAATGCCCTTCACCTGAGCAGGTCAGTGAGTGACTGTGGATGGGACGTTAATTTCCTTCACCTGAACAGGTCAGTGAGTGACTGTGGAGGGGACTTTAATGCCCTTCACCTGTACAGGTCAGGGAATGACTGTGGAGGGAACGTTTATGTCCGACACCTGAACAGGACAGGGAGTGACTGTGGACAGGACGTTAATGCCCTTCACCTGAACTGCTCAGGGAGTGACTGTGGAGGGGACGTTATTGCCCTTCACCTGAACAGGGCAGGGAGTGACTGTGGAGGGGACGTTAATGCCCTTCACCTGAACAGGGCAGGGAGTGACTGTGGAGGGGACGTTAATGCCCTTCACCTGAACTGCTCAGGGAGTGACTGTGGAGGGGACGTGAATGTCCTTCACCTGAACTGCTCAGGGAGTGACTGTGGAGGGGACGTTAAAGCCCTTCACAGGACAGGTAGTGACTCTGGAGCGGACGTTAATGTCCTTCACCTGAACAGGTCAGGGAGTGACTGTGGAGGGGACGTTAAAGTCCTTCACCTGAACAGGTCAGGGAGTGACTGTCGAGGGGACGTTAATGTCCTTCACCTGAACAGGTCAGGGCGTGTCTGTGGAGGGGACGTTAATGCCCTTCACCTGAACAGGGCAGGGAGTGACTGTGGAGGGGACGTTAATGCCCTTCACCTGAACAGGACAGGGAGTGATTGTGGAGGGGACGTTGAAGCCCTTCACAGGACAGGTAGTGACTGTGGAGGGGACGTTAATGTCCTTACCCTGAACAGGTCAGGGAGTGACTGTGGAGGGGACTTTTCATGCCTTTCACCTGAACAGGTCAGGGACTGACTGTGGAGGGAATGTTAATGTCCTTCACCTGAATAGGTCAGGGAGTGATTGTGGAGGGGACGTTAATGTCCTTCACCTGAACAGCTCAGGGAGTGACTGCGGAGGGGACGTTAATGCCCTTCACCTGAACAGGTCAGGGAGTGTCTCTGGAGGGGACGTTAATGCCCTTCACCTGAACAGGTCAGGGAGTGACTGTGCAGGGGATGTTAAATTCCTTGACCCGAACAGGACAGGGAGTGACTGTGGAGGGGACGTTAATGTCCTTCACCTGAACAGGACAGGGACTGACTGTGGAGGGGACGTTAATGCCCTTCACCTGAGTAGGTCAGGGAGCGACTGTGGAGGGGACGTTAATGTCCTTCACCTGAACAGGACAGGGAGTGACTGAGGAGAGGACGTTAAAGCCCTCCTCCTGAACAGGTCAGTGAGTGACTGTGGAGGGGACTTTAATGCCCTTCACCTGTACAGGTCAGGGAATGACTGTGGAGGGAACGTTTATGTCCTTCACCTGAACAGGTCAGGGATTGACTGTGGAGGGTACGTTAATGTCCTTCACCTGAACAGGTCAGGGAGTGACTGTGGAGGGGACGTTAAAGTCCTTCACCTGAACAGGTCAGGCAGTGACTGTCGAGGGGACGTTAATGTCCTTCACCTGAACAGGACAGGGCGTGACAGTGGAGGGGACGTTAATGCCCTTCACCTGAGCAGGTCAGTGAGTGACTGTGGATGGGACGTTAATTTCCTTCACCTGAACAAGTCAGTGAGTGACTGTGGAGGGGACTTTAATGCCCTTCACCTGTACAGGTCAGGGAATGACTGTGGAGGGAACGTTTATGTCCGACACCTGAACAGGACAGGGAGTGACGTTGGAGCGGACGTTAATGCACTTCACCTGAACAGGTCAGGGAGTGACTGTGGAGGGGACGTTAATGTCCTTCACCTGAACAGGTCAGGGCGTGACTGTGGAGGGGACGTTAAAGTCCTTCACCTGAACAGGTCAGGGAGTGACTGTTGAGGGGACTTTAATGCCCTTCACCTGAACAGGACAGTGAGTGGCTGTGGAGGGGACGTTAATGCCCTTCATAGGACAGGGAGTGACTGTCAAGGGGACGTTAATGTCCTTCACCTGAACAGGACAGGGCGTGACAGTGGAGGGGACATTAATGCCCTTCACCTGAGCAGGTCAGTGAGTGACTGTGGATGGGACGTTAATTTCCTTCACCTGAACAGGTCAGTGAGTGACTGTGGAGGGGACTTTAATGCCCTTCACCTGTACAGGTCAGGGAATGACTGTGGAGGGAACGTTTATGTCCGACACCTGAACAGGACAGGGAGTGACGGAGGAGCGGACGTTAATGCACTTCACCTGAACAGGTCAGGGAGTGAGTGTGGAGGGGACGTTAAAGTCCTTCACCTGAACAGGTCAGGGAGTGACTGTCGAGGGGACGTTAATGTCCTTCACCTGAACAGGTCAGGGAGTGACTGTGGAGGGGACTTTAATGCCTTTCACCTGAACAGGTCAGGGACTGACTGTGGAGGGAATGTTATTGTCCTTCACCTGAATAGGTCAGGGAGTGATTGTGGAGGGGACGTTAATGCCCTTCACCTGAACAGGTCAGGGAGTGACTGTGGAGGGGTCTTTAATGCCTTTCACCTGATCAGGTCAGGGACTGACTGTGGAGGGAATGTTAATGTCCTTCACCTGAGTAGGTCAGGGACTGATTGTGAAGGGGACGTTAATGTCCTTCACCTGAACAGGACAGGGAGTGACTGTGGAGCGGACGTTAATTCACTTCACCTTAACAGGTCAGGGAGTGAGTGTGGAGGGGACCTTAATGTCCTGCCCCTGAACAGGTCAGGGAGTGACTGTGGAGGGGACTTTAATGCCCTTCACCTGAACAGGACAGTGAGTGGCTGTCGAGAGGACGTTAATGTCCTTCACCTGAACAGCTCAGGGAGTGACTGCGGAGGGGACGTTAATGCCCTTCACCTGAACAGGTCAGGGAGTAACTGTGCAGGGGATGTTAAATTCCTTGACCTGAACAGGACTGGGAGTGACTGTGGAGGGGATGTTAATGCCCTTCATAGGACAGGGAGTAACTGTGCAGGGGATGTTAAATTCCTTCACCTGAACAGGACAGGGAGTGACTGAGGAGGGGACGTTAAAGCCCTTCACCTGAACAGGTCAGTGAGTGACTGTGGAGGGGACTTTAATGCCCTTCACCTGTACAGGTCAGGGAATGACTGTGGAGGGAACGTTTATGTCCTTCACCTGAACAGGTCAGGGAGTGACTGTGGAGGGGACGTTAATGTCCTTCACCTGAACAGGTCAGGGAGTGACTGTGGAGGGGACGTTAAAGTCCTTCACCTGAACAGGTCAGGGAGTGACTGTGGAGAGGACGTTAATGCCCTTCACCTGAACAGGGCAGGGAGTGACTGTGGAGGGGACCTTAATGCCCTTCATCTGAACAGGTCAGGGAGTGACTGTGGAGGGGACTTTAATGCCTTTCACCTGAACAAGTCAGGGACTGACTGTGGAGGGGACATTAATGTCCTTACCCTGAACAGGACAGGGAGTGTCTGAGGAGGGGACGTTAAAGCCACTCAACTGAACAGGACAAGGAGTGACTGTGGAGGGGACGTTAATGTCCTTCACCTGACCAGGGAGGGAGTGACTATGGAGGGGACCTTAATGTCCTTCCCCTGTACAGGTTAGGGAGTGACTGTGGAGGGGACGTTTATGCCCTTCACAGGACAGGGAGTGACTGTCGAGGGGACGTTAATGTCCTTCACCTGAACAGGTCAGGGAGTGACTGCGGAGGGAACGTTAATGCCCTTCTCCTGAATAGGTCAGGGAGTGTCTGTGGAGGGGACGTTACTGTCCTTCACCTGAACAGGTCAGGGCGTGACTGTGGAGGGAACGTTAATGCCCTTCACCTGAACAGGGCAGGGAGTGACTGTTGAGGGGACCTTAATGCCCTTCATCTGAACAGGTCAGGGAGTGACTGTGGAGGGGACTTTAATGCCTTTCACCTGAACAAGTCAGGGACTGACTGTGGAGGGAATGTTAATGTCCTTCACCTGAATAGGTCAGGGAGTGATTGTGGAGGGGACGTTAATGCCCTTCACCTGAACAGGACAGGGAGTGACTGTGGAGGGGACGTTAATGTCCTTCACCTGAACAGGACAGGGAGTGACTGTGGAGCGGACGTTAATGTCCTTCACCTGAAAAGGAGAGGGAGTGACTGTGGAGCGGACGTTAATTCACTTCACCTGAACAGTTCAGGGAGTGACTGTTGAGGGGACCTTAATGTCCTTCCCCTGTACTGGTTAGGGAGTGACTGTGGAGGGGACGTTTATGCCCTTCACAGGACAGGGAGTGACTGTCGAGGGGACGTTAATGTCCTTCACCTGAACAGGTCAGGGAGTGACTGCGGAGGGAACGTTAATGCCCTTCTCCTGAATAGGTCAGGGAGTGTCTGTGGAGGGGACGTTACTGTCCTTCACCTGAACAGGTCAGGGCGTGACTGTGGAGGGAACGTTAATGCCCTTCACCTGAACAGGGCAGGGAGTGACTGTTCAGGGGACCTTAATGCCCTTCACCTGAACAGTTCAGGGAGTGACTGTGGAGGGGACCTTAATGTCCTGCCCCTGAACAGGTCAGGATGTGACTGTGGAAGGGACGTTAATGTGCTTCACCTGAACAGGTCAGGGAGTGACTGTGGAGGGGACTTTAATGCCCTTCACCTGAACAGGACAGTGAGTGGCTGTGGAGGGGACGTTAATGCCCTTCATAGGACAGGGAGTGACTGTCAAGGGGACGTTAATGTTCTTCACCTGAACAGGACAGGGCGTGACAGTGGAGGGGACGTTAATGCCCTTCACCTGAGCAGGTCAGTGAGTGACTGTGGAGGGGACGTTAATGCCCTTCACCTGAGCAGGTCAGGGAGCGACTGTGGAGGGGACGTTAATGTCCTTCACCTGAGCAGGTCAGGGAGCGACTGTGGAGGGGACGTTAATGTCCTTCACCTGAACAGGACAGGGAGTGACTGAGGAGAGGACGTTAAAGCCCTTCACCTGAACAGGTCAGTGAGTGACTGTGGAGGGGACTTTAATGCCCTTCACCTGTACAGGTCAGGGAATGACTGTGGTGGGAACGTTTATGTCCTTCACCTGAACAGGTCAGGGATTGACTGTGGAGGGGACGTTAATGTCCTTCACCTGAACAGGTCAGGGAGTGACTGTGGAGGGGACGTTAAAGTCCTTCACCTGAACAGGTCAGGGAGTGACTGTCGAGGGGACGTTAATGTCCTTCACCTGAACAGGTCAGGGCGTGACTGTGGAGGGGACGTTAATGCCCTTCACCTGAACAGGACAGTGAGTGGCTGTGGACGGGACGTTACGGCCCTTCACAGGACAGGGAGTGATTGTCGAGGGGACGTTAATTTCCTTCACCTGAACAGGTCAGGGAGTGACTTCGGAGGGGACGTTAATGCCCTTCACCTGAACAGGTCAGGGAGTGTCTGTGGAGGGGATGTTAATGCCCTTCACCTGAACAGGTCAGGGAGTGACTGTGCAGGGGATGTTAAATTCCTTGACGTGAACAGGACAGTGAGTGACTGTGGAGGGGATGTTAATGCCCTTCATAGGACAGGGAGTGACTGTCGAAGGGACGTTAATGTCCTCCACCTGAACAGGACAGGGCGTGACTGTGGAGGGGACGTTAATGCCCTTCACCTGAGCAGGTCAGTGAGTGACTGCGGAGGGGACGTTAATGCCCTTCACCTGAACAGGTCAGGGAGTGTCTGTGGAGGGAACGTTAATGCCCTTCACCTGAACAGGTCAGGGAGTGTCTGTGCAGGGGATGTTAAATTCCTTGACCTGAACAGGACAGTGAGTGACTGTGGAGGGGATGTTAATGCCCTTCATAGGACAGGGAGTGACTGTCGAGGGGACGTTAATGTCCTTCACCTGAACAGGACAGGGCGTGACTGTGGAGGGGACGTTAATGCCCTTCACCTGAACAGCTCAGGGAGTGACTGTGGAGGGGACGTTAAAGTCCTTCACCTGAACAGGTCAGGGAATGACTGTGGAGGGGACGTTAATGTCCTTCACCTGAACAGATCTGGGAGTGACTGTAGAGGGGACGTTAATGTCCTTCACCTGAACAGGACAGGGAGTGACTGTGGATCGGACGTTAATGTCCTTCACCTGAACAGGACAGGGAGTGACTGTGGTGCAGACGTTAAAGCCCTTCACAGGACAGGGAGCGACTGTGGAGGGGACTTTAATGCCCTTCACCTGTACAGGTCAGGGAATGACTGTGGAGGGAACTTTTATGTCCTTCACCTGAACAGGTCAGGGAGTGACTGTGGAGGGGACTTTAATGCCCTTCACCTGAACAGGACAGTGAGTGGCTGTGGACGGGACGTTACGGCCCTTCACAGGACAGGGAGTGATTGTCGAGGGGACGTTAATTTCCTTCACCTGAACAGGTCAGGGAGTGACTTCGGAGGGGACGTTAATGCCCTTCACCTGAACAGGTCAGGGAGTGTCTGTGGAGGGGATGTTAATGCCCTTCACCTGAACAGGTCAGGGAGTGACTGTGCAGGGGATGTTAAATTCCTTGACGTGAACAGGACAGTGAGTGACTGTGGAGGGGATGTTAATGCCCTTCATAGGACAGGGAGTGACTGTCGAAGGGACGTTAATGTCCTCCACCTGAACAGGACAGGGCGTGACTGTGGAGGGGACGTTAATGCCCTTCACCTGAGCAGGTCAGTGAGTGACTGCGGAGGGGACGTTAATGCCCTTCACCTGAACAGGTCAGGGAGTGTCTGTGGAGGGAACGTTAATGCCCTTCACCTGAACACGTCAGGGAGTGTCTGTGCAGGGGATGTTAAATTCCTTGACCTGAACAGGACAGTGAGTGACTGTGGAGGGGATGTTAATGCCCTTCATAGGACAGGGAGTGACTGTCGAGGGGACGTTAATGTCCTTCACCTGAACAGGACAGGGCGTGACTGTGGAGGGGACGTTAATGCCCTTCACCTGAACAGCTCAGGGAGTGACTGTGGAGGGGACGTTAAAGTCCTTCACCTGAACAGGTCAGGGAATGACTGTGGAGAGGACGTTAATGTCCTTCACCTGAACAGGTCAGGGAGTGACTGTGGAGGGGACGTTAATGCCCTTCACCTGAACAGGGCAGGGAGTGACTGTGGAGGGGACCTTAATGCCCTCCATCTGAACAGGTCAGGGACAGACTGTGGAGGGGACATTAATGTCCTTACCCTGAACAGGACAGGGAGTGTCTGAGGAGGGGACGTTAAAGCCACTCAACTGAACAGGACAAGGAGTGACTGCGGAGGGGACGTTAATGTCCTTCACAGGACAGGGAGTGACTGTGGAGGGAATGTTAATGTCCTTCACCTGAATAAGTCAGGGAGTGATTGTGGAGGGGACGTTAATGCCCATCACCTGAACAGGACAGGGAGAGATTGTGGAGGGGACGTTAAAGCCCTACACAGGACAGGTAGTGACTGTCAAGGGGACGTTAATGTTCTTCACCTGAACAGGACAGGGCGTGACTGTGGAGGGGACGTTAATGCCCTTCACCTGAGCAGGTCAGTGAGTGACTGTGGATGGGACATTAATTTCCTTCACCTGAACAGGTCAGTGAGTGACTGTGGAGGGGACTTTAATGCCCTTCACTTGTACAGGTCAGGGAATGACTGTGGAGGGAACGTTTATGTCCGACACCTGAACAGGTCAGGGAGTGACTGTGGAGCGGACGTTAATGCACTTCACCTGAACAGGTCAGGGAGTGAGTGTGGAGAGGACGTTAAAGCCCTTCACCTGAACAGGTCAGGGAGTGACTGTGGAGGGGACGTTAAGGTCCTTCACCTGAACAGGTCAGGGAGTGACTGTCGAGGGGACGTTAATGTCCTTCACCTGAACAGGTCAGGGAGTGACTGTGGAGGGGTCTTTAATGCCTTTCACCTGATCAGGTCAGGGACTGACTGTGGAGGGAATGTTAATGTCCTTCACCTGAGTAGGTCAGGGAGTGATTGTGAAGGGGACGTTAATGTCCTTCACCTGAACAGGACAGGGAGTGACTGTGGAGCGGACGTTAATTCACTTCACCTTAACAGGTCAGGGAGTGACTGTGGAGGGGACGTTAAAGCCCTTCACAGGACAGGGTGTGACTGTCGAGGGGACGTTAATGTCCTTCACCTGAACAGGTCAGGGAGTGACTGCGGATGGGACGTTAATGCCCTTCTCCTGAACAGGTCAGGGAGTGTCTGTGGAGGGGACGTTAATGCCCTTCACCTGATAGGTCAGGGAGTGACTGTGGAGGGGACGTTAATGCCCTTCACCTGAACAGGTCAGGGAGTGACTGTGCAGGAGATGTTAAATTCCTTGACCTGAACAGGACAGTGAGTGACTGTGAAGGGGATGTTGATGCCCTTCATAGGACAGGGAGTGACTGTCGAGGGGATGTTAATGTCCTTCACCTGAACAGCTCAGGGAGTGACTGTGGAGGGGACGTTAATGTCTTTCACCTGAACAGATCTGGGTGTGACTGTAGAGGGGACGTTAATGTCCTTCACCTCAACAGGACAGGGAGTGACTGTGGAGCGGACGTTAATGTCCTTCACCTGAACAGTACAGGGAGTGACTGTGCAGGGGATGTTAAATTCCTTGACGTGAACAGGACAGTGAGTGACTGTGGAGGGGATGTTAATGCCCTTCATAGGACAGGGAGTGACTGTCGAAGGTACGTTAATGTCCTCCACCTGAACGGGACAGTGAGTGACTGTGGAGGGGATGTTAATGCCCTTCATAGGACAGGGAGTGACTGTCGAGGGTACGTTAATGTCCTTCACCTGAACAGGACAGCGAGTGACTGTGGAGAGGACGTTAATGCCCTTCACCTGAACAGATCTGGGAGTGACTGTAGAGGGGACGTTAATGTCCTTCACCTGAACAGGACAGGGAGTGAATGTGGAGGGGACGTTAATGTGCTTCTCCTGAACAGGTCAGGGAGTGACTGTGGAGGGGAAGTTAAATTCCTTCACCTGTACAGGTCAGGGAATGACTGTGGAGCGGACGTTTATGTCCTTCACCTGAACATGTCTGGGAGTGACTGTGGAGGGGACGTTAATGTCCTTCATCTGAACTGGTCAGGGAGTGACTGTGGAGGGGACCTTAATGCCCTTCATCTGAACAGGTCAGGGACAGATTGTGGAGGGGACTTTAATGTCCTTCACCTGATCACCTCAGGGAGTGACTGTGGAGCGGACATTAATGTCCTTACCCGGAACAGGACAGGGAGTGTCTGAGGAGGGGACGTGAAAGCCCCTCACCTGGAAAGGTCAGGGAGTGACCGTGGAGGGGACTTTAATGCCTTTCACCTGAACAGGTCAGGGAGTGACTGTGGAGGGGACTTAATGCCCTTCACCTGAACAGGACAGTGAGTGGCTGTGGAGGGGACGTTAATGCTTTTCACAGGGCAGGGAGTGACTGTCGAGGGGACGTTAATGTCCTTCACCTGATCAGGTCAGGGAGTGACTGTGGAGGGGACGTTAATGTCCTTCACCTGAACAGAACTGGGAGTGACTGTGGAGGGGACGTTAATGTCCTGCACCTGAACAGGACAGGGAGTGAATGTGGAGGGGACGTTAATGTGCTTCACCTCAACAGGTCAGGGAGCGACAGTCGAGGGGACGTTAAATCCCTTCACCAGAACTGGACAGGGAGTGACTGTGGAGCGGATATTAATGCCCTTCACCTGAACAGGTCAGCGAGTGACTGTGGAGGGGACGTTCATGCTCTTCACCTGAACAGCTCAGGGTGTGACTGTGGAGGGGACGTTAATGTCCATCACCTGAACAGGACAGGGAGTGACTGTGGAGGGAACGTTAATGTCCTTCACCTGAGCAGGTCAGGGAGTGACTGTGGAGGGGACGTTGATGTCCTTCACCTGAACAGGTCAGGAAGTGACTGTGCAGGGGATGTTAAATTCCTTGACCTGAACAGGACAGGGAGTGACTGCGGAGGGGATGTTAATGCCCTTCATAGGACAGGGAGTGACTGTCGAGGGGACATTAATGTCCTTCACCTGAACAGGACAGGGCGTGACTGTGGAGGGGACGTTAATTTCCTTCACCTGAACAGGTCAGGGAGTTACAGTGGTGCAGACGTTAATGCCCTTCACAGGACAGGGAGCGACTGTGGAGGGGACGTTAATGTCCTTCACCTGAACAGGTCAGGGAATGACTGTGGAGGGAACGTTTATGTCCTTAACCTGAACAGGTCAGGGAGTGACTGTGGAGGGGACGATAATGTCCTTCACCTGAACAGGTCAGGGAGTAACTGTGGAGGGGACATTAATGTCCTTCACCTGATCACCTCAGGGAGTGACTGTGGAGCGGACGTTAATGTCCTTACCCTGAACAGGACAGGGAGTGTCTGAGGAGGGGACGTTAAAGCCCCTCAGCTGAAAAGGTCAGGGAGTGACTGTGGAGGGGACTTTAATGCCTTTCACCTGAACAGGTCAGGGACTGACTGTGGAGGGAATGTTAATGTCCTTCACCTGAATTGGTCAGGGAGTAATTGTGGAGGGGACGTTAATGTCCTTCACCTGAAAAGGAGAGGGAGTGACTGTGGAGCGGACGTTAATTCACTTCACCTGAACAGTTCAGGGAGTGACTGTGGAGGGGACCTTAATGTCCTGCCCCTGAACAGGTCAGGGAGTGACTGTGGAAGGGACGTTAATGTGGTTCACCTGAACAGGTCAGGGAGTGACTGTGGAGGGGACGTTAATGCCTTTCACAGGACAGGGAGTGACTGTCGAGGGGACGTTAATGTCCTTCACCTGAACAGCTCAGAGAGTGACTGCGGAGGGGACGTTAATGCCCTTCACCTGAACAGGTCAGGGAGTGTCTGTGGAGGGGACGTTAATGCCCTTCACCTGAACAGGTCAGGGAGTGACTGTGCAGGGGATGTTAAATTCCTTGACCTGAACAGGACAGGGAGTGACTGTGGAGGGGATGTTAATGCCCTTCATAGGACAGGGAGTGACTGTCAAGGGGACGTTAATGTCCTTCACCTGAACAGGTCAGGGCGTGACTGGGGAGGGGACGTTAATGCCTTTCACCTGAGCAGGTCAGGGAGCGACTGTGGAGGGGACGTTAATGTCCTTCACCTGAACAGGACAGGGAGTGACTGAGGAGAGGACGTTAAAGCCCTTCACCTGAACAGGTCAGTGAGTGACTGTGGAGGGGACTTTAATGCCCTTCACCTGTACAGGTCAGGGAATGACTGTGGAGGGGACGTTAAAGTCCTTCACCTGAACAGGTCAGGGAGTGACTGTGGAGGGGACGTTAAAGTCCTTCACCTGAACAGGTCAGGGAGTGACTGTCGAGGGGACGTTAATGTCCTTCACCTGAACAGGTCAGGGCGTGACTGTGGAGGGGACGTTAATGCCCTTCACCTGAACAGGGCAGGGAGTGACTGTTGAGGGGACCTTAATGCCCTTCATCTGAACAGCTCAGGGAGTGACTGTGGAGGGGACTTTAATGCCTTTCACCTGAACAGGTCAGGGACTGACTGTGGAGGGAATGTTAATGTCCTTCACCTGAGTAGGTCAGGGAGTGCTTGTGGAGGGGACGTTAATGTCCTTCACCTGAACAGGACAGGGAGTGACTGTGGAGCGGACGTTAATGTCCTTCACCTGAACAGGTCAGGGAGTGACTGTGGAGGGGACTTTAATGCCCTTCACCTGAACAGGACAGTGAGTGGCTGTGGAGGGGACGTTAATGCCCTTCACAGGACAGGGAGTGACTGTCGAGGGGACGTTAATGTCCTTCACCTGAACAGCTCAGGGAGTGACTGCGGAGGGGACGTTAATGCCCTTCACCTGAACAGGTCAGGGAGTGTCTGTGGAGGGGACATTAATACCCTTCACCTGAACAGGTCTGGGAGTGACTGTGCAGGGGATGTTAAATTCCTTGACCTGAACAGGACAGGGAGTGACTGTGGTGGGGATGTTAATGCCCTTCATAGGACAGGGAGTGACTGTCGAGGGGACGTTAATGTACTTCACCTGAACAGGGCAGGGAGTGACTGTGGAGGGGCCTTAATGCCTTTCATCTGAACAGGTCAGGGACAGACAGTGAAGGGGACTTTAATGTCCTTCACCTGATCACCTCAGGGAGTGACTTGTGGAGCGGACGTTAATGTCCTTACCCTGAACAGGACAGGGAGTGTCTGAGGAGAGGACGTTAAAGCCCCTCAGCTGAAAAGGTCAGGGAGTGACTGTGGAGGGGACTTTAATGCCTTTCACCTGAACAGGTCAGGGACTGACTGTGGAGGGAATGTTAATGTCCTTCACCTGAATTGGTCAGGGAGTAATTGTGGAGGGGACGTTAATGTCCTTCACCTGAAAAGGAGAGGGAGTGACTGTGGAGCGGACGTTAATTTCCTTCACCTGAACAGTTCAGGGAGTGACTGTGGAGGGGACCTTAATGTCCTGCCCCTGAACAGGTCAGGGAGTGACTGTGGAAGGGACGTTAATGTGGTTCACCTGAACAGGTCAGGGAGTGACTGTGGAGGGGACTTTAATGCCCTTCACCTGAACAGGACAGTGAGTGGCTGTGGAGGGGACGTTAATGCCTTTCACAGGACAGGGAGTGACTGTCGAGGGGACGTTAATGTCCTTCACCTGAACAGCTCAGAGAGTGACTGCGGAGGGGACGTTAATGCCCTTCACCTGAACAGGTCAGGGAGTGTCTGTGGAGGGGACGTTAATGCCCTTCACCTGAACAGGTCAGGGAGTGACTGTGCAGGGGATGTTTAATGCCTTGACCTGAACAGGACAGGGAGTGACTGTGGAGGGGATGTTAATGCCCTTCATAGGACAGGGAGTGACTGTCAAGGGGACGTTAATGCCCTTCACCTGAACAGGACAGGGAGTGACTGTGGAGGGGACGTTAAAGCCCTTCAAAGGACAGGGAGTGACTGTGGAGCGGACGTTCATGTCCTTCACCTGAACAGGACAGGGAGTGACTGTGGAGGGGGCTTTATTCCCCTTCAGCTGAACAGGACAGGGAGTGACTGTGGAGGGGACGTTAATGCCCTTCACAGGACAGGGATTGACTGTCGAGGGGACGTTAATGCCCTTCACCTGAACAGGACAGGGAGTGACTGTAGAGGGGACGTTAAGGTCCTTCACCTGATCAGGTCAGGGAGTGATTGTGGAGGGGACGTTAATGTGCTTCCCCTGAACAGGACAGGGAGTGTCTGAGGAGGGGAAGTTAAAGCCCCTCACCTGGAAAGGTCAGGGAGTGACTGTGGTGGGGACGTTAATGTCCTTCACCTGAACAGGTCAGGGAGTGACTGTGGAGGGGACTTTAATGCCCTTCACCTGAACAGGACAGTGAGTGGCTGTGGAGGGGACGTTAATGCCCTTCACAGGACAGGGAGTGACTGTCGAGGGGACATTAATGTCCTTCACCTGATCAGGTCAGGGAGTGAATGCGGAGCGGACGTTAATGCCCTTCACCTGAACATGTCAGGGAGTAATTGTGCAGGGGATGTTAAATTCCTTGACCTGAACAGGACTGGGAGTGACTGTGGAGGGGATGTTAATGCCCTTCATAGGACAGGGAGTGACTGTCGAGGGGACGTTAATGTCCTTCACCTGTACAGGTCAGGGAATGACTGTGGAGGGAACGTTTATGTCCTTCACCTGAACAGGTCAGGGAGTGACTGTGGAGGGGACGTTAATGTCCTTCACCTGAACAGGTCAGGGAGTGACTGTGGAGGGGACGTTGAAGTCCTTCACCTGAACAGGTCAGGGAGTGACTGTGGAGGGGACGTTAATGTCCTTCACCTGAACAGGTCAGGGAGTGACTGTGGAGGGGACGTTAATGCCCTTCACCTGAACAGGGCAGGGAGTGACTGTGGAGGGGACCTTAATGCCCTTCATCTGAACAGGTCAGGGACAGACTGTGGAGGGGACATTAATGTCCTTACCCTGAACAGGACAGGGAGTGTCTGAGGAGGGGACGTTAAAGCCCTTCACCTGAACAGGACAAGGAGTGACTGTGGAGGGGACGTTAAAGCCCTTCACAGGACAGGGTGTGACTGTGGAGCGGACGTTAATGTCCTTCACCTGACCAGGGAGGGAGTGACTGTGGAGGGGACCTTAATGTCCTTCCCCTGCACAGGTTAGGGAGTGACTGTGGGGGGGACGTTTATTCCCTTCACAGGACAGGGAGTGACTGTCGAGGGGACGTTAATGTCCTTCACCTGAACAGGTCAGGGAGTGACTGCGGAGGGGACGTTAATGCCCTTCTCCTGAACAGGTCAGGGAGTGTCTGTGGAGGGGACGTTAATGCCCTTCACCTGATAGGTCAGGGAGTGACTGTGGAGGGGACGTTAATGCCCTTCAACTGAACAGGTCAGGGAGTGACTGTGCAGGAGATGTTAAATTCCTTGACCTGAACAGGACAGTGAGTGACTGTGAAGGGGATGTTAATGCCCTTCATAGGACAGGGAGTGACTGTCGAAGGGACATTAATGTCCTCCACCTGAACAGGACAGGGCGTGACTGTGGAGGGGACGTTAATGCCCTTCACCTGAGCAGGTCAGTGAGTGACTGCGGAGGGGACGTTAATGCCCTTCACCTGAACAGGTCAGGGAGTGTCTGTGGAGGGAACGTTAATGCCCTTCACCTGAACAGGTCAGGGAGTGTCTGTGCAGGGGATGTTAAATTCCTTGACCTGAACAGGACAGTGAGTGACTGTGGAGGGGATGTTAATGCCCTTCATAGGACAGGGAGTGACTGTCGAGGGGACGTTAATGTCCTTCACCTGAACAGGACAGGGCGTTACTGTGGAGGGGACGTTAATGCCCTTCACCTGAACAGCTCAGGGAGTGACTGTGGAGGGGACGTTAATGCCCTTCACCTGAACAAATCTGGGAGTGACTGTAGAGGGGACGTTAATGTCCTTCACCTGATCAGGTCAGAGAGTGACTGTGCAGGGGATGTTAAATTTCTTCACCTGAACGGGACAGTGAGTGACTGTGGAGGGGATGTTAATGCCCTTCATAGGACAGGGAGTGACTGTCGAGGGGACGTTAATGTCCTTCACCTGAACAGGACAGCGAGTGACTGTGGAGCAGACGTTAATGCCCTTCACCTGAACAGATCTGGGAGTGACTGTAGAGGGGACTTTAATGTCCTTCACCTGATCACCTCAGGGAATGACTGTGGAGCAGACATTAATGTCCTTACCCTGAACAGGACAGGGAGTGTCTGAGGAGGGGACGTTAAAGCCCCTCACCTGGAAAGGTCAGGGAGTGACCGTGGAGGGGACTTTAATGCATTTCACCTGAACAGGTCAGGGAGTGACTGTGGAGGGGACGTTAATGTTCTTCACCTGAACAGGTCAGGGAGTGACTGTGGAGGGGACTTAATGCCCTTCACCTGAACAGGACAGTGAGTGGCTGTGGAGGGGACGTTAATGCTCTTCACAGGACAGGGAGTGACTGTCGAGGGGACGTTAATGTCCTTCACCTGATCAGGTCAGGGAGTGACTGTGGAGGGGACGTTAATGTCCTTCACCTGAACAGATCTGGGAGTGACTGTGGAGGGGACGTTAATGTCCTTCACCTGAACAGGACAGGGAGTGAATGTGGAGGGGACGTTAATGTGCTTCACCTCAACAGGTCAGGGAGCGACAGTGGAGGGGACGTTAAATTCCTTCACCAGAACTGTACAGGGAGTGACTGTGGAGGGGACATTAATGCCCTTCACCTGAAGAGGTCAGCGAGTGACTGTGGAGGGGACGTTAATGCTCTTCACCTGAACTGGTCAGGGAGTGACTGTAGAGGGGACATTAATGTCCTTCACCTGAACAGGACAGGGAGTTACTGTGGAGAGGAAGTTAATGCCCTTCACCTGAACAGGTTAGTGAGTGACTGTGGAGGGACGTTAATGTCATTCACCTGAACAGGACATGGAGTGAGTGTGCAGGGGACGTTAATGTCTTTCACCTGAACAGGTGAGGGAGTGACTGTGCAGTGGAAGTTAATGCCCTTCACCTGAACAGGACAGGGAGTGACTGTGGAGGGTACGTTAATGTCCTTCACCTGAACAGCTCAGCGAGTGACTGTGGAGGGGACGTTAATGTCCTTCACCTGATAGGTCAGGGAGTGACTGTGGAGGGGACTTTAATGCCCTTCAGCTGAACAGGTCAGGGAGTGACTGTGGAGGGAACGTTAATGTCCTTCACCTGAGCAGGTCAGTGAGTGACTGTGGAGGGGACGCTGATGCCCTTCACCTGAGCAGGTCAGGAAGTGACTGTGCAGGGGATGTTAAATTCCTTGACCTGAACAGGACAGGGCGTGACTGTGGAGGGGATGTTAATGCTCTTCATAGGACAGGGAGTGACTGTCGAGGGGACGTTAATGTCCTTCACCTGAACAGGACAGGGCGTGACTGTGGAGGGGACGTTAATGCCCTTCACCTGAGCAGGTCAGTGAGTGACTGTGAATGGGACGTTAATTTCCTTCACCTGAACAGGTCAGGGAGTTACAGTGGTGCAGACGTTAATGCCCTTCACAGGACAGGGAGCGACTGTGGAGGGGACGTTAATGTCCTTCACCTGAACATGTCAGGGAATGACTGTGGAGGGAACGTTTATGTCCTTAACCTGAACAGGTCAGGGAGTGACTGTGGAGGGGACGATAATGTCCTTCACCTGAACAGGTCGGGGAGTAACTGTGGAGGGGACGTTAAAGTCCTTCACCTGAACAGGTCAGGGATTGACTGTGGAGGGGACGTTAATGCCCTTCACCTGAACAGGTCAGGGAGTGACTGTGGAGGGGACATTAATGTCCTTCACCTGATCACCTCAGGGAGTGACTGTGGAGCGGACGTTAATGCCCTTCACCTGAACAGGACAGTGAGTGGCTGTGGAGGGGACGTTAATGCTCTTCACAGGTCAGGGAGTGACTGTGGAGGGGACTTTAATGCCTTTCACCTGAACAGGTCAGGGACTGACTGTGGAGGGAATGTTAATGTCCTTCACCTGAATTGGTCAGGGAGTAATTGTGGAGGGGACGTTAATGTCCTTCACCTGAAAAGGACAGGGAGTGACTGTGCAGCGGACGTTAATTCACTTCACCTGAACAGTTCAGGGAGTGACTGTGGAGGGGACCTTAATGTCCTGCCCCTGAACAGGTCAGGGAGTGACTGTGGAGGGGACTTTAATGCCCTTCACCTGAACAGGACAGTGAGTGGCTGTGGAGGGGACGTTAATGCCCTTCACAGGACAGGGAGTGACTGTCGAGGGGACGTTAATGTCCTTCACCTGAACAGCTCAGGGAGTGACTGCGGAGGGGACGTTAATGCCCTTCACCTGAACAGGTCAGGAAGTGTCTGTGGAGGGGACGTTAATGCCCTTCACCTGAACAGGTCTGGGAGTGACTGTGCAGGGGATGTTAAATTCCTTGACCTGAACAGGACAGGGAGTGACTGTGGAGGGGATGTTAATGCCCTTCATAGGACAGGGAGTGACTGTCGAGGGGACGTTAATGTCCTTCACCTGAACAGGACAGGGCGTGACTGTGGAGGGGACGTTAATGCCCTTCACCTGAGCAGGTCAGTGAGTGACTGTTGATGGGACGTTAATTTCCTTCACCTGAACAGGTCAGTGAGTGACTGTGGAGGGGACTTTAATGCCCTTCACCTGTACAGGTCAGGGAATGACTGTGGAGGGACCGTTTATGTCCTTCACCTGAACAGGTCAGGGAGTGACTGTGGAGGGGACGTTAAAGTCCTTCACCTGAACAGGTCAGGGAGTGACTGTGGAGGGGACGTTAATGTCTTTCACCTGAACAGGGCAGGGAGTGACTGTGGAGGGGCCTTAATGCCTTTCATCTGTACCGGTCAGGGACAGACAGTGAAGGGGACTTTAATGTCCTTCACCTGATCACCTCAGGGAGTGATTGTGGAGGGGATGTTAATGCCCTTCACCTGAACAGGACAGGGAGTGACTGTGGAGGGGACGTTAAGGCCCTTCACAGGACAGGGAGTGACTGTGGAGCGGACGTTCATGTCCTTCACCTGAACAGGACAGGGAGTGACTGTGGAGGGGGCTTTATTGCCCTTCACCTGAACAGGTCAGGGAGTGACTGTGGAGGTGACGTTAAATTCCTTCACCAGAACAGGACAGGGAGTGACTATGCAGGGGACGTTAATGTCCTTCACCTGAACAGGACAGGGCGTGACTGTGGAGGGGACGTTAATGCCCTTCACCTGAGCAGGTCAGTGAGTGACTGTGAATGGGACGTTAATTTCCTTCACCTGAACAGGTCAGGGAGTTACAGTGGTGCAGACGTTAATGCCCTTCACAGGACAGGGAGCGACTGTGGAGGGGACGTTAATGTCCTTCACCTGAACATGTCAGGGAATGACTGTGGAGGGAACGTTTATGTCCTTAACCTGAACAGGTCAGGGAGTGACTGTGGAGGGGACGATAATGTCCTTCACCTGAACAGGTCTGGGAGTAACTGTGGAGGGGACGTTAAAGTCCTTCACCTGAACAGGTCAGGGATTGACTGTGGAGGGGACGTTAATGTCCTTCACCTGAACAGATCAGGGAGTGACTGTGGAGAGGACGTTAATGCCCTTCACCTGAACAGGGCAGGGAGTGACTGTGGAGGGGACCTTAATGCCCTTCATCTGAACAGGTCAGAGACAGACTGTGGAGGGGACATTAATGTCCTTCATCTGATCACCTCAGGGAGTGACTGTGGAGCGGACGTTAATGTCCTTACCCTGAACAGGACAGGGAGTGTCTGAGGAGGGGACGTTAAAGCCCCTCAGCTGAAAAGGTCAGGGAGTGACTGTGGAGGGGACTTTAATGCCTTTCACCTGAACAGGTCAGGGACTGACTGTGGAGGGAATGTTAATGTCCTTCACCTGAATTGGTCAGGGAGTAATTGTGGAGGGGACGTTAATGTCCTTCTCCTGAAAAGGACAGGGAGTGACTGTGGAGCGGACGTTAATTCACTTCACCTGAACAGTTCAGGGAGTGACTGTGGAGGGGACCTTAATGTCCTGCCCCTGAACAGGTCAGGGAGTGACTGTGGAAGGGACGTTAATGTGCTTCACCTGAACAGGTCAGGGAGTGACTGTGGAGGGGACTTTAATGCCCTTCACCTGAACAGGACAGTGAGTGGCTGTGGAGGGGACGTTAATGCCTTTCACAGGACAGGGAGTGACTGTCGAGGGGACGTTAATGTCCTTCACCTGAACATCTCAGGGAGTGACTGCGGAGGGGACGTTAATGCCCTTCACCTGAGCAGGTCAGGGAGCGACTGTGGAGGGGAAGTTCATGTCCTTCACCTGAACAGGACAGGGAGTGACTGAGGAGAGGTCGTTAAAGCCCTTCACCTGAACAGGTCAGTGAGTGACTGTGGAGGGGACTTTAATGCCCTTCACCTGTACAGGTCAGGGAATGACTGTGGAGGGAACGTTTATGTCCTTCACCTGAACAGGTCAGGGATTGACTGTGGAGGGGACGTTAATGTCCTTCACCTGAACAGGTCAGGGAGTGACTGTGGAGGGGACGTTAAAGTCCTTCACCTGAACAGGTCAGGGAGTGACTGTCGAGGGGACGTTAATTTCCTTCACCTGAACAGGTCAGGGCGTGACTGTTGAGGGGACCTTAATGCCCTTCATCTGAACAGCTCAGGGAGTGACTGTGGAGGGGACTTTAATGCCTTTCACCTGAACAGGTCAGGGACTGACTGTGGAGGGAATGTCAATGTCCTTCACCTGAATAGGTCAGGGAGTGATTGTGGAGGGGACGTTAATGCCCTTCACCTGAACAGGACAGGGAGTGACTGTGGAGCGGACGTTAATTCACTTCACGTTAACAGGTCAGGGAGTGACTGTGGAGGGGACTTTAATGCCCTTCACCTGAACAGCACAGTGAGTGGCTGTGGAGGGGACGTTAATGCCCTTCACAGGACAGGGAGTGACTGTCGAGGGGACGTTAATGTCCTTCACCTGAACAGCTCAGGGCGTGACTGTGGAGGGGACGTTAATGCCCAGCACCTGAGCAGGTCAGTGAGTGACTGTGGAGGGGACTTTAATGCCCTTCACCTGTACAGGTCAGGGAATGACTGTGGAGGGAACGTTTATGTCCTTCACCTGAACAGGTCAGGGAGTGACTGTGGAGGGGACGTTAAAGTCCTTCACCTGAACAGGTCAGGGAGTGACTGTGGAGGGGACTTTAATGCCTTTCACCTGAACAGGTCAGGGACTGACTGTGGAGGGAATGTTAATGTCCTTCACCTGAACAGGACAGGGAGTGACTGTGGAGGGGACGTTAAAGCCTTTCACAGGACAGGGAGTGACTGTGGAGCGGACGTTCATGTCCTTCACCTGAACAGGACAGGGAGTAACTGTGGAGGGGGCTTTATTGCCCTTCAGCTGAACAGGACAGGGAGTGACTGTGGAGGGGACGTTAATGCCCTTCACAGGACAGGGAGTGACTGTCGAGGGGACGTTAATGTCCTTCACCTGAACAGGTCAGGGAGTGACTGTGGAGGGAATGTTAATGTCCTTCACCTGAACAGGACAGGGAGTGACTGTGGAGGGGACGTTAAAGCCTTTCACAGGACAGGGAGTGACTGTGGAGCGGACGTTCATGTCCTTCACCTGAACAGGACAGGGAGTAACTGTGGAGGGGGCTTTATTGCCCTTCAGCTGAACAGGACAGGGAGTGACTGTGGAGGGGACGTTAATGCCCTTCACAGGACAGGGAGTGACTGTCGAGGGGACGTTAATGTCCTTCACCTGAACAGGTCAGGGAGTGACTGCGGAGGGGACGTTAATGCCCTTCTGCTGAACAGGTCAGGGAGTGACTGTGCAGGGGATGTTAAATTCCTTGACCTGAACTGGACAGTGAGTGACTGTGGAGGGGATGTTAATGCCCTTCATACGACAGGGATTGACTGTCGAGGGGACGTTAATGTCCTTCACCTGAACAGGACAGGGAGTGACTATGGAGGGGACGTTAATGCCCTTCACCTGAACAGATCTGGGAGTGACTGTAGAGGGGACGTTAATGTCCTTCACCTGATCAGGTCAGGGAGTGATTGTGGAGGGGACGTTAATGTGCTTCCCCTGAACAGGTCAGGGAGTGACTGTGCAGGAGACGATAAATTCCTTCACCAGAACTGGACAGAGAGTGACTGTGGAGGGGACGTTAATGCCCTTCACCTGAACAGGTCAGCGAGTGACTGTGGAGGGACGTTAATGCTCTTCACCTTAACAGGTCAGGGAGTGAGTGTGGGGGAGAATTTAAAGTCCTTCACCTGAACAAGTCAGGGCGTGACTGTGGAGGGGACGTTAATGCCCTTCACCTGAGCAGGTCAGTGAGTGACTGTGGATGGGACGTTAATGTCCTTCACCTGAACAGGACAGGGAGTGACTGTGGAGGGGACGTTAATCTCCTTCACCTGAACACGACAGGGAGTGAATGTGGAGGGGACGTTAATGTGCTTCCCCTGAACAGGTCAGGGAGTGACTGTGGAGGGGAAGTTAAATTTCTTCACCAGAACAGGACAGGGAGTGACTGTGGAGTGGACGTTAATGCCCTTCACCTGAACAGGGCAGGGAGTGACTATGGAGGGGACCTTAATGCCCTTCATCTGAACAGGTCAGGGACAGACTGTAGAGGGGACTTTAATGTCCTTCACCTGATCACCTCAGGGAGTGACTGTGGAGCGGACGTTAATGTCCTTACCCTGAACAGGACAGGGAGTGTCTGAGGAGGGGAAGTTAAAGCCCCTCACCTGGAAAGGTCAGGGAGTGACTGTGGAGGGGACTTTAATGCCTTTCACCTGAACAGGTCAGGGAGTGACTGTGGTGGGGACGTTAATGTCCTTCACCTGAACAGGTCAGGGAGTGACTGTGGAGGGGACGTTAATGTCTTTCACCTGAACAGGGCAGGGAGTGACTGTGGAGGGGACCTTAATGCCCTTCATCTGAACAGGTCAGGGACAGACTGTGAAGGGGACTTTAATGTCCTTCACCTGATCACCTCAGGGAGTGACTGTGGAGCGGACGTTAATGTCCTTACCCTGAACAGGACAGGGAGTGTCTGAGGAGGGGACGTTAAAGCCCCTCACCTGAAAAGGTCAGGGAGTGACTGTGGAGGGGGCTTTATTGCCCTTCACCTGAACAGATCTGGGAGTGATTGTGGAGGGGACGTTAATGTGCTTCCCCTGAACAGGTCAGGGAGTGACTGTGGAGGAGACGTTAAATTCCTTCACCAGAACAGGACAGGGAGTGACTGTGGAGGGGACGTTAATGCCCTTCACCTGAGCAGGTCAGTGAGTGACTGTGGATGGGACGTCAATATCCTTCACCTGAATAGGTCGGGGAGTGACTGTGGTGCAGACGTTAATGCCCTTCACAGGACAGGGAGCGAATGTGGAGGGGACGTTAATGTCCTTCACCTGAACAGGACAGGGAGTGACTGAGGAGGGGAAGCTAAAGCCCTTCACCTGAACAGGTCAGTGAGTGTCTGTGGAGGGGACTTTAATGCCCTTCACCTGTACAGGTCAGGGAATGACTGTGGAGGGAACGTTTATGTCCTTCACCTGAACAGGTCAGGGAGTGACTGTGGAGGGGACGTTAATGTCCTTCACCTGAACAGGTCAGGGACTGACTGTGGAGGGAATGTTAATGTCCTTCACCTGAATAGGTCAGGGAGTGTCTGTGGAGGGGACTTTAATGCCCTTCACCTGAACAGGTCAGGGAGTGTGTGTGGAGGGGACGTTAATGCCCTTCAGCTGAACAGGTCAGGGAGTGACTGTGCAGGGGATGTTAAATTCCTTAACCTGAACAGGACAGTGAGTGGCTGTGGAGGGGACGTTAATGTCCTTCACAGGTCAGGGAGTGTCTGTGGAGGGGACGTTAATGCCCTTCACCTGAATAGGTGAGGGAGTGACTGTTGAGGGGACTTTAATGCCCTTCACCTGAACAGGTCAGGCTGTGACTGTGGAGGGGACGTTAATGCCCTTCACCTGAACTGCTCAGGGAGTGACTGTGGAGGGGACGTTAAAGCCCTTCACAGGGCAGGTAGTGACTGTGGAGCGGACGTTAATGTCCTTCACCTGAACAGGACAGGGAGTGACTGTAGAGCGTACTTTAATGCCCTTCACCTGAACAGGTGAGGGGATGACTGTGGAGGGGACGTTAATGCCCTTCACCTGAACAGGGCAGGGAGTGACTGTGGAGGGGACGTTAATGCCCTTCACCTGAACAGGGCAGGGAGTGACTGTGGAGGGGACGTTAATGCCCTTCACCTGAACAGGGCAGGGAGTGACTGTGGAGGGGACGTTAATGCCCTTCACCTGAACTGCTCAGGGAGTGACTGTGGAGGGGACGTTAATGCCCTTCACCTGAACTGCTCAGAGAGTGACTGTGGAGGGGACGTTAAAGCCCTTCACAGGACAGATAGTGACTCTGGAGCGGACATTAATGTCCTTCACCTGAACAGGACTGGGAGTGACTGTGAATGGGACGTTAATGTCCTTCACCTGAACAGGTCAGGGAGTGACTGTGGTACAGACGTTAATGCCCTTCACAGGACAGGGAGCGACTGTGGAGGGGACGTTAATGCCCTTCACCTGAACAGGGCAGGGAGTGACTGTGGAGGGGACCTTAATGCCCTTCATCTGAACAGGTCAGGGACAGACTGTGGAGGGGACTTTAATGTCCTTCACCTGATCACCTCAGGGAGTGACTGTGGAGCGGACGTTAATGTCCTTACCCTGAACAGGACAGGGAGTGTCTGAGGAGGGGAAGTTAAAGCTCCTAACCAGGAAAGGTCAGGGAGTGACTGTGGAGGGGACTTTAATGCCTTTCACCTGAACAGGTCAGGGAGTGACTGTGGTGGGGACGTTAATGTCCTTCACCTGAACAGGTCAGGGAGTGACTGTGGAGGGGACTTTAATGCCCTTCACCTGAACAGGACAGTGAGTGGCTGTGGAGGGGACGTTAATGCCCTTCACAGGACAGGGAGTGACTGTCGAGGGGACATTAATGTCCTTCACCTGATCAGGTCAGGGAGTGACTGCGGAGGGGACTTTAATGCCCTTCACCTGAACAGGTCAGGCTGTGACTGTGGAGGGGACGTTAATGCCCTTCAGCTGAACTGGTCAGGGAGTGACTGTGCAGGGGATGTTAAATTCCTTAACCTGAACAGGACAGTGAGTGGCTGTGGAGGGGACGTTAATGTCCTTAACTGCTCAGGGAGTAACTGTGGAGGGGACGTTAAAGCCCTTCACAGGGCAGGTAGTGACTGCGGAGCGGACGTTAATGTCCTTCACCTGAACAGGACAGGGAGTGACTGTGGAGCGTACTTTAATGCCCTTCACCTGAACAGGTCAGGCTGTAACTGTGGAGGGGACGTTAATGTCCTTCACCTGAAATGGTCAGGGAGTGACTGTGGAGGGGACGTTGAAGTCCTTCACCTGAACAGGTCAGGGGGTGACTGTGGAGGGGACGTTAATGCCCTTCACCTGAACAGGGCAGGGAGTGACTGTGGAGGGGACGTTAATGCCCTTCACCTGAACAGGGCAGGGAGTGACTGTGGAGGGGACGTTAATGCCCTTCACCTGAACTGCTCAGGGAGTGACTGTGGAGGGGACGTTAAAGCCCTTCACAGGACAGGTAGTGACTCTGGAGCGGACATTAATGTCCTTCACCTGAACAGGACAGGGAGTGACTGTGGAGCGGACGTTAATGTCCTTCACCTGAACAGGTCAGGGAGTGACTGTGGTACAGACGTTAATGCCCTTCACAGGACAGGGAGCGACTGTGGAGGGGACGTTAATGCCCTTCACCTGAGCAGGTCAGTGAGTGACTGTGAATGGGACGTTAATGTCCTTCACCTGAACAGGTCACGGAGTGACTGTGGTACAGACGTTAATGCCCTTCACAGGACAGGGAGCGACTGTGGAGGGGACGTTAAAGCCCTTCACCTGAACAGGTCAGTGAGTGACTGTGGAGGGGACTTTAATGCCTTTCACCTGTACCGGTCAGGGAATGACTGTGGAGGGAACGTTTATGTCCTTCACCTGAACAGGTCAGAGATTGACTGTGGAGGGGATGTTAATGTCCTTCACCTGAACAGGTCAGGGAGTTACTGTGGAGGGGACGTTAACGTCCTTCACCTGAACAGGTCAGGGAGTTACTGTGGAGGGGACGTTAACGTCCTTCACCTGAACAGGTCAGGGAGTGACTGTCAAGGGGACGTTAATGTCCTTCCCCTGCACAGGTCAGGGAGTGACTGTGGAGGGGACTTTAATGCCTTTCACCTGAACAGGTCAGGGACTGACTGTGTAGGGAATGTTAATGTCCTTCACCTGAATAGGACAGGGAGTGATTGTGGAGGGGACGTTAATGCCCTTCACCTGAACAGGACAGGGAGTGATTGTGGAGGGGACGTTAAAGCCGTTCACAGGACAGGGTGTGACTGTGGAGCGGACGTTAATGTGCTTCACCTGAACAGGACAGGAAGTGACTGTGGAGCGGACGTTAATTTCCTTCACCTGAACAGGACAGGGAGTGACTGTGGAGCGGACGTTAATTCACTTCACCTGAACAGGTCAGGGAGTAACTGTGCAGGGGATGTTAAATTCCTTGACCTGAACAGGACTGGGTGTGACTGTGGAGGGGACGTTGATGCCATTCACCTGAACAGGTCCGAGGGTGACTGTGGAGGGGACCTTAATGCCTTTCACCTGAACAGGAGTGACTGTGGAGGGGACGTTAATGTGCTTCACCTCAGCAGGACAGGGAGTGACTGTGGAGGGGACGTTAATGCCCTTCACCTGAACACGTTAGTGAGTGACTGTGGAGGGGACGTTAATGTCATTCACCTGAAAATGTCAGGGAGTGATTGTGGAGCGGACTTTAATGCCCTTCACCTGAACAGGACATGGAGTGACTGTGCAGGGGACGTTAATGTCCTTCACCTGAACAGGTGAGGGAGTGACTGTGCAGGGGACGTTAATGCCCTTCACCTGAACAGGTCAGGGAGTGACTGTGGAGGGGACTTTAATGCCCTTCACCTGAACAGGACAGTGAGTGGCTGTGGAGGGGACGTTAATGCCCTTCACAGGACAGGGAGTGACTGTCGAGGGGACGTTAATGTCCTTCACCTGAACTGGTCAGGGAGTGACTGCGGAGGGGACGTTAATGCCCTTCACCTGAACAGGTCAGGGAGTGACTGTGCAGGGGATGTTAAATTCCTTGACCTGAACAGGACAGTGAGTGACTGTGGAGGAGGTGTTAATGCCCTTCAGAGGACAGGGAGTGACTGTCGAGGGGACGTTAATGTCCTTCACCTGAACAGGACAGGGAGTGACTGTGGAGCGGACGTTAATGTCCTTCACCTGAACAGGTCAGGGAGTGACTGTGGAGCGGATGTTAATGTCCTTCACCTGAACAGGTCAGGGAGTGACTGTGGTACAGACGTTAATGCCCTTCACAGGACAGGGAGCGACTGTGGAGGGGACGTTAAAGCCCTTCACCTGAACAGGTCAGTGAGTGACTGTGGAGGGGAATTTAATGCCCTTCACCTGTACCGGTCAGGGAATGACTGTGGAGGGAACGTTTATGTCCTTCACCTGAACAGGTCAGAGATTGACTGTGGAGGGGATGTTAATGTCCTTCAACTGAACAGGTCAGGGAGTGACTGTGGAGGGGACGTTAACGTCCTTCACCTGAACAGGTCAGGGAGTGACTGTGGAGGGGACGTTAATGTGCTTCCCCTGAACAGGTCAGGGAGTGACTGTGCAGGAGACGATAAATTCCTTCACCAGAACTGGACAGAGAGTGACTGTGGAGGGGACGTTAATGCCCTTCACCTGAACAGGTCAGCGAGTGACTGTGGAGGGACGTTAATGCTCTTCACCTTAACAGGTCAGGGAGTGAGTGTGGGGGAGAATTTAAAGTCCTTCACCTGAACAGGTCAGGGCGTGACTGTGGAGGGGACGTTAATGCCCTTCACCTGAGCAGGTCAGTGAGTGACTGTGGATGGGACGTTAATGTCCTTCACCTGAACAGGACAGGGAGTGACTGTGGAGGGGACGTTAATCTCCTTCACCTGAACACGACAGGGAGTGAATGTGGAGGGGACGTTAATGTGCTTCCCCTGAACAGGTCAGGGAGTGACTGTGGAGGGGAAGTTAAATTTCTTCACCAGAACAGGACAGGGAGTGACTGTGGAGTGAACGTTAATGCCCTTCATCTGAACAGGTCAGGGACAGACTGTAGAGGGGACTTTAATGTCCTTCACCTGATCACCTCAGGGAGTGACTGTGGAGCGGACGTTAATGTCCTTACCCTGAACAGGACAGGGAGTGTCTGAGGAGGGGAAGTTAAAGCCCCTCACCTGGAAAGGTCAGGGAGTGACTGTGGAGGGGACTTTAATGCCTTTCACCTGAACAGGTCAGGGAGTGACTGTGGTGGGGACGTTAATGTCCTTCACCTGAACAGGTCAGGGAGTGACTGTGGAGGGGACGTTAATGTCTTTCACCTGAACAGGGCAGGGAGTGACTGTGGAGGGGACCTTAATGCCCTTCATCTGAACAGGTCAGGGACAGACTGTGAAGGGGACTTTAATGTCCTTCACCTGATCACCTCAGGGAGTGACTGTGGAGCGGACGTTAATGTCCTTACCCTGAACAGGACAGGGAGTGTCTGAGGAGGGGACGTTAAAGCCCCTCACCTGAAAAGGTCAGGGAGTGACTGTGGAGGGGGCTTTATTGCCCTTCACCTGAACAGATCTGGGAGTGATTGTGGAGGGGACGTTAATGTGCTTCCCCTGAACAGGTCAGGGAGTGACTGTGGAGGAGACGTTAAATTCCTTCACCAAAACAGGACAGGGAGTGACTGTGGAGGGGACGTTAATGCCCTTCACCTGAGCAGGTCAGTGAGTGACTGTGGATGGGACGTCAATATCCTTCACCTGAATAGGTCGGGGAGTGACTGTGGTGCAGACGTTAATGCCCTTCACAGGACAGGGAGCGAATGTGGAGGGGACGTTAATGTCCTTCACCTGAACAGGACAGGGAGTGACTGAGGAGGGGAAGCTAAAGCCCTTCACCTGAACAGGTCAGTGAGTGTCTGTGGAGGGGACTTTAATGCCCTTCACCTGTACAGGTCAGGGAATGACTGTGGAGGGAACGTTTATGTCCTTCACCTGAACAGGTCAGGGAGTGACTGTGGAGGGGACGTTAATGTCCTTCACCTGAACAGGTCAGGGACTGACTGTGGAGGGAATGTTAATGTCCTTCACCTGAATAGGTCAGGGAGTGTCTGTGGAGGGGACTTTAATGCCCTTCACCTGAACAGGTCAGGGAGTGTGTGTGGAGGGGACGTTAATGCCCTTCAGCTGAACAGGTCAGGGAGTGACTGTGCAGGGGATGTTAAATTCCTTAACCTGAACAGGACAGTGAGTGGCTGTGGAGGGGACGTTAATGTCCTTCACAGGTCAGGGAGTGTCTGTGGAGGGGACGTTAATGCCCTTCACCTGAATAGGTGAGGGAGTGACTGTTGAGGGGACTTTAATGCCCTTCACCTGAACAGGTCAGGCTGTGACTGTGGAGGGGACGTTAATGCCCTTCACCTGAACTGCTCAGGGAGTGACTGTGGAGGGGACGTTAAAGCCCTTCACAGGGCAGGTAGTGACTGTGGAGCGGACGTTAATGTCCTTCACCTGAACAGGACAGGGAGTGACTGTAGAGCGTACTTTAATGCCCTTCACCTGAACAGGTGAGGGGGTGACTGTGGAGGGGACGTTAATGCCCTTCACCTGAACAGGGCAGGGAGTGACTGTGGAGGGGACGTTAATGCCCTTCACCTGAACAGGGCAGGGAGTGACTGTGGAGGGGACGTTAATGCCCTTCACCTGAACAGGGCAGGGAGTGACTGTGGAGGGGACGTTAATGCCCTTCACCTGAACTGCTCAGGGAGTGACTGTGGAGGGGACGTTAATGCCCTTCACCTGAACTGCTCAGAGAGTGACTGTGGAGGGGACGTTAAAGCCCTTCACAGGACAGATAGTGACTCTGGAGCGGACATTAATGTCCTTCACCTGAACAGGACTGGGAGTGACTGTGAATGGGACGTTAATGTCCTTCACCTGAACAGGTCAGGGAGTGACTGTGGTACAGACGTTAATGCCCTTCACAGGACAGGGAGCGACTGTGGAGGGGACGTTAATGCCCTTCACCTGAACAGGGCAGGGAGTGACTGTGGAGGGGACCTTAATGCCCTTCATCTGAACAGGTCAGGGACAGACTGTGGAGGGGACTTTAATGTCCTTCACCTGATCACCTCAGGGAGTGACTGTGGAGCGGACGTTAATGTCCTTACCCTGAACAGGACAGGGAGTGTCTGAGGAGGGGAAGTTAAAGCTCCTAACCAGGAAAGGTCAGGGAGTGACTGTGGAGGGGACTTTAATGCCTTTCACCTGAACAGGTCAGGGAGTGACTGTGGTGGGGACGTTAATGTCCTTCACCTGAACAGGTCAGGGAGTGACTGTGGAGGGGACTTTAATGCCCTTCACCTGAACAGGACAGTGAGTGGCTGTGGAGGGGACGTTAATGCCCTTCACAGGACAGGGAGTGACTGTCGAGGGGACATTAATGTCCTTCACCTGATCAGGTCAGGGAGTGACTGCGGAGGGGACTTTAATGCCCTTCACCTGAACAGGTCAGGCTGTGACTGTGGAGGGGACGTTAATGCCCTTCAGCTGAACTGGTCAGGGAGTGACTGTGCAGGGGATGTTAAATTCCTTAACCTGAACAGGACAGTGAGTGGCTGTGGAGGGGACGTTAATGTCCTTAACTGCTCAGGGAGTAACTGTGGAGGGGACGTTAAAGCCCTTCACAGGGCAGGTAGTGACTGCGGAGCGGACGTTAATGTCCTTCACCTGAACAGGACAGGGAGTGACTGTGGAGCGTACTTTAATGCCCTTCACCTGAACAGGTCAGGCTGTAACTGTGGAGGGGACGTTAATGTCCTTCACCTGAAATGGTCAGGGAGTGACTGTGGAGGGGACGTTGAAGTCCTTCACCTGAACAGGTCAGGGGGTGACTGTGGAGGGGACGTTAATGCCCTTCACCTGAACAGGGCAGGGAGTGACTGTGGAGGGGACGTTAATGCCCTTCACCTGAACAGGGCAGGGAGTGACTGTGGAGGGGACGTTAATGCCCTTCACCTGAACTGCTCAGGGAGTGACTGTGGAGGGGACGTTAAAGCCCTTCACAGGACAGGTAGTGACTCTGGAGCGGACATTAATGTCCTTCACCTGAACAGGACAGGGAGTGACTGTGGAGCGGACGTTAATGTCCTTCACCTGAACAGGTCAGGGAGTGACTGTGGTACAGACGTTAATGCCCTTCACAGGACAGGGAGCGACTGTGGAGGGGACGTTAATGCCCTTCACCTGAGCAGGTCAGTGAGTGACTGTGAATGGGACGTTAATGTCCTTCACCTGAACAGGTCACGGAGTGACTGTGGTACAGACGTTAATGCCCTTCACAGGACAGGGAGCGACTGTGGAGGGGACGTTAAAGCCCTTCACCTGAACAGGTCAGTGAGTGACTGTGGAGGGGACTTTAATGCCTTTCACCTGTACCGGTCAGGGAATGACTGTGGAGGGAACGTTTATGTCCTTCACCTGAACAGGTCAGAGATTGACTGTGGAGGGGATGTTAATGTCCTTCACCTGAACAGGTCAGGGAGTTACTGTGGAGGGGACGTTAACGTCCTTCACCTGAACAGGTCAGGGAGTGACTGTCAAGGGGACGTTAATGTCCTTCCCCTGCACAGGTCAGGGAGTGACTGTGGAGGGGACTTTAATGCCTTTCACCTGAACAGGTCAGGGACTGACTGTGTAGGGAATGTTAATGTCCTTCACCTGAATAGGACAGGGAGTGATTGTGGAGGGGACGTTAATGCCCTTCACCTGAACAGGACAGGGAGTGATTGTGGAGGGGACGTTAAAGCCGTTCACAGGACAGGGTGTGACTGTGGAGCGGACGTTAATGTGCTTCACCTGAACAGGACAGGAAGTGACTGTGGAGCGGACGTTAATTTCCTTCACCTGAACAGGACAGGGAGTGACTGTGGAGCGGACGTTAATTCACTTCACCTGAACAGGTCAGGGAGTAACTGTGCAGGGGATGTTAAATTCCTTGACCTGAACAGGACTGGGTGTGACTGTGGAGGGGACGTTGATGCCATTCACCTGAACAGGTCCGAGGGTGACTGTGGAGGGGACCTTAATGCCTTTCACCTGAACAGGAGTGACTGTGGAGGGGACGTTAATGTGCTTCACCTCAGCAGGACAGGGAGTGACTGTGGAGGGGACGTTAATGCCCTTCACCTGAACACGTTAGTGAGTGACTGTGGAGGGGACGTTAATGTCATTCACCTGAAAATGTCAGGGAGTGATTGTGGAGCGGACTTTAATGCCCTTCACCTGAACAGGACATGGAGTGACTGTGCAGGGGACGTTAATGTCCTTCACCTGAACAGGTGAGGGAGTGACTGTGCAGGGGACGTTAATGCCCTTCACCTGAACAGGTCAGGGAGTGACTGTGGAGGGGACTTTAATGCCCTTCACCTGAACAGGACAGTGAGTGGCTGTGGAGGGGACGTTAATGCCCTTCACAGGACAGGGAGTGACTGTTGAGGGGACGTTAATGTCCTTCACCTGAACTGGTCAGGGAGTGACTGCGGAGGGGACGTTAATGCCCTTCACCTGAACAGGTCAGGGAGTGACTGTGCAGGGGATGTTAAATTCCTTGACCTGAACAGGACAGTGAGTGACTGTGGAGGAGGTGTTAATGCCCTTCAGAGGACAGGGAGTGACTGTCGAGGGGACGTTAATGTCCTTCACCTGAACAGGACAGGGAGTGACTGTGGAGCGGACGTTAATGTCCTTCACCTGAACAGGTCAGGGAGTGACTGTGGAGCGGATGTTAATGTCCTTCACCTGAACAGGTCAGGGAGTGACTGTGGTACAGACGTTAATGCCCTTCACAGGACAGGGAGCGACTGTGGAGGGGACGTTAAAGCCCTTCACCTGAACAGGTCAGTGAGTGACTGTGGAGGGGAATTTAATGCCCTTCACCTGTACCGGTCAGGGAATGACTGTGGAGGGAACGTTTATGTCCTTCACCTGAACAGGTCAGAGATTGACTGTGGAGGGGATGTTAATGTCCTTCAACTGAACAGGTCAGGGAGTGACTGTGGAGGGGACGTTAACGTCCTTCACCTGAACAGGTCAGGGAGTGACTGTCAAGGGGACGTTAATGTCCTTCCCCTGCACAGGTCAGGGAGTGACTGTGGAGGGGACGTTAATGCCCTTCACCTGAATAGGACAGGGAGTGATTGTGGAGGGGACGTTAAAGCCCTTCACAGGACAGGGTGTGACTGTGGAGCGGACGTTAATGTCCTTCACCTGAACAGGACAGGGTGTGACTGTGGAGCGGACGTTAATGTCCTTCACCTGAACAGGACAGGAAGTGACTGTGGAGCGGACGTTAATGTCCTTCACCTGAACAGGACAGGGAGTGACTGTGGAGCGGACGTTAATTCACTTCACCTTAACAGGTCAGGGAGTGAGTGTGGAGGGGACGTTAATGCCCTTCACCTGAACAGGTCAGGGAGTAACTGTGCAGGGGATGTTAAATTCCTTGACCTGAACAGGACTGGGAGTGACTGTGGAGGGGATGTTAATGCCCTTCATAGGACAGGGAGTGACTGTCGAGGGGACGTTAATGTCCTTCACCTGAACAGGACAGGGCGTGACTGTGGAGGGGACGTTAATGCCCTTCACCTGAGCAGGTCAGTGAGTGACTGTGGATGGGACGTTAATTTCCTTCACCTGAACAGGTCAGGGAGTGACTATGGAGGGGACGTTAATGTCCTTCACCTGAACAGGTCAGGGAGTGACTGTGCATGGGACGTTAATGTCCTTCACCTGAACAGGTCAGGGAGTGACTGTGGAGGGGAAGTTAAAGCCCCTCACCTGAACAGGACAAGGAGTGACTGTGGAGGGGACCTTAAAGCCCTTCACAGGACAGGGTGTGACTGTGGAGCGGACGTTAATGTCCTTCACCTGACCAGGGAGGGAGTGACTGTGGAGGGGACCTTAATGTCCTTCCCCTGTACAGGTTAGGGAGTGACTGTGGAGGGGACGTTTATGCACTTCACAGGACAGGGAGTGTCTATCGAGGGGACGTTAATGCCCTTCACCTGAACAGGTCAGGGAGTGACTGTGGAGGGGACGTTAATGCCCTTCACCTGATAGGTCAGGGAGTGACTGTGGAGGGGACGTTAATGCCCTTCACCTGAACAGGTCAGGGAGTGACTGTGGAGGGGACGTTAATGTCATTCACCTGAAAATGTCGGGGAGTGACTGTGGAGGGGACTTTAATGTCCTTCACCTGAACAGGTCAGGGGGTGACTGCGCAGGGAACGTTAATGTCCTTCAGCTGAACAGGTCAGGGAGTGAATGTGGAGGGGACGTTAATGTGCTTGCCCTGAACAGGTCAGGGAGTGACTGTGGAGGGGAAGTTAAATTCCTTCACCAGAACAGGACAGGGAGTGACTGTGGAGGGTACGTTAATGCTCTTCACCTGAACTGGTCAGGGAGTGACTGTGGAGGGGACCTTAATGCCCTTCACCTGATCACCTCAGGGAGTGACTGTGGAGCGGACGTTAATGTCCTTCACCTGAACAGGACAGGGAGTGACTGTGGAGGGGACGTTAATGCCCTTCACCTGAACAGGTTAGTGAGTGACTGTGGAGGGGACGTTAATGTCCTTCACCTGAACAGGTCAGGGGTTGACTGCGGAGGGAACGTTAATGTCCTTCACCTGAACAGCTCAGGGAGTGACTGTGGAGGGGACGTTAATGTCCTTCACCTGATAGGTCAGGGAGTGACTGTGGAGGGGATGTTTATGTCCTTACCCTGAACAGGACAGGGAGTGACTGAGGAGGGGACGTTAAAGCCCTTCAGCTGAAAATGTCAGGGAGTGACTCTGGAGGGGACGTTGATGCCCTTCACCTGAACAAGTCAGGGAGTAACTGTGGAGGGGAAGTTAAAGCACTTCACCTCAGGGAGTGACTGTGGAGTGGACGTTAATGCCCTTCACCTGAACAGGACATGGAGTGACTGTGCAGGGGACGTTAATGTCCTTCACATGAACAGGTGAGGGAGTGACTGTGCAGGGGACGTTAATGTCCTTCACATGAACAGGTGAGGGAGTGACTGTGCAGGGGACGTTAATGTCCTTCACATGAACAGGTGAGGGAGTGACTGTGCAGGGGACGTTAATGCCCTTCACCTGAACAGGACAGGGAATGACTGTGGTGGGAAGTTAAAGCACTTGACCTCAGGGAGTGACTGTGGAAGGGACGTTAATGTCCTTCACCTGAACAGGTCAGGGAGTGACTGTGGAGGGGACGTTAATGCCCTTCACCTGAACAGGACAAGGAGTGACTGTGGAGGGTACGTTAATGTCCTTCACCTGAACAGCTCAGGGAGTGACTGTGGAGGGGACGTTAATGTCCTTCACCTGAACAGGACAGGGAATGACTGTGGTGGGAAGTTAAAGCACTTGACCTCAGGGAGTGACTGTGGAAGGGACGTTAATGTCCTTCACCTGAACAGGTCAGGGAGTGACTGTGGAGGGGACGTTAATGCCCTTCACCTGAACAGGACAGGGAGTGACTGTGGAGGGGACGTTAATGTCCTTCACCTGAACAGCTCAGGGAGTGACTGTGGAGGGGATGTTAATGTCCTTCACCTGAACAGGACAGGGAGTGGCTGTGGAGAGGACGTTAATGTCCTTCACCTGATAGGTCAGGGAGTGACTGTGGAGGGGATGTTTATGTCTTTACCCTGAACAGGACAGGGAGTGACTGTGGAGGGGACTTTAATGCCCTTCAGCTGAACAGGTCAGGGAGTGACTGTGGAGGGAACGTTAATGTCCTTCACCTGAGCAGGTCAGGGAGTGATTGTGGAGCGGACGTTAATGCCCTTCAGCTGAACGAGTCATGGTGTGACTGTGGAGGGGACGTTGATGCCATTCACCTGAACAGGTCCGAGGGTGACTGTGGAGGGGACCTTAATGCCCTTCACCTGAACAGGAGTGACTGTGGAGGGGACGTTAATGTGCTTCACCTCAGCAGGACAGGGAGTGACTGTGGAGGGGACGTTAATGCCCTTCACCTGAACAGGTTAGTGAGTGACTGTGGAGGGGACGTTAATGTCATTCACCTGAAAATGTCAGGGAGTGATTGTGGAGCGGACTTTAATGCCCTTCACCTGAACAGGACATGGAGTGACTGTGCAGGGGACGTTAATCTCCTTCACCTGAACATGTGAGGGAGTGACTGTGCAGGGGACGTTAATGCCCTTCACCTGAACAGGACAGGGAGTGACTGTGGAGTGGAAGTTAAAGCACTTCTCCTCAGGGAGTGACTGTGGAAGGGACGTTAATGTCCTTCACCTGAACAGGTCAGGGAGTGACTGTGGAGGGGACGTTAATCTCCTTCACCTGAACAGGACAGTGAGTGGCTGTCGAGGGGACGTTAATGCCCTTCACCTGAACAGGTCAGGGAGTGACTGTGCAGGGGATGTTAAATTCCTTGACCTGAACAGGACAGTGAGTGACTGTGGAGGAGATGTTAATGCCCTTCAGAGGACAGGGAGTGACTGTCGAGGGGACGTTAATGTCCTTCACCTGAACAGGACAGGGAGTGACTGTGGAGCGGACGTTAATGCCCTTCACCTGAACAGGACAGGGAGTGACTGTGGAGCGGACGTTAATGTCCTTCACCTGAACAGGACAGGTAGTGACTGCGGAGGGGACGTTAATATCCTTCCCCTGAACATGTCAGGGAGTGACTGTGGAGGGGATGTTAATGTCCTTCACCTGAACAGGACAGGGAGTGACTGTGGAGGGGACGTTAATGCCCTTCACCTTAACAGGTCAGGGAGTGATTGTGGAGGGGACCTTCATGCCTTCACCAGAACAGGTCAGGGAGTGACTGTGGAGGGGACATTAATGTCCTTCAACTGATCAGGTCAGTGAGCGATTGTTGAGGGGACGTTAATGCCCTTGACCTGAACAGGACAGTGAGAGACTGTGGAGGGGACGTTAATGCCCTCACAGGACAGGGTGTGACTCTGGAGGGGACGTTAATTGCCTTCACCTGAACAGGTCAGGGAGTGACTGTGGAGCGGACATTAATGTCCTTCAACTGATCAGGTCAGTGAGTGATTGTTGAGGGGACCTTAATGCCCTTCACCTGAGCAGGTCAGGGAGTGACTATGGAGGGGACGTTAATGCCCTCACAGGTCAGAGAGTGACTGTGGAGGGGACGTTAATGTCCTTCACCTGAACAGGACATGGAGTGACTGTGCAGGGGACGTTAATGCCCTTCACCTGAACAGGACAGGGAATGACTGTGGTGGGAAGTTAAAGCACTTGACCTCAGGGAGTGACTGTGGAAGGGACGTTAATGTCCTTCACCTGAACAGGTCAGTGAGTGACTGTGGAGGGGACGTTAATGCCCTTCACCTGAACAGGACAGGGAGTGACTGTGGAGGGTACGTTAATGTCCTTCACCTGAACAGCTCAGGGAGTGACTGTGGAGGGGATGTTAATGTCCTTCACCTGAACAGGACAGGGAGTGTCTGTGGAGAGGACGTTAATGTCCTTCACCTGAACAGGTCAGGGAGTGATTGTGGAGCGGACGTTAATGTCCTTCACCTGAGCAGGTCAGGGAGTGACTGTGCAGGGGACGTTAATGTCCTTCACCTGAACAGGTCAGGGAGTGATTGTGGAGCGGACGTTACTGCCCTTCAGCTGAACGACTCAGGGTGTGACTGTGGAGGGGACGTTGATGCCATTCACCTGAACAGGTCCGAGGGTGACTGTGGAGGGGACCTTAATGCCTTTCACCTGAACAGGAGTGACTGTGGAGGGGACGTTAATGTGCTTCACCTCAGCAGGACAGGGAGTGACTGTGGAGGGGACGTTAATGCCCTTCACCTGAACAGGTTAGTGAGTGACTGTGGAGGGGACGTTAATGTCATTCACCTGAAAATGTGAGGGAGTGATTGTGGAGCGGACTTTAATGCCCTTCACCTGAACAGGACATGGAGTGACTGTGCAGGGGACGTTAATGTCCTTCACCTGAACAGGTGAGGGAGTGACTGTGCAGGGGACGTTAATGCCCTTCACCTGAACAGGACAGGGAGTGACTGTGGAGTGGAAGTTAAAGCACTTCTCCTCAGGGAGTGACTGTGGAAGGGACGTTAATGTCCTTCACCTGAACAGGTCAGGGAGTGACTGTGGAGGGGACTTTAATGCCCTTCACCTGAACAGGACAGTGAGTGGCTGTGGAGGGGACGTTAATGCCCCTCACAGGACAGGGAGTGACTGACGAGGGGACGTTAATGTCCTTCACCTGAACAGGACAGGGAGTGACTGTGGAGCGGACGTTAATGTCCTTCACCTGAACAGGTCAGGGAGTGACTGTGGAGCGGATGTTAATGTCCTTCACCTGAACAGGTCAGGGAGTGACTGTGGTACAGACGTTAATGCCCTTCACAGGACAGGGAGCGACTGTGGAGGGGACGTTAAAGCCCTTCACCTGAACAGGTCAGAGCGTGACTGTGGAGGGGACGTTAATGCCCTTCACCTGAGCAGGTCAGTGAGTGACTGTGAATGGGACGTTAATGTCCTTCACCTGAACAGGTCAGGGAGTGACTGTGGTACAGACGTTAATGCCCTTCACAGGACAGGGAGCGACTGTGGAGGGGACGTTAAAGCCCTTCACCTGAACAGGTCAGTGAGTGACTGTGGAGGGGACTTTAATGCCCTTCACCTGTACCGGTCAGGGAATGACTGTGGAGGGAACGTTTATGTCCTTCACCTGAACAGGTCACAGATTGACTGTGGAGGGGATGTTAATGTCCTTCACCTCAACAGGTCAGGGAGTGACTGTGGAGGGGACGTTAACGTCCTTCACCTGAACAGGTTAGGGAGTGACTGTGGAGGGGACTTTAATGCCTTTCACCTGAACAGGTCAGGGACTGACTGTGTAGGGAATGTTAATGTCCTTCACCTGAATAGGACAGGGAGTGATTGTGGAGGGGACGTTAATACCCTTCACCTGAACAGGACAGGGAGTGATTGTGGAGGGGACGTTAAAGCCCTTCACAGGACAGGGTGTGACTGTGGAGCGGACGTTAATGTCCTTCACCTGAACAGGACAGGAAGTGACTGTGGAGCGGACGTTAATGTCCTTCACCTGAACAGGACAGGGAGTGACTGTGGAGCGGACGTTAATTCACTTCACCTTAACAGGTCAGGGAGTGAGTGTGGAGGGGACGTTAATGCCCTTCACCTGAACAGGTCAGGGAGTAACTGTGCAGGGGATGTTAAATTCCTTGACCTGAACAGGACTGGGAGTGACTGTGGAGGGGATGTTAATGCCCTTCATAGGACAGGGAGTGACTGTCGAGGGGACGTTAATGTCCTTCACCTGAACAGGACAGGGCCTGACTGTGGAGGGGACGTTAATGCCCTTCACCTGAGCAGGTCAGTGAGTGACTGTGGATGGGTCGTTAATTTCCTTCACCTGAACAGGTCAGGGAGTGACTATGGAGGGGACGTTAATGTCCTTCACCTGAACAGGTCAGGGAGTGACTGTGGAGGGGACGTTAATGTCCTTCACCTGAACAGGTCAGGGAGTGACTGTGGAGGGGACGTTAAAGCCCCTCACCTGAACAGGACAAGGAGTGACTGTGGAGGGGACCTTAAAGCCCTTCACAGGACAGGGTGTGACTGTGGAGCGGACGTTAATGTCCTTCACCTGACCAGGGAGGGAGTGACTGTGGAGGGGACCTTAATGTCCTTCCCCTATACAGGTTAGGGAGTGACTGTGGAGGGGACGTTTATGCACTTCACAGGACAGGGAGTGACTATCGAGGGGACGTTAATGTCCTTCACCTGAACAGGTCAGGGAGTGGCTGCGGAGGGGACGTTAATGCCCTTCACCTGATAGGTCAGGGAGTGACTGTGGAGGGGACGTTAATGCCCTTCACCTGAACAGGTCAGGGAGTGACTGTGGAGGGGACGTTAATGTCATTCACCTGAAAATGTCGGGGAGTGACTGTGGAGGGGACTTTAATGTCCTTCAGCTGAACAGGTCAGGGAGTAAATGTGGAGGGGACGTTAATGTGCTTGCCCTGAACAGGTCAGGGAGTGACTGTGGAGGGGAAGTTAAATTCCTTCACCAGAACAGGACAGGGAGTGACTGTGGAGGGTACGTTAATGCTCTTCACCTGAACTGGTCAGGGAGTGACTGTGGAGGGGACCTTAATGCCCTTCACCTGAAAAGATCAGGGAGTGACTGTGGAGGGGACCTTAATGTCCTTCACCTGATCACCTCAGGGAGTGACTGTGGAGCGGACGTTAATGTCCTTCACCTGAACAGGTCAGGGAGTGACTGTGGAGGGGACGTTAATGCCCTTCACCTGAACAGGTTAGTGAGTGACTGTGGAGGGGACGTTAATGTCATTCACCTGAAAATGTCTGGGAGTGACTGTGGAGGGGACTTTAATGCCCTTCACCTGAACAGGTCAGGGGGTGACTGCGGAGGGAACGTTAATGTCCTTCACCTGAACAGCTCAGGGAGTGACTGTGGAGGGGACGTTAATGTCCTTCACCTGAACAGGACAGGGAGTGTCTGTGGAGAGGACGTTAATGTCCTTCACCTGATAGGTCAGGCAGTGACTGTGGAGGGGACGTTGATGCCCTTCACCTGAACAGGTCAGGGAGTAACTGTGGAGGGGAAGTTAAAGCACTTCACCTCAGGGAGTGACTGTGAAGTGGACGTTAATGCCCTTCACCTGAACAGGACATGGAGTGACTGTGCAGGGGACGTTAATGTCCTTCACATGAACAGGTGAGGGAGTGACTGTGCAGGGGACGTTAATGCCCTTCACCTGAACAGGACAGGGAATGACTGTGGTGGGAAGTTAAAGCACTTGACCTCAGGGAGTGACTGTGGAAGGGACGTTAATGTCCTTCACCTGAACAGGTCAGGGAGTGACTGTGGAGTGGACGTTAATGCCCTTCACCTGAACAGGACAGGGAGTGACTGTGGAGGGGACGTTAATGTCCTTCACCTGAACAGCTCAGGGAGTGACTGTGGAGGGGATGTTAATGTCCTTCACCTGAACAGGACAGGGAGTGTCTGTGGAGAGGACGTTAATGTCCTTCACCTGATAGGTCAGGGAGTGACTGTGGAGGGGATGTTTATGTCCTTACCCTGAACAGGACAGGGAGTGACTGAGGAGGGGACGTTAATGTCCTTCACCTGAACAGGTGAGGGAGTGACTGTGCAGGGGACGTTAATGCCTTTCACCTGAACAGGACAGGGAGTGACGGTGGAGTGGAAGTTAAAGCACTTCTCCTCAGGGAGTGACTGTGGAAGGGACGTTAATGTCCTTCACCTGAACAGGTCAGGGAGTGACTGTGGAGGGGACTTTAATGCCCTTCACCTGAACAGGACAGTGAGTGGCTGTGGAGGGGACGTTAATGCCCTTCACAGGACAGGGAGTGACTGTCGAGGGGACGTTAATGTCCTTCACCTGAACTGGTCAGGGAGTGACTGCGGAGGGGACGTTAATGCCCTTCACCTGAACAGGTCAGGGAGTGTCTGTGGCGGGGACGTTAATGCCCTTCACCTGAGCAGGTCAGGGAGTGACTGTGGAGGGGATGTTAAATTCCTTGACCTGAACAGGACAGTGAGTGACTGTGGAGGGGATGTTAATGTCCTTGACCTGAACAGGACAGTGAGTGACTGTGGAGGGGACGTTAACGCTCTTCACAGGACTGGGAGTGACTGTGGAGGGGACGTTAATGTCCTTCACCTGAACAGGACAGGGAGTGACTGTGGAGGGGACGTTAATGCCCTTCACCTTAACAGGTCAGGAGTGACTGTGGAGGGGACATTAATGTCCTTCAACTGATCAGGTCAGTGAGTGATTGTTGAGGGGACCTTAATGCCCTTCACCTGAGCAGGTCAGGGGAGTGACTGTGGAGGGGACGTTAATGCCCTTCACCTGAACAGGTCAGGGAGTGACTGTGGAGGGGACCTTAATGCCCTTCACCTGAGCAGGTCAGGGAGTGACTATGGAGGGGACGTTAATGCCCTTCACCTGAACAGGTCAGGGAGTGACTGTGCAGGGGACGTTAATGTCCTTGACCTGAACAGGACAGTGAGTGACTGTGGAGGGGACGTTAATGCCCTCACAGGTCAGAGAGTGACTGTGGAGGGGACGTTAATGTCCTTCACCTGCACAGGTCAGGGAGTGACTGTGGAGGGGACGTTAATGCACTTCACCTGAACAGGTCAGGGAGTGACTGTGGAGGGGACGTTAATGCACTTCACCTGAACAGGTCAGGGAGTGACTGTGGAGGGGACGTTAATGTCCTTCACCTGAACAGGATAGGGAGTTACTGTGGAGGGGATGTTAATGCCCTTCACCTGAACAGGTCAGGGAGTGATTGTGGAGGGGACGTTAACGTCCTTGACTTGAACAGGACAGTGAGTGACTGTGGAGGGGACGTTAACGCTCTTCACAGGACATGGAGTGACTGTGGAGGGAACGTTAATGTCCTTCACCTGAACAGGACAGGGAGTGACTGTCGAGGGGACGTTAATGCCCTTCACCTTAACAGGTCAGGGAGTGATTGTGGAGTGGACATTAATGCCTTCACCAGAACAGGTCAGGGAGTGATTGTGGAGGGGACATTAATGTCCTTCAACTGATCAGGTCACGGAGTGAATGTTGAGGGGACCTTAATGCCCTTCACCTGATCAGGTCACGGAGTGATTGTTGAGGGGACCTTAATGCCCTTCACCTGAACAGGTCAGGGAGTGACTGTGGAGGGGACCTTAATGCCCTTCACCTGAACAGGTCAGGGAGTGACTGTGCAGGGGACGTTAATGCCCTTCACCTGAACAGGTCAGGGAGTGACTGTGGAGGGGACGTTAATGCCCTTCACCTGAACAAGTCAGGGAGTGACTGTGGAGGGGACGTTAATGTCCTTCACCAGAACAGGTCAGGGAGTGACTGTGGAGGGGACCTTAATGCCCTTCACCTTAACAGGTCAGGGAGTGACTGTGGAGGGGACATTAATGTCCTTCAACTGATCAGGTCAGTGAGTGATTGTTGAGGGGACCTTAATGCCCTTCACCTGAACAGGTCAGGGTGTGACTGTGGAGGGGACCTTAATGCCCTTCAACTGAGCAGGTCAGGGAGTGATTGTTGAGGGGACGTTAATGCCCTTCACCTGAACAGGTCAGGGAGTCACTGTGGAGGGGACGTTAATGTCCTTCACCTGAACAGCTCAGGGAGTGACTGTGGAGGGGACGTTAACGTCCTTGACCTGAACAGGACAGTGAGTGACTGTGGAGGGGACGTTAACGCTCTTCACAGGACAGGGTGTGACTGTGGAGGGGTCGTTAATGTCCTTCACCTGAACAGGTCAGGGAGTGACTGTGGAGGGGACATTAATGTCCTTCAACTGATCAGGTCAGTGAGTGATTGTTGAGGGGACGTTAATGCCCTTCACCTGAACAGGTCAGGGAGTGACTGTGGAGGGGACGTTAATGTCCTTCAACTGATCAGGTCAGTGAGTGATTGTTGAGGGGACGTTAATGCCCTTGACCTGAACAGGACAGTGAGTGACTGTGGAGGGGACGTTAACGCTCTTCACAGGACAGGGAGTGACTGTGGAGGGGACGTTAATGCCCTTCACCTGAACAGGTCAGGGAGTGATTGTGGAGTGGACATTAATGCCTTCACCAGAACAGGTCAGGGAGTGACTGTGGAGGGGACATTAATGTCCTTCAACTGATCAGGTCAGGGAGTGATTGTTGAGGGGACCTTAATGCCCTTCACCTGAACAGGTCAGGGAGTGACTCTGGAGGGGACCTGAATGCCCTTCACCTGAACAGGTCTGTGAGTGACTGTGGAGGGGACCTTAATGCCCTTCACCTGAACAGGTCAGGGAGTGACTGTGCAGGGGACGTTAATGCCCTTCACCTGAACAGGTCAGGGAGTGACTGTGGAGGGGACGTTAATGCCCTTCACCTGAACAAGTCAGGGAGTGACTGTGGAGGGGACGTTAATGTCCTTCACCTGAACAAGAAGAAGTGAGAAAGAAAGTGTGTGTTATGTTCCAGAGAAAGAGAGAAGCAGAGGGAATCTGGACCACGTCTGTAATCAGGTGAGTCTAATGTGTGTGCTGACAGCTCAGGTATTGATAAGCAGTTAGCAATAGAAAAATATGAAAATCAGAAGTACATGGTGATACCATAACATGCTGAATACAGCAGTAAATCCAAAACCAAAGGAAAATGCTCGAAATAATCAGCAGTAGCCAAAGAATTATTCAATTTCTCACTGACTAAATCAGAAGCGGATTCTGCTGAGGCTCTCAAGATGTTTTCAAAACTCCCCTCTGCACTATATCATGTCAGAGCTCTGTCAAGGCAAATTAATTCCTGAATGCTTGCATGCTTCACTTGAACGTCAGCCAAGGACACCAGCAGGTAAACGCCGTCACCAGCAGAATGCAATTAACCTGACAAGCACACTTAAAAACCAGAAACAGATCCCAGATGACAGTTGGCTGTGCATGCAACAATACTCTACCAGGGTGCCAGATTGTGTTCAGGGGTGTTTGGGAAGCCAGCCAACCTCCGCAGTAGGCATGCTGGGTGAATCATCTCCTGAAAGGGTCGAGATTAATTTTTAAATATGAACTGAGGTGATGGGAACCTTTCAATTTTGAAAATTAACAACAACGTCTATAATTTCTATGATCCATTGTCCCATAACAATTGAGGCAATGAGCAGGTGTCAAGAACACTGAGGACCTAATATGGTCCCAACATATCAATGCAGTTATAAGGAAGGAAAGGCAGTTACTGTACTTCATTAAGAGTTTGAAGAGATTTTGCATGTTAACAAATACACTCAAAAACTTCTATTGATGTACTGTGGAGAGCATTCTGACAGGCTGCATCACTGTCTGGTATGGAGGGGCTACTGCACAGGACTGAAAGAAGCTGCAGAGGGTTGTAAATCTCGTCAGCTCCATCTTGGGTACTAGCCTACTAAGTACCCAGGACATCTTTAGGGAGTGGTGTCTCAGAAAGACAGCGTCCATTATTAAGGACCTCCAGCACCCAGGGCATGCCCTTTTCTCACTGTTACCATCAGGTAGGAGGTACAGAAGCCTGAAGGCACACACTCAGCGATTCAGGAATAGATTCTTCCCCTTTGCAATCCGATTCCTAAATGGATATTGAACCCATGAACACTACCTCCCTTTTTAAAAATATGTTATTTCTCTTTTTTGCATGATTTCTTATCTATTCAATATATGTATACTGTAATTGATTTTCTTATTTATTATTATTATTTTTTCTTCTGCTCTATTGTGTATGGCATTGAACTGCTGCTGCTAGGTTAACAAATTTCATGTCACACGCTGGTGATGATAAACCTGATTCGGATTCTGATTCTCAGAGATTGCAGATCTCTGATTGGGGTACTGTATTACCAGCGGCTCACTAGTTTACAGAGAAGTTTTGGTCATAATTTAACTGTTCATGAGGTAGTGGAGTCACCAGCACTCTGCGAATCAATTTTGATTCATAAAATCACAGAGTTCTATAGCATGGACACAGCTCATCCTTGCTGACTAAGATACCTTCCCTGCTGGTCCCATTGGACTGTATTTGATTTATATCGCTCTAAAACTTTCTTATCCATATAGTTGTCGAAATGTCTTTCAAATGCTGGTGATAATAAACCCGATTCTGATTCTGAAGATCGTTGTGACTCTACTGGCTGTGCAACTGGGTTTGGCTCACTTCATTGAGATCAGTTCTCATTCCGTCTGGATAGCCACTTGAATCACTGAGGAGCAGAAGGTTATGGACCAAATATTGATAAATGGATTTAGTGTAGATGGGTATTCCGAGTTTGTTTAATGTCACTTCCAGTATTTAAGTGTAATGGAGAACAAAATAATTGTTACTCCGGATTCGATGCAACACACAAGAACACAGTAAGATAAAGAACACAATAGTAAAAAGCCATAATAATCATAAATACATAAGATAGCTTACATACACAGATTGATTGCATGTCCTTAAAGTGATGCTAGGCACAGGATAGCTGTACATAAGGTGACTCTGACAGGAAATGACAAAGTAGTGATGGTGGGGTCTGTGAAGGGGTGGGTTAGTGGGTGGGGTATTGATCAGCCTCATTGCTTGGGGTAAGTAATTGTGTCTAGGTATCGTGGTCCTGGCATGGATGCTACGTAGCCTCCACCCTGATGGGAGTGGGTCAAACAGTCCATGAGCAGAGTGGGTTGAATCCTTCATGATGTTACTGGCCCTTTTCCAGCACTTTCTGTATGTATGTCTTTGATGGCGAGTAGGCCAATGCCAGTGGCGTGTTGCGCGGTTTTGACTATTGGTTTATAGAGCCTTCCTGTGCACTGTAGCGCAGTCTCCGTACCAGCGGTGATGTGTTGCGCAGTTTTGGATGCTTTCTACTGCGCATTTTTTCCAGTGCTGTGCCACCGATGTAAAGAGAGTGAGTGGTGCGAGATCTCCTGAAGCCGATGGCCATCTCCTCTGTCGTAGTGACATTGAGGAGTAGGGTCAGGTTGGACATGGTGGACCAAAGAGCCTGCTTTTGTGCTGTGTGATTCTTTGACTCTGTCACTGACATCCACTTAAATCTTGGGCCAGTCTCCCTTCACCTGAGAATGTCCTTATCTCCAGCAAAAGGGATTGAAGGCGCACATGCCATTCTATAAATTACAAGAACAAAACTCCATATATCATTTCAGCTATGACCCCTCAAAACACTTTACAACAAGGCCCTCTGACTCATTAAACCTCCTCCGCATAGAATGGCTGGACAGCACCGACATCACAGCTGTAGAGGGCAGGTTTCCCTCCCTAAGGAGCATCAGTCAACCAGGGAGAATTTTGCATGATCTGGTTGTTTGTGGGTAAAACTACTGCAACAGACTCATTTTTGGTAAAAATTTAATTACTTGGATTTAATTCCTCAGCCTCTGTGGAGGCATTTCTCTGGATCTGTAACGTCGTAGGAGTGACCTATCACTAACCGGCACACTACCATACCCTACAGACAGATATGTCTTTCTCTTTCGTTCAGTTCCCTTGCAATAATGACCAATGGGTGCATAATGATCATAAAACCATAAGATATGGTGGGAGGAGGCGATAGCAGCGCGCCGCTCACGCACTGCCCTCCAGTGAAATGATATCGTATCAGTTAAATAGGGGCAGTGGACAATTCTGATTTGATGGAGATGGACATGAAAGCACAGAGGAACATCTGGAGAAATTTCTGAAACGCCAGTTCGCTGCTGCTGTTACTGCGTGATCGAGAATCTTCTGGAGGGAAGGCCCCAAAATCCCCAGCTTTGCCTGCTGCTGGCGACTGAGATTGAGGTCAAATCATTCGGATAGAGATGGTGCTCGGTACTTGGTGTTGGAGGGCTGATTGGAGGCTTGAAGTTTTCAGTCGACTCAGAGTCGGACTGTGGTCGGGCATGGCAGGGAAAGTTTTCTTCCTTCTCCCGTCTGCGTGAGATGTGGGACTTTCGAGAGACTTTGAACTCTTTTACTGTGCTCATGGACTGTTCTTCATCAAGTTATGGTATTGTTGCACTGTTGTAACTATATGTCATAATTATGTGGTTTTGTCAGTTTTTTCAGTCTTGGTCTGTCCGGTGTTTTGTGATATCACACCGGAGGAATATTGTATCATTTCTTAATGCATGCATTACTAAATGACAATAAAAGAGGACTGCGTGTCCTCATAATCTAATCTAAAGATATAGGAGCAGAAGCAGACCATTCAGTCCATCTAGTCTGCTCCATCATTTCATTGGGGCTGAGATTTTCCTTCTCAGCCCAATCTCCTGCCTTCTCCCTGTATACCTTCATGCACTGACTAATCAAGAATCTATCAACCTCTGCCTTAACTATACCAAATCATTTGGCCTCCACAGCCAAATATCGCAACAAATTCCATAGGTTCACTACTCTCTGGCTAAAGAAATTCCTCCTCATCTCTGCTCTGAAAGGGCACCCCCCACTTATTTTGAGGCTGTATCCTCTGGTTTTAGACTCCCCCACCAGAGGAAACATCATCTCCACATCAACTCTATCTAGGACTTTCTGTCATGGGGTTGGCAGACCCAAGTGCAAGACACAGACACTGAAGTACTAGGAACAGGATAAGGTATGTCAAGAAAGCAAAGGAAGTGGGGAAGAAACGACGCTGGACAAGACACAGGCCCTGGATGAGACTAGGATACAGGGCCTGGGCTAGGACTAGACTAGGAACTTGGGACCGGGACAAGGACTCCAAGCCATAGACTGGACAAGGACGCAGAACCTGGGTCTTGAGTCTGGCTTGGTCTCCGGATCTAGGGGAGGACAAGATGTGGCAAGGCAACAGCAATGGACGTGGTGGCAGGACTGGACGTAACTACAGGACTGGACGCGAAATTCCTGCACAGGACTTGGCAGAACTGGAACACACAGGGCCTTGGTCTTGGCAGAACTGGAACACAGGGACATGGCAGAACAGGAGCATGGAACACAAAGCCAGGACACCCTCCTTGGGAACTGGACTTGGGGCCAGGGCTCTACACAGAGTCAGGACCCTTCCTAGGGAGCAGGACGTAGGGCCAGGACTCATACACAGAACACAGAGAGACAGTTCCTAACACAAGGTAGCGGCAAACAGCCGGACCTACCTCGCAAAGGCATGGACACGGAGACATTTCCCAACTCAAAGTAGCGGCAAACGGCCGGACCTACCTAGCGAAGGCATGGACACAGAGACAGTTTCCAACTCAAAGTAGCAGCAAACTGCCTGACCTACCTAGCAAAGGCATGGACACAGAGAGACAGTTCGAAACAACGATAGACAGTTCCTTATCTAGAGACAGCAAGGCTCCAGTCCTGCTCCAGTGGTAGAACTTGACAGCGATACAGGCAAGGTTGCAGGCAAAGGCTTCAGAAGGAAGGGAACAGTCCAGCAACTGAAGCTGAACCCAGGAGCTATTTATGTATGCAGCCCAAAATGAGAATCATGTGCTTCAATTAAGGCACACAACAGGACAAGGGAAAACCAGAAAACCTGGAATACGGATCAATGGACCAGACCATGAACCAGAATGTGCAATTCATGGACCAGACCATGACTCTTTCAACATTTGATAGGTTTCAATTAGGTCACCTTCTTTCTTTTGAATTCCAGTGAGTACAGGCCTAGAGCCATCAAACACTCCTCATATGACAAGTTTTTCAATCCTGGAATCATTTTCATGAACCTCCTTTGAACCCTCTCCAGTGTCAGCACATCCTTTCTTAGATAAGGGGCCAACACTGCTCACAATACTCCATAACGCCTCACCAGTGCTTTGTAAAATCTCAACATTACATCCTTGCTTTTATATTCTAGTCCTTTTAAAATGAACACTAACTTTGCCATTTGCCTTCCTCACCACAGACTCAACCTGCAAATTAACCTTTAGGGAATCCTGCACAAGGATTTCCAAGTCCCTTTGTGCCTCAGATTTTTGAATTTTCTCCCTGTTTAGAAAATAGTCATCCCTTTCATTTCTTCTACCAAAGTGCATGACCATACACTTTCCGACACTATACTCCATCTGCCACTTCTTTGCTCATTCTCCTAAATACCTGCAACTCCACATATTTTCATATTGTCTGCAAACTTTGCAACAAAGCCATCAATTCCATCATCCAAATCATTAACATATAACTCTAAAAGAATCAGTCCCAACACAGACTCCTTTGGAACACCGCTTTGTAAGATTTTCCCTTGAGGAAACCATGCTGACTATGGCCTATTTTATCATGTGCCTCCAAGTACCTAGAGACCTATTCCTTAAAATTGACTCCAACATCTTCCCAATCACTGAGGTCAGACTAACTGGCCTATACTTTCCCTCTTATGCCTCTTTTCCTTCTTGAAGAGTGGAGAAACATTTGCAATTTCCCAGTCTTCTGGAACCATTCCAGAATCTAGTGATTCTTGAAACATGACTACCAATGCTTCCACAATCTCTTCAGCCACCTCTTTCAGAATCTGGCGTGTACACCATCTGGTCCAGGTGACTTATCTACCTTCAGACCTTTCAGTTTCCCAAGACCCTTCTCCCTAGTAATGGTAACTCCACCCAGTTCTGCCCCCAGACACTCTTGTACATCTGGCATACTGCTCACATCTTCCACAGTGAAGACTGATGCAATATACTTATTCAGTTTATCCCCCATTTCCTTGTTCCCCATTACTACTTCTCCAGCATCGTTTTCCAGCTGTCCAATATCCACTCTTGCCTCTCTTTTATGCTTTATATATCTGAAGAAACTTTTGGTATCCTCTTTAATATTATTGGCTGGATTTCTTTTGTATTCCATCTTTTCTTTCTTAATGACTTCTTTAGTTGCCTGTTGTTGGTTTTTAAAAACCTCCCAATTCTCTAACATCCCACAAAATTTTTGGTCTGTTATATGCCCTCCCTTTGGATTTTATGTTGGCTTTGACTTCTCTTGTTAGCCATGGTTGTATCATCTTGCCTTTAGAATACTTCTTCCTCTTTGAGATGTATATATCCTGTCCCTTCCTCGTTGGGATGTATATATCCTGTCCCTTCCTCATTGGGATATATATATCCTGTGCCTTCCTCGTTGGGATGTATATCCTGTCCCTTCTTTGGGATGTATATAACCTGTCCCTTCCGCTTTGGGATATACATATCCTGTGCCTTCCTCGTTGGGATGTATATATCCTGTCCCTTCCTCGTTGGGATATATATATCCTGTGCCTTCCTCGTTGGGATATATATATCCTGTCCCTTCCGCTTTGGGATGTACATATCCTGTACCTTCCTCGTTGGGATGTATATATCCTGTCTCTTCCACTTTGGGATGTATATATCCTGTGCCTTCCGAATTGCTCCCAGAAATTTCAGCCATAGCTGCTTTGCCACCATCCCTGCCACTGTTCCTTTCCAATCAACTTCAGCCAGCTCCTCTTTCATGCCTCCGTAATTCCCTTTGCTCCACTGTAATACTGATACTTCTTCCCAAATTTCGGGGTGATTTCTGTCATATTACAATCACTTTCTCCTAAGAGTTCTTTTTGCTGAAGCTCTCTAATCAATTCCGGCTCATTGCACAACACCTAATCCAGAATAATTGAACCTCCAGTGGGCTCAAACATGAGCTGCTCTAAAAAGCCATGTCATAGACAGTCTAAGAATTTCCCTTCTTGGGTTCCAGTGCTCACCTGGTATTCCCAATGTACCTGCATATTGAAATCCCCCATGACTATTGTAACATTGTCCTTTCGGTGTGCATTTCCTATCTCCCACTGTAATTTGAAGACCACATCCTTACTAATGTTTAGGGATCTGTGTATATCTCTCATAGGGGTCTTTTTACCCTTGCAGTTGCTTTGCTCCACCCACAACAATTCAACACTTTGCAACCCTATGTCACCTCTTTCTAATGATTTGATTAATCTTTTACCAATAGAGCCACACCACCCCCTCTGCCTACCTGCCTGTCCTTTTGATACGATGTGTATCCTTGAAGGATTAACTCCCAGCTGTAATCTTCTTTCAGCCACAATTCAGTGATGCCCACAATGTCATAAATGCCAATCTGTAACTGTGCTACAAGTTCATCTACTTCATTCTGTGTACTGCGCACATTCAAATGTAACACCTTCAGTCCTGTACTCACCATTTTCAATTTTTTCCACTTCTTACATTGCAACCCATCCTGTTAACTGCAATTTTGCCCTATCAACAGCCTCTCTTTGCTTTAAATCTCACTGCACACTGCCTCTGTTTGTAAACCAACTCTCCCATCCTCAGCACTATCACTGCAGTTCCCATTCCCCTGCCAAATTAGTTTAAACCCTCCTGAACAACTCTAGCAAACCTGCCCTCAAGGATATTAGTCCAGTTATCTCAATCGCACCCACAGAATCTCACCTCTGTTCCCCTGACTATGGAATTTCCTGTCACCACTGCAGTCTGCTTCACCTCTCTGCTTTTCTGAGCCACAGAACAGACTCAGTACGAGCGACCCGGTCACCGTGGCTCCCCCAGCAGGTCGAGCCATCATGCAACACATTCTAATCTTGAAAGTTCTTGGTATCATTGTCAAGTGTCCAGTTCATGCAGGGTTTCAACTAGAGATGCCAACAGTTCCTTTCCCCCAAAGATGCTGCTCAACCCATTGGGTTCCTCCAGCAGGTTGTTGCACAGAACTACTGTTGGTTATCATTTTCCTGCCACTGGGTCCTGTCAGGGGTCAGAACTTTGAGTTGCCCTTGGCTCAGGTACAGAGAGAACAGAGGATAGCTGAGACGAGCATTTTGCAGCTCCTGCACCAGTTGATGGAGTGCCTGCCCTTTATCCATTCCTGTCTTTGTTGCCACAGTCAAGGAAGCCCTGTTCAAACCTGCCAGAGATACCAGACAGAACTCCTACACATTCCAATTGGTGCCAAGGCTGAGAGAGTTGTGCTAATTGCCTGCTGGCCAGACAAGCTAACAATCATCTGGCTGATGTATCTAACAAGCTGCCAAGTGCATGTTAGAGCATAAGCAGAACATCGAAGGCTGTAGCATGGTATGGGCTATTCAGCCCATGATGTTGTGTCAACCTTGATTCCAGTTTATACCATCACCCTACCTGACACGCCCTGTGTAAAGTACTTCATCTCCATGTTGATTTTAAATTTCTCCCTCTATCATTAAGGGCATGTCCTCTAGTATTTGATATAGGGAAAAGATTCTGACCGTCTACCCTAGCTATTGCCTCTTGTAATTTTATAAATGTCTGTCAGGTTTCCCCTTAGTCTCCTGGGGAGAACAACACAAGTTTATCCAACCAGGAGATGCACAATTCTCTAAGAGCAGTCTGACTGCCGTATATATCTGCAGCATGACTTCCTTATTCTAACACTTAGCATTCCTACCAACACCGGCCTTCATTACTACCTTATCCATTTGCATAACCACTTTCAGTGAATTATGGACCTGAACCCCAAGAACCTTCTGTACCTCGATGTATTAAAGGGTCTACCGCTAACTGTGTATTTCTCATTTCATTTGAGCTCCCAAAGTGCAACATCTCACCCTTGCTCAAAATAAACGATGTCTATGTGGTTAAACGCCTTGCTCAAGGACACAACACGCTGCCTCAGGCGAAGCTCGAACTAGCGACCTTCAGATCACTAGACAAATGCCTTAACCACTTGGCCACTCGCCAATTTAAGAGCCAAGTTAAGGGCCTATGGTATTACAGGAAACTTACTGGCATGGTTAGAGTATTGGCTGATTGGTAGGAGGCAGCGAGTGGGAATAATAGGATCCTTTTCTGGTTGGCTGTCAGTGACAAGTGATATTCCGCAGGGGTCGGTATCAGGACCGCTTCTTTTTATGTTGCATATCGATGACTTAGATGATGGGATAGATGGCTTTGTTACCAAGTTTGCAGATGATACGGAGGTTGGTGGAGATCAGGTAGTGTTGACGAAGCAGGTAGGAGTGCAGAAGAGCATCTCTGGATGTATAACATATCAAACCTTGAAGTGGATGGGTTACAATAGCAGAGGACCATGAATGTACAGAAGTACATCAGCGCCCACTTTATTAGGTACTTCCTATAACTAACAACGTGGCCACTGAGGGTCTATCTGTACATGCCAATAATGTGTCCACTGTAAGTAATAAAGTGGCCAATGAGGGTCCATGTATGCTTCCTGCTTGCTACTACATATAGCTGTACTCTCTCTTCTCACTACACCATCGAGCAGGAGGTTCAGAAGCTCTAGGTCCCACACCACCAGGTTCAGAAACAGTTATTACCCTACAACCATCAGGATCCTGAACCGGCATGGATAATTTCATTCACCACAACTCGGAACTGATTCTGCAACCTTTAGACTCACTTTCAAGAACTCTTTATAACTCATGTTAATAGGACATAGAACACTGCCGAATAGCCCAGGCCCTTCAGTCCATCATGATGCTGTGCCGACCTTTTAACCTACACTGGCATCAATCTCACCCTTCCCTCCTCCATAGCCCTCCATTTTCCTATCAACTATGTGCCAACCTAAGATTTTCCTAAATATCTATAACGTATCTACCACTACCACTGCACCTGGCAATGTACCCTCCACTCTCTGTGTAAAAAACCTATCTCTGACATCCCCCTCCCGTGCTTTCCTCCAGTTACCTTAAAATTATGCCCCTTGGTATTAGCAATTTCTGCCTTGGGAAAAAGTCTCTAGCTGTCAACTCTATCTATGCTTCTTATCATCTTGTATACCTCTATCAAGTCACCTTTCAACCTCCTTCATTCCAAAGGGAAAAACAGTAGCTCGCTCAACATGCCCTCATAAAATGTGCTCTCCAAACCAGGCAACATCCTGGTAAATCTCCCCTGCACCCTCCACGTATCTTCCACATCCTTCCCATACTAACATAACCAGAACTGAAAACAATACTCCAAGTGTGGTCTAACACTAATAAATGTTGGGGTGGGTGGGGGGCTTCAGGCTTCCGATGTTTCTATCATTCATTCTTTGTGGGTGGTTTTCCTGTTTCGTTGATGTCTGTGAAGAGTAAGAATTTCAGGTTGTATACTGTATACACATTCTCTGATATTAAATTGAACCACTTGAACCAGTATTTTATAGAGTGGCAATCACCTAACGAATGAACACCAAAACACCATATGCCTTTTTAACCACCCTATCAACTTGAGCTCCAACTTTGAGGGGTCTATGGATATGGACCCCAAGATGCTGTTCCACCACACTGCTTTCGAATTTCACTTTCCAAAGTGAATCACCACACTTTTCCATCCACCACTTCTCAGCTCAGCTCTGCAGCCTGTCAAAGCCTAAAGCAACCTTCCACACTATCCACAATGCTCTCAAACTCAGAACGCTATGTTCTCATTACTCGCACAGTTTGTCTTCTTTTGCACATTGGTTGTTTGTCACTTTCTGTTTATGCGTAGTTCTTCAAAAATTCTGTTATATTTCTTTCTTTTCTTGGAAATGCCTGCAAGAAAACGAATCTCAGGGTAGTATATGGTAACATATATGTAATTTGATAATAAATTTTACTTTGATTACTTTGACTTTGAAGTTTATCAGATTACACTCCCCACAAAGTCTAGTGTTGCAGCAAGAGGGGTTAGGTTCAATCCTGACCTCTGCTGCTCCAGTTATAAAATGGCACAAAGGCAGCAGAATGGTGTGGTGAATAGAGTGACTTCCTCACAGCTTCAGTGACCCAGCTTCATCCCTCACTTTGTGTGGAATTTGCATGTTCTCCTTCTAACCGCGTAGGCTCCCCCACTCCCTGCCAACCCCCAGCACTCTGGGTAACTCCCACATCCCAGTAACTGGCTGGTTGGCTAATTATTGTGTGTGCGTGTGCGTGCTTGTGTGTGCATGTGTTGCACTGAACCTGAGTCAAGCTGCTGGGGATGTGGGCCAAATACAATGGAATAACTATAGAATTAGTGTAAGTAGATGTGTGTTGGTGAACAGGACGCTGTGGGAAAAAAGGGGCTGTTTCCTGTGATTATCAACAAAGGTTTCCCCCCCAGCATCTAGACTGTTTTATCTTCTTCCCTCTAATCATTCCTATCCAGTCATTACCCCCTCGGTAGCATTCTGGCTTGACTTCACTCGCAGATTCCAAGGAGTCCAGGATGTGGATGGACCCACAGATAAGCTGGAATATCTGTACTAACCTCACTCCAGTATCACTGTGCTGTGGCAAACTCCCTTCCTTAGGGAGCTGGTCTCAAGTAGCCGAACCTACCATGGAGATCACCATCTTTCTAATCTCCTGCTCGTATTCCTGAATTTAACCCACACTCCCCATGATCCCATCATCCACCTGCTCCCAGATGTTAAACTTTCCTAATAATACATTAATGAATGGGAGCATTATTGAGCTTTTAGCAGCAGAAAACTCGAACTGCTGAATAGGAGAGGTTTTATTTGACTAACGGGTGGAGGCTCTATTTTGATAAGCTGCATTTGTGACGTGATTGCATTTAATTCAGTTGAATTACAGGAATATAAAAAGCAATCGATCACATTTTGCTAACAAGATTGCACTGTGTTTGGTTAACAGAGATGGAATAGAATGTTTTCTCCTGAGTGCAGTAGAAAGTATTTTTTTGTTAACAAGAACAAACGAACAGGAGCCAATTATGGAAAGCAACAGTAATATGTATTTTCCTCAGTGGTGAATCATACAAGGCAAATATTTTCATCTGAAATTGCTGCCCTTTTTTCAAAGAAAGTGCAGTTTAATAAAGACGTTTGTATTGAAAAGGGGCGTGCTCTTTCAGTAAAAACAATAGACTGCTTTCTGTTAAGCGATAAACTGCTCAAACAATTCTTTTGCAATGCATAATGTTCTTGAATGTTATGTGATAAACTCAACCAAGAATGATTTTATAGGAGCCAATGCCCAGAGATGTCAGAATTGCTTTGACATCACACACTCAGAAAAGATTTGAAAAAGTTCTGGCTCCTGTCCTTATCTGGAGACATGGAGCCTGTACACTGAGACAGCTTGGTCCCCTATCTGCCCTTCAATCACATCTCACCGTAGGCACCAACTGGGGCTACCAGACATTCAATATAGAAACATAGAAACATAGAAAATAGGTGCAGGAGTAGGCCATTCGGCCCTTCGAGCCTGCACCGCCATTTATTATGATCATGGCTGATCATCCAACTCAGAACACCGCCCCAGCCTTCCCTCCATACCCCCTGACCCCCGTAGCCACAAGGGCCATATCTAACTCCCTCTTAAATATAGCCAATGAACTGGCCTCAACTGTTTCCTGTGGCAGAGAATTCCACAGATTCACCACTCTCTGTGTGAAGAAGTTTTTCCTAATCTCAGTCCTAAAAGGCTTCCCCTCTATCCTCAAACTGTGACCCCTCGTTCTGGACTTCCCCAACATCGGGAACAATCTTCCTGCATCTAGCCTGTCCAATCCCTTTAGGATCTTATACGTTTCAATCAGATCCCCCCTCAATCTTCTAAATTCCAACGAGTACAAGCCCAGTTCATCCATTCTTTCTTCATATGAAAGTCCTGCCATCCCAGGAATCAATCTGGTGAACCTTCTCTGTACTCCCTCTATGGCAAGGATGTCTTTCCTCAGATTAGGGGACCAAAACTGCACACAATACTCCAGGTGCGGTCTCACCAAGGCCTTGTACAACTGCAGTAGTACCTCCCTGCTCCTGTACTCAAATCCTCTCGCTATAAATGCCAGCATACCATTCGCCTTTTTCACCGCCTGCTGTACCTGCATGCCCACTTTCAATGACTTGTGTATAATGACACCCAGGTCACGTTGCACCTCCCCTTTTCCTAATCGGCCACATTCAGATAATAATCTGTTTTCCTATTTTTGCCACCAAAGTGGATAACTTCACATTTATCCACATTAAATTGCATCTGCCATGAATTTGCCCACTCACCCAACCTATCCAAGTCACCCTGCATCCTCTTAGCATCCTCCCCACAGCTAACACTGCCACCCAGCTTCGTGTCATCCGCAAACTTGGAGATGCTGCATTTAATTCCCTCATCCAAGTCATTAATATATATTGTAAACAACTGGGGTCCCAGCACTGAGCCTTGCGGTACCCCACTAGTCACCGCCTGCCATTCTGAAAAGGTCCCGTTTATTCCCACTCTTTGCTTCCTGTCTGCTAACCAACTCTCCACCCACACCAATACCTTACCCCCAATACCGTGTGCTTTAAGTTTGCACACTAATCTCCTGTGTGGGACCTTGTCAAAAGCCTTCTGAAAATCCAAATATACCACATCCACTGGTTCTCCCCTATCCACTCTACTAGTTACATCCTCAAAAAATTCTATGAGATTCGTCAGACATGATTTTCCTTTCACAAATCCATGCTGACTTTGTCCGATCATTTCACCACTTTCCAAATGTGCTGTTATCACATCCTTGATAACTGACTCCAGCAGTTTCCCCACCACCGACGTTAGGCTAACCGGTCTATAATTCCCCGGTTTCTCTCTCCCTCCTTTTTTAAAAAGTGGAGTTACATTAGCCACCCTCCAATCCTCAGGAACTAGTCCAGAATCTAACGAGTTTTGAAAAATTATCACTAATGCATCCACTATTTCTTGGGCTACTTCCTTAAGCACCCTGGGATGCAGACCATCTGGCCCTGGGGATTTATCTGCCTTCAATCCCTTCAATTTACCTAACACCACTTCCCTACTAACATGTATTTCGCTCAGTTCCTCCATCTCACTGGACCCTCTGTCCCCTACTATTTCTGGAAGATTATTTATGTCCTCCTTAGTGAAGACAGAACCAAAGTAATTATTCAATTGGTCTGCCATGTCCTTGCTCCCCATAATCAACTCACCTGTTTCTGTCTGCAGGGGACCTACATTTGTCTTTACCAGTCTTTTCCTTTTTACATATCTATAAAAGCTTTTACAGTCCGTTTTTATATTGCCTGCCAGTTTCCTGTCATAATCTTTTCTCCCCTTCCTAATTAAGCCCTTTGTCCTCCTCTGCTGAACTCTGAATTTCCCCCAGTCCTCAGGTGAGTCACTTTCTCTGGCTAATTTGTATGCTGCTTCTTTGGAATTGATACTATCCCTAATTTCTCTTGTCAGCCACGGGTGCACTACCTTCCTTGATTTATTCTTTTGCCAAGCTGGGATGAACATTTGTTGCAGTTCATCCATGCAACCTTTAAATGCTTGCCATTGCATATTCACTGTCAATCCTTTAAGTGTCATTTGCCAGTCTATCTTAGCTAATTCACGTCTCATACCTTCAAAGTTACCCCTCTTTAAGTTCAGAACCTTTGTTTCTGAATTAACTATGTCACTCTCCATCTTAATGAAGAATTCCACCATATTATGGTCACTCTTACCCAAGGGGCCTCTCACGACAAGATTGCTAATTAACCCTTCCTCATTGCTCAAAACCCAGTCCAGAATAGCCTGCTCTCTGGTTGGTTCCTCGACATGTTGGTTCAAAAAACCAACCCGCATACATTCCAAGAAATCCTCTTCCTCAGCACCTTTACCAATTTGGTTCACCCAGTCTACATGTAGATTGAAGTCACCCATTATAACTGCTGTTCCTTTATTGTACACATTTCTAATTTCCTGTTTAATACCATCTCCGACCTCACTACTACTGTTAGGTGGCCTGTACACAACTCCCACCAGCGTCTTCTGCCCCTTAGTGTTACGCAGCTCTACCCATATCGATTCCACATCTTCCCGGCTTATGTCCTTCCTTTCTATTGCGTTAATCTCTTCTTTAACCAGCAACGCTTATATATCCAACCCTTCCCTTCAGCCATCCCTAACAGTCCCAAAGAATCCTGATCGCCCACAATAGTCAGTGCAAATCGCCATGGAATCTTCAAACTGTTGGTAACTCGCTCTTTCTTTCTTACAGTGTCAGGACTGTGTGTTGGTGATCGGCATCATTTGAATCGGTTTCTCCATTCTACTGCATTAGCAAATCCACAGCCTTGATAAAGGAACAGATACATGAGCAAAGGGGCATAATTTCAGAAGCAGAGTCATATTTATCATCACTGACATATGACATGAAATGTGTTGTTTTCCAGTAGCAATACAGCACAAATTCTCCCTAACCACTATATTAAGTCATTTGGTCTCACCCTACCAAAGTTATTTCATTTGTTCTACCCACCTCATCCACTATCTCAGAGTACCTTGCATTCTCTCTTTCTGATGTAGGGTCCCTGGGACTGGAACATTAGCTGTTTCTCCTTCCACAGATACTGCAGCATTTCCAGCACCTACTGCTTATAGCATTTCCAGCATATAGAGCATTTCCAGCACCTACTGCTTTTATTTCATCCCTGAGCCCCAAGTAGATGTGACCCACATCAGCACAACGTGAAGTGCCAGGCTGCTACCTCAAGGAGTCATCCCTGGTCTCTGATGGACCTTGGTGGCACAGCAGGGAAGCTGTTACTACCACCCTGTCACAGTCACTGCTCAACCTGATCTTATGGTTGGCAGCGCTGACACAACCAGTGAGTAAATGTTAGTCCTCTGTCTTGTGTTGGCGCGTGGTCAAGTGGTTAAGGTGTCAGTCTAGTGATCTGAAGGTTGCTAGTTCGAGCCTGGCTGAGGCAGCGTGTTGTGTCCTTGAGCAAGGCACTTAACCACACATTGCTCTGTGACGACACTGGTGCCAAGCTGTATGGGTCCTAGTGCCCTTCCCTTGGACAACATCGGTGGCATGGAGAGGGGAGACTTGCAGCATGGGAAGCTGCCAGTCTTCCATACAACCTTGCCCAGGCCTGCGCCCTGGAAACCTTCAAGGCACAAACCCATGGCCTCACGAGACTAACGGATGCCTATCTGTCAACCATTTCCTTCTTTTAATTTATTAATCTTTATAGACCTGGGCACCATGCAGATTCAGAATTTATTTCCTGCTCCAAGGGGCCATTTCAGAGTTAGCATCTTTGCTGAGGGTGTGGTCTCAAGTATAGGGCAGTCAAGGTAAGGACAGACATATTGAAGAATAACAAGAACTGCAGGCTCCCCAGTGGGTTCCCCTCCAGCTCACTCCTCCTGATCTGGAAATATATCGTCAACGGGTCTAAATGCTGGAACCCCCTCTCCAACAGCACTGCTGGAGTGGCTTCACTGGAAAGGCTACAGCAGTTCAATCAGGCAGCTCATCACCATCTTCTCAAGGATGTTCCGCAATAGGCAATAAGTGCTGTTCTTGTTGTGATACCCCAGACCCTACTAAAAAAGAGTGAAGTCCTCAATTCCCTGAAAAGCTAACAATCTTCTCAAACTTCCCAATCCGAATGCCCACTCCATCTGATTGTCTCTAACTAGGTAAAGGAGAGGGTCACTTGTACTTGAATAGGCAGCAACAGGGATGTGAAAAATTGGGGGCTAGATCATCACACAGTGGTTGATCTGGGTATGAGGAAGTGCGTGGAGTCCTCTGCAGGCGATGTTGCCCAGGCACGGCCGTGTGGTTAGAGAACTGCGTGCACTGATTGCTGAACCAGTCCCTCCTGCTCACACAGGTTATGGGACCGCTGCCAGAGGGAGTGGACAGGGCTCAGGGCACACTCGAAGTAGCTTTAGAGCTTTCAATCCAGCACAGACTTAAAGCCCTGTTGCACTGCCCTGCATCTGAGTGATTGACTGTTTGGATTATGCTCCCCGTGAGGGGCTCCGGACAGTTCCAAGCCCAATGCGGGGTACATTTCAGCAGAATATGAAGCAAAGGGAACCACCAGCCATGCGGCTCTGAACACCCCCGTCCCAGAGTGTGGGATTTGCATGGCCGCTCTGGGGACAGCTCAGCACACAGTTTTTGCCACTTCTGCATGACTCGGACAGAAAATCTAAAGTCACTTGCATCACAAGCTCTTTGCATAAAGCAAAGAAACTGGTGGCCTAAACCATTTCCTTATCAGGAATCGATAACGCTGTTGAAAGGCAGATTGTGTTTTGTTAACAGCATGATCCAATACTGTTTTGGAAGTGTAAGATTTTTTAAAACTGGCTTTGGAGACCTGTTGTGGAATTATGGCCCTGTTAGTAGGTTGAGATTACAAGGCTGTTGACCTGAAACATTTACTCTGTTTCTCTCTCTACTGATGCCGCCTGACTTTCTGACGATTTTCTGCTTTCATCTCAAGACTTCCAGAATTCCACGAGGCTGACAAAGTAACAGATCTATTTCACTGCAACAACCCACCTGCTGGAAGAAGTCAGGGTTGCAGCGTGCACCAACCGCAAGTGGTGGTGCATAAGCTGGGCCTGTTGAAAATGTGTTTCCAGCACCTCAGTGGGGGGAAGGAATCTATTTTATTTTATTGAGACACAATGTGGAGATAGAGTTTCCGGCCCTCTGAGCCACCCTGGCCAGCAATCCCCCAATTTGTAATGCCAGCCTAATCACGGGGCAATTTCCAATGGACTATCAACCCATCAACCAGTACGCCGCTGGACTGTGGGCGGAAACCGGAACACCCGGAGGATACCCATGCGGTCACTGGAAGAAGGTACAAACTCCTCACAGGCACCGGCGGGAATTGAACCGGGGTCACCTGCACTGTAAAGCGCCGTGCTAACCACCACACTACCGTGCCGCTCCATGGTCAGGTCGAAACCGTAGATTGGACTGGTTCTATTTTACTGCAGCCTTACTTTGGAACTGAGGTGTTACGTGTGGGAAGAATTATTGCCTGGAACTATGCCCTCTCTGTTTGAATGGGGCTCTGCCTCTGTAGCTAGATTCATTCAACAGCGAAAGAAAATAAGGTGCCTTTGCTGCCAAATAGTTCCCAGTATTAAGGGATACGTTCTCATAACGTTCCAACTCTCAAGAGCAGTGCTATATATGATGAATCCTGCAATTGGTGAAGATTCCTATCTGATCCTCAATGGTATCCAAGTAACATTTTTTCTTGTGGAAACTGTGTCTAAGGGGCAAGAACAAAGAGAAGCCTTGTGTGCAGAGATGACTTGACGGTTAAATGCAGCCAGCAAGTTGGGGCAGGACATCCAAACAAAATGTGTGCGATAGGAAACGAACCCCAAGTTACCATGGACCCCAACTCTGGCTGAAGATCAACCTAACGTCTGTACACGTCAGAAGAACAACAAAAGGAACTGCAGACCCTGGAACGCTGAAATCAGGAGTTCCTTAGCCACCTGATAAACTGTTGCTGACCCATGTCATTCCCTGTATCCCTCTCTCCATTGATGCTGCATGACCCAATGGACATTTCCAGATCTGCTGTTTAGGTTCAGATCCAATACGTGCTCTGGCCTCGCAACTTCCCGTTGCAATATTGCAGCCTGCAACCCCCACCCACGCCCAGCGCAGTATCTGTACTCAGTAAGGCGCCACCTCACTAGTGCTGGTGCAGAAATCAGATTCACAAGATTAACAAGAAAATCATACATTAAACATAACTGTGTGAAAGAACACAACAACTTCTCTACACAGCCTCATCCATCTTAATCAAAATGCTTCCAGAAGCCTCGTATTAACCCAGTCGATAATAAAAACAGATGAAGTCTCCGGGGAATTGCAGAGTGATGGAGGTGACAGGGTCTTTACCTTCTTTATAGTGCTAATGGGAGCTGTGCTGAGATGGGAATGACTGCAAGTCACGGCCTACAACCCCACTACCTCAGTCTGAACACATAACAAAGGGTTGGGCAGACTGAAATGGAAGATGGAGACCACATCACTGAAAGCACAGAACCCCTGCCCCTGCCCCTGCCCCTGCCCCAGCCCCTGCTCCTGCCCCTGCCCCTGCCCCAGCCCCTGCTCCTGCTCCTGCCCCTGCCCCTGCCCCAGCCCCTGCCCCTGCCCTGCCCTGCCCCTGCCCCAGCCCCTGCTCCTGCCCCTGCCCCTGCCCCTGCCCTGCCCCTGCCCTGCCCCTGCCCCAGCCCTGCCCCTGCCCTGCCCTGCCCCTGCCCTGCCCCTGCCCCAGCCCCTGCCCCTGCCCTGCCCTGCCCCTGCCCCAGCCCCTCTCAGGTGCCAGCTGAGCCCTAGCTTTACTTGTTGGAGCTGTGGTGTCAGAGGGCTGTCACCTCTGGCCAGGACTAAACAGGCGATCTGAATTATTGCTGCAGGAGGCACACAGTACACTCAGTGTGGTACAGGCAATCTGGATTATTACTGTAAGAGGTGTACAGTACACTTGGTGTGGTACAGACAATCAGAGTTATTACTGTAAGAGGTGTACAATACACTCAGTGTAGTACAGGCAATCTGGATTATTACTGTAAGAGGTGTACAGTACAGATGGTGTAGCACAGGTGATCTGGGTTATTACTGTAAGAGGTGTACAGTACACTCAGTATGGTACAGGTGAGTGAGTTATTACTGTAAGAGGTGTACAGTACACCCGGTGTAGTACAGGCAAGTGGGTTATTACTGTTAGAGGTGTACAGTACACTCAGTGTAGTACAGGCAAACAGGATTATTACTGCTGGAGGTGTACACTATACTCGATGTAGTACAGGCAAACGGGATTATTACTGCTGGAGGTGTACAGTACACTCAGTGTAGTACAGGCAAACGGGATTATTACTGCAGGAGGTGTACAGTACACTCGGTGTGGTACAGGCAAACAGGATTATTACTGCAGGAGGGGTACAGTACACCCAATGTTGGTACAGGCAAACAGGATTATTACTGCAGGTGTACAGTACACCTGATATTGGTACAGGCAGTTGGGGTTATTACTGCAGGAGTTGTTCAGTACAGCCAGTTTGCCACAGGCAGCCTGTGTAATTAGTGGAAGTGGGTGAAAGAGTCAGTGTAGTTGCTTCCATTCTCCGGTAATATAGAAATGCAGCCCCTGGCAGGTGCCGCAGCAATGCAGATATTCCATACCTGTCACACTGTTTCTGGGTTGAAGTTTGGCCAAGAGACCAGGAGGAATACTCAGCCACCCTACTGGGATCATTTGAATCCAGTCTGGTGTGTCGCTCCAACATTTACCTGGAAAGCTGCTACCTTCGGCCAGGTTGGACACCCTGCAGTCAGCTGCTTTCAGCTTTGCTGATTTGCCAGAAAGATTTGGATTCATTTATCTGATTTTTGATCTATCACATTGAACTGTTGGAACAGTGTTTTTGATACATCTACGTTAAGCCATGCTTTTGTTTCTTGTCATGTTCAGATCTTCCTGCAATGTGTTCTGTATGATTCCGAGGCCAAGAATGCCAACCTTCATGCAGTTACAGCTATCTGCACTATTATAGGATCTTTGATTTTTTAAGACGAACAAAACCTTGGCAGTAGAAACTGAGGAGTGGTTAGACACTTGGGGATATTTAGGACTATCAGCTCATAGACTGGTCTTGATATTTTTGGAACTTACTGTAGTTTGTATGTCTTACACTGTACCGGTGCGGCAAGGCAACAGACAACGCCATTGATAATAAATCTGATCCTGTTTCGGATTCCAGCATTCCCTGCCGTTATTCCAGATTTCCATGGCACCTTCCCTGAGCAATAGCTACTGCTTTCCCAGCATTGCTGCATACAGTCTACTGGATGGTTAGGGTAACAAGGCAGGGGCAGTGAGGGAACACAGGGAAGCCCGGACTTGTGACTTGGTGTCCTAGCGGGCTGATGCTGTCTCTCTGAATGATGCCACTAAGTGGCAGCAGGTGGATGATGAATAATGGGAAACCAGGGTATGGCCACAATATTCTACATGATTACAGTGTCTCCCAAGCTCTCTGAGCAACCAGCTTCTGATGGGGTTGCACCCACTCTCAGAAACCCATGGGGTCGGATCCCCCAGACACTTCTTCTTCCAGCTGGTCAGACTTCTTCAACTCCAGTGAAATTAGTTTCTTGCTCACAGCTCAGGAAACTGCTGTTCCCTGCTGGTTCACACAATTCCCAGGAGTACAACAGTGAACACTCTTCTAAGGTCTGAAACTCGTGAAATGCTGCGTGAACGCAATTGTTTTCACTGTTTCCCTCAAACTCCACCCTTTTTCTAAACTCTGCCTCCTGTTTGATCTCCCCACACCTCTGGCTTGTAGCTCTGAAATAGGACGTAGGGCACGGCACAGTACAGCACAGGAACAGGCTCTCAATCCACAGTGTCGTACCAAACTAAATCAATAACATAGGTCAACAAAGTTTTTCAGAAGTGTTTTTCTTTCAGGATGTTTTTGTTTATGAGAGACCACTTGAAGCTAAATGTAAATATAATTTCAGACTACTTGTACCATGTAGGAATTTGGAGAAACAAGGATTTAACTTTTATTGAATATAATGTGTTCAATTCCATAATGGTGCTGATGCTTTACAATAGTTCAACTAAGCTAAAAATATTTTGATTTCTACTTTCATTTGTACTCATTGCCTGACGTTTCTCACCTAAGTGTCCAATAATAGTCTGCCAGTATTGATGGATTCCAATTGCCCTGATACCATTTCTCCATGACCACAATGTCCAGGTGAAACCTTTCGTGATTTTTATTAATGACCTGGATGTGGGGGTAGAAGGGTGGGTTGGCAAGTTTGCAGACGACACAAAGGTTGATGGTGTTGTAGATAGTGTAGAGGAGTGTCAAAGATTGCAGAGAGACATTGATAGGATGCAGAAGTGGGCTAAGAAGTAGCAGATAGAGTTCAACCTGGAGAAGTGTGAGGTGGTACACTTTGGAAGGACAAACTCCAAGGCAGAGTACAAAGTAAATGGCAGGATACTTGGTAGTGTGGAGGAGCAGAGGGATCTCGGGGTACATGTCCATAGATCCTTGAAAGTTGCCTCACAGATAGATAGGATAGTTAAGAAAGCTTACGGGGTGTTAGCTTTCATAAGTCAAGGAATAGAGTTTAAGAGTCGTGAGGTAATGATGCAGCTCTATAAAACTCTGGTTAGGCCACACTTGGAGTACTGTGTCCAGTTTTGGTCACCTCACTGTAGGAAGGATGTGGAAGCATTGGAAAGGGTACAGAGGAGATTTACCAGGATGCTGCCTGGTTTAGAGAGTATGGATTATGATCAGAGATTAAGGGAGCTAGGGCTTTACTCTTTGGAGAGAAGGAGGATGAGAGGAGACATGATAGAGTTGTACAAGATAATAAGAGGAATAGATAGAGTGGATAGCCAGCGCCTCTTCCCCAGGGCACCACTGCTCAATACAAGAGGACATGGCTTTAAGGTAAGGGGTGGGAAGTTCAAGGGGGATATTAGAGGAAGGTTTTTTACTCAGAGAGTGGTTGGTGTGTGGAAAACCCTGCCTGAGTCAGTGGTGGAGGCAGATACACTAGTGAAATTTAAAAGACTACTAGACAGGTATACGGAAGAATTTAAGGTGGGAGGTTATATGGGAGGCAGGGTTTAAAAGTCGACACAACATTGTGGACTGAAGGGCCTGTACTGTGCTGTACTGTTCTATGTTCTACGTTCTATGCTCACCAATGACAGCAACGAGATTTGCAGGGAAGAAGTCCGAATGGGAGTGCAGAAAATGAATCTTTAGTGAAATTGCACTTCATGGATTTATATATTTGAAGCATGTTGTCTACCAGCTGCTTGTAGTTCAGTGCTGTGTAGTTGCCAAGATCTTTCTCAAAAACACCCTTGAACGCCTTCTATGCGATCTTCTCCGGCCCCATTAGAAGTTCTTTGAATTGTCTGTCATTGATGACCTGTTTGATTTGAGGACCAACAAAAATGCCTTCCTTAATCTTGGCATCAGTTATTCTGACATGAATTATAAATTGAAATAATAAATATAAATGATTTCATTGTAATTTTCATGATCAGCAGCCCAGAATCATAAGATACACCCAAAAGTATGCAGAAAGCAAAATCTTAGTTCTCCAGTGTAGTTCAATGCGTAACAGAACACATATTTTTAAAGAGAAAAGGGATTAAAGATTAGCTTTATTTGTTACGTAATCATCAAAATATACAGCAACACTCTTCAATTTCAAGGATTGTGCTGATGGCAGCCTGCAAATGTTGCCACACTTCCAAGCCAACATAGCATACCAACAACTTACTAACCCTAACCTGTACACCTTTAGAATGTAGGAGGAAACCAGAACTCCCAGAGAAAACCCATGTAGTCATGAGAAGAACATGCAAACTCCTTATAGATAGCAGTGGGAATTGATTCCCAACCTGTGATCACTGATGCTGTAAAGTGATTGTGTTAACCACTAGACTACTGTTCATAGCTGTTTTTTAGCAAGAGGAATCTCCAGATGCTGCCCTCACCCACATCTCCTCCACTTCCTGAACAACCATGCTCACCCTATCTTCCCGCTGCCTTAACAGTGATAGAGTTCCTCTTGTCCTTACCTAATGCATGAGCCTCTGCATCCAACACTTTATGCTTTGCAACTTCTACCATCGCCAAAGGGATCCTAACACCAAACATATCTTTACCTCCCACCCCTCTGCTTTCCGCAGGGATCACTTCCTCTGTGTTTCCCTTGTCCATTCATCCCTCCCCACTAATCTCCCTCCAGGCGCTTATCCCTGCAAGCAGCCAAAATTCTACACCTGCCCATTCACCTCCTCCCTCACCTCCATTCAGGGCCCCAAACAGTCCTTTCAGGTGAAGCAACACTTCACCTGCAAATCTACTGGTGTGGTCTATTGTGTCCGGTGCTCCTGATGTAGCCTTCTCTACATTGGTGAGACCTGTCATTGCTTCGTTGAGGACCTCCACACCAAAAGTGGAACTTCCTAGTCATTCCAATTCCTATTACTATTCCAACATGTTGGTCCATGGCCTCCTCTTTCCCATGACGAGCAACATGGAGGAGCAACATGCAGTGTGGAGGAGCAACACTTTATATCCTGTTTAGATAGCCTCCAACCTGATGGCATAAATATCGATTTTTCCTTCAATGTTCCTTCCCCCTTCCCTCTTCTATTCCCCACTCTTCTCACTAGCCTATCACCCGCCCCGCCCCCCCAGGTCCCCTCCTCCTTCCCTTTCTCCTGTTGTCCACTCTCCTCTCCTATCAGGTTCCTTCTTCTCCAGCCCTTGATCTTTCCCACTCACCTGGCTTCACCTCTCACCTTCCAGCTAGCCTCCTTCCCCGCCCCCACCTTTTTATGCTGGTGTCGTCCCCCTTCCTTTCCAGTCCTGAGCAAAGGACTCGGCCCAAAACATCGCATGTTTATTCATTTCCGGACATGCTGTCTGATATGCTGAGTTCCTCCAACGTTTTGGATTTCCATCATCTGCAAAATTCCTCGTGTCCATATTCCACTTGCCCTTCCATCCTTGCTCTTTGGACTTGCACAAACAGGCTGTCTAACCCATACTAATCGCCATGCTCTCATTTACACTCATGCTCCGCTAATCTTATTTTATGTTCTCACCCATCCCGTTAACTCCCTTCCTCCCTCCCCAACAAAAGGTGCAGAGGAAACTTACAAGGATGTTGTCAGGACATAAGAGACTGAGTTATGGAGAGAACTTGAGCAGGTTTCGACTTCTTTCACTAAAATGTGGGGAGATCTTCTCAAGGTGTATAAAGTTATGAGTGGCATGGGTGAGGTGAATGCACATTGCCTTCATCCCAGCATTCAGGAATCAAGAACTAGAGGCCTTAGGTTTAAGGTCAGAGGGGAGATATTTATTTATTTGCAATATAGCACAGAATAGGCCTTGCTGGCCCTTGGAGCTGTGCTGCCCCAGTAACCCCCTGACAACCCCAATTTAACCCTAGCCTAATCATGGGACAATTTACAATGACCAATTAAGCTAGCCGATCTGCCTTTGGACTGTGGGAAAGCCCACACTTTCCACGGGGAGGAATGTACAGGGTGTTTACAGATGATGCTGGGACTGAACTCTGAACTCCAATGCCCCGAGCTGTAATAGCATCACGCTAACCGCTATGCAACTGTGGCATCCTCAGGGCAGACAGAGTATGGAATAAACTGCCAGGGGAACTGGTTCCAGCAGGTACATTAACATTTAAATGGTAGTCAGACAGGAACATTTTATTGGGATATGGGCCAAATGTGGGCAACTGGGACTGGCTTAGGTGGAAATTTGAGACAAGCTGCGCCAAAGGGCCTCTCTCTATGCTGTATTTCTGCCTTTGCTTAGCAACAACAATGGTCCAGCAAGGGGCAGAATGACATGATGTGACAGAGAACAAACAAGGTGACATCCAATCGGCATCACAGTTGTCACATTAATACTTACCTGGGAGCACCCTCGCTCCCTAGATACTGTGTTTTGCTCATTAAACACAGGAGTGGTTTTGAGGTGATGGAAAAATAAAACCACTGACGTTTTGTTCTCTGAGTACTATTTCTATATGGCCCAGTGAGGCTGAGTTGAAACACATCTTGATTTCCGTTGCCATGGAGTTATAAGGAGCCTGAGTTCTCATTAAGCTTGCAATTTTCCAACAGCTCACTCGCTTCCATCCTCAGATCATCCAAATCCCAGCTACATTTCTGTTCAGAAAAGGTCTAGGAGTGTACTTGCTGTTCAGATCTGCCTGCTTCACAGAGCAACTTGTTACCCTGGGGACTGGCGTTTATTCGGTCAAACTGTCTGCTATCCCTGGGGCTGGGGCTGGGTAAGATGAGGGACATACTATGGCTCAATCTGGGGCCACCAATACTGCTGGGATTTCACCATCTAATTGTCCACATCATGCACCTCTCGATCTGAGGAATCAAATCTCGGTTTTAGCACCACAATTATTTTTCACCCAGACAGCTTTGGGCAAATGCCCAGGAAATTCAACACTTAGTCTCAGGGTTTTGGGATGACCCAGCTACCATCAGCTGAGGCCCTCTCTTTCCAGGATTGTTCTATCACTGGGGAGCTGTGACCTTCTGGCTAACTCTGCTGTGTGCCAGTCTACGTGCGTGGTGCAACGGTTCAGTTGGTATTTCCACTGCCTCTCAGTGTCTGACACCCAGGTTCAATCCCAACTTCTGGTGCTATGCGGAGGTTTCACCTTCTCCCTGTGACCCAGTGAGTTTCTCCCAGGTGCTCCATTTTTCCCCCACATCCCAAAGATTAAAAGTTTAACTGGCCGCTCTAAATTGGCTTTTTTTATGTGGTGAGGGACAAAGTATTGGGAGAGTTGATGGGAACGTAGAGAAAACATGTTACAAGGTCACTCTGGTTCCTCCACCCGAGGTCTAGTCTCCACTCACAGAAGGTCTGTGGCCATACTGGACAGCTGAAGGATTAACATGGGAGTTGGCCCAATATAGGGAGCATCTAAGGCTGAGTCCATCTTGATCTCCCCACCACTGTGCTTGATGGGAGAACTGACTCTCCACCCCGAAGCTGTAGCAAGTCCTCAGTCAGCAAGACCCAGGGAAGCCTGAGCCCAGAATGTCTGGACAACCATTGACAGGAGGAGAGTAGGGAGACCCAGCCTTCTAGCAAAACACCTCTGGCTTCTGTAACAGGTTTTAAATCTCTCAGATGCACAGATTAGATTCTTAGAGTAATACAGCTTGGAGATAGGTTCTTCAGCATAATTTGTCAAGGGGCTCATCTAAATCAGTCTCACTTACTTTTTTTATAGGATATGATGAATAAGCAGGAATAGGGTACTAGGATGGCCAAAGATGGGAGGATAAAATGTAGGTTAGGGCATGTGTGTGTATGATTGGGTGAAGGAATTTGGAATGTAAGTCTATTGCACACTCTGGAGCAGAAGGTGGTGGTATTGCACTATTAAGCTGGGTGCCAACCGCCGTAAAACAAGAAGAAGAAGAAGCAGAGGGCTCACGTACTCAAAATTACTTAACATGTTGATTACCAATAAATTAGTAATCAACATTAAGATAAAGTCAGGCACAAAATATTAGGACACAATTCATTCTGCAGATGCTGGAAATCATGAGCATTGCATGTGAAATGCTGGCAGATCTCAGCAAGTCAGGCGACATCTAAGGAAGGAAATAAACAATCAATATTCTGAGCCGAGACCCTGGAAAGGAAGGGGGCAGGAGTTAGAATAAGTAGGGGGAGAAGTTCAAGCTGGCAGGGGATAAGCAGGTGAGGGGGCAGGTGGTTGGATGGGGGAGGGGGATGAAGCGGGAATGATGCAAGAAGTTGGGGGGATAGGTGGAAAGATAAAGAAGAAAGAAATGGGTAGAAGAGGACAGTGGACAGTGGAATAAAGGGAAGGAGGTAGGGAACTGAATGGAGGTGATGGGCAGAGCATGCGAGGAGAGGAAAGAGAAGGGGTGAGAAGGGGCCACAGCATCCCTCCATAGAAGTCATCTCAATTGTCAATATTTTATGTGTGCTGCACAAAATATTTAACATTTTTCCACCCAGGCTCCAGGTTTTTGAAATTTCAATCACATGAAAGGGGAACTCTGATGCTGTGCTGAGTCTTGGATTGCAGCAAGAGATTCCTTTGCACAAGAAGGGGAAACTCCGAGCTGCTTATGCTCCAGTGGTATCTCTGCATCTGCCTCCCAACTCCTGACTTACGATGGCTCTGTACATATCAGGGCCTGGGAATGCCTCAGAAGCCCCTGGCCGTGCAGCACAGGCCATCCCTTTTGTGCTAGACTCACTTTTCTCCCAAATCCCACAAGGAATTCCCCGGAAGTTAATTTGCTGCGAATTCAGGAGAAACAGAGTCTTTTCCTTGCGTTTGAGTCTAGACGGAAAATGGTAGCAAGTTATTCCACAGCAAGGGATCACTCTCATTTCATTTAACGTCAATTGTCCCTGATGACTCTGTGCATTAACTGGTGACTACACAACCCTGGCCGGATGCCAGGAATGCCTGAATCAGCCCCTTATCCCCTGCTGATGCCTCATACACCCATCATTGCTTCAGGAAGCAGAGATTATGATTTTCCTGCTTTCCTTGCTTTGGCATAGTTTTTAGGGTGCATTTACTCTTCATTCTCTCTATTTGTCTTCAATCTGTCACTCGTGATCATGCTACCTCCTCATCGTCTCCTCTGCACCCTTTTCTGCTTTCCTCAGGAAACACCCTGGTCTGCAGGTCCCTCCACGTCCATCCTCCCACCTCCACGTCCATCCTCCCCACCCCCACACCAGCCGCTCCCCGTAACCACAAGAACTGTAACACCTGTATCTACACCTCCTGCCTTGCTGCCATCCAGAGACCTAAACACACCTTCTAGGAAAGGCAGAGATTCACACGGACCTCCTCCAATGTTGTGGATTGCAATCTGTTCTCTCAGTGTGGCCTCCTCTCCATCAGTGAGATCAAGTGCAGACTACGGTGAAATGGATCCCCCCCATTGCGTGCCTGTTCTCCCCATTCCCACACTGACCTATCTGTCTTCAGCCTCTACACTGCCAAGGTGAGGTTAAATGTAAAACCGAGGATCAGTGCCTCATGTTTCTCCCAGGTAGCCCACGCCATTATCTACAAACTGCAGCCCCTTTTCTCTTTCCTTCTGATCTATCTAGTTCTTCCAACACCCACTCCAAATCTGAAGACCCTCCCCCATCCACTCCATCTCCCCGTCTGCCACACATTCCTCCCTCTGGGTTCCCTCCCCTCACTGTTTTCCCATCTACCTCCCTTATCACTCTATTCCCATTAGGATTAACTTATTCCAAGAATGAGAAAGAGCAGAAATCCTTACAAGACTGCATGTTATGTCTATAAAGCTGATCATTGTCGCCGCATGATCAATGATCTGACGGAAGGTCATTGACCAGAACTGTTTACTCTGTTTCTCTCTCCATGGACACCACTTGTCCTGCCATGTGCTCCCAGCTGTTGTCTGATTTTATTCCAGACCTCCAGCAACTACGGGATTTTGTTTCTGATGGTTCCCAATATGCAGGTGACCACGATTCAGAAAGTGTTGACATGGAAGCAGGTCTTCTGGGCCAACTAATCCATGGCAACCATGGTGCCCACCATGCTAGCCTCACTGATCTGTGTTTGGCCCATATTTATCTCAACCCCTCCTATGCAAATATTTATCCAAACACATAGCTCAGGAGTGACTATTCAGCGTCACAGTTAGGATAGCTGTGAGCTTAGCTACTGCTGCATAGTCCTGAGCAGATAACCTTCTCATAGAACTTGGTACGATTATTACACCTGACTCATTTTAGTGAACAGAGGTAGGGGTGTACCTGGTAGAGTTGTTACCTCATAGCTCCAGCTACCCTGGTTCAATCCTGATCTTGGGTGCCTTCTGTGTGGAGTTTTCAAGTTCTCCCTGTTTCTGCATGGGTTCCCCCCAGGTGCTCCAGTTCCCTCTCACATCCCAAAGAGTACAGGTTTGTTAATTGTCCACTTCAGGGCGAGTTATTGGTGAAAAGAATCAAAGTGGAGTCTGAGTGAGAACAAGTTGCAGAGGTAAAGGGGAATAAGGAGATGGAGGGAATGCGAGTGAGGTAATTGCTCTGGTGGATTGGATCTGATGGGTAGAATGGTCACCTGTGTTGTGATAAGTATGAGAGTAGGATATCCCAGCCGTGCTCCTTTGTCAGCTGCCTTATATTTTCAATTACAGTACGTAGCACCCAGCATAACTGCAGAATTGATACAGCACAGTTAGAAAGAGGGCCTTTATCTTGTGGGTGTCAGGTATCAGATCCACCCTGTCATGCAGTTCAGGGAAGGAGCCAGTGCTGAGCTGGGGCTCATTCTCCAGACAAGCACAGAATCATGCAGCTTACTGAATGACTGGGGTTCTCGGCTGACTCTGTTCTGACAGTGGACCCGGCTGATTAGCCTCACTCAGACAGCAAGCTTGTTCAAGGTAAGGTGCAGCACTGTAGGGAGAGAGTTGGTGCAAACCACCGCACGAACTGAGCACAATCTGCACCAGGCACAACCTAAACCTGGAGCAACTTTCAACAGGCAGCCAGAACTGGGGAGGATTCTCCACCGCCTCCCTGGGTGATGATGTTAAAGGCCAAAGACCTCAGAAGACTCAGCATCAATGTCAATTTTGCTATTACTATTCTTCTCTTCTTGTGCCCTCAACTCCCAGTGGAGCACAGGCTTTTGGTGGCCTCCCGTCTCCATTGCCCAAAGTTGATGGTATGGTTGGAGCTGATCATTGTTTCTGTAATCCATTGTACCCACTGCACAGGGGATTGGTCTTCATTGCTTCACCAGAGCCCTGTTGGCCGGCCTTACCCACTTCTACCTCTCACAACCAGGACGTAGGGTTGGACCTTGAAAGGCTGCTATTGCCATTGGAGGGGTTTGGCACGGGGAAGGGAATTCAGGAAAGCAGAGAGACAAAGCAGGACTGGACACTTACAGACTTACAAGTAAAATAAAAAGATGGCAAAATTAAGATCAAGCAAAGGAAGTTAAAGTACAGAAAAATGACAGAATTATGAGGACCATATCCAAAAGACTAAAATTATCGATGAATTAATGGTGGAAGTAGAAGTAAATGGATGAGGTGTTTGCATTTCTGGTTGCATCACCGCCTGGTATGAAGGCTCCAGCACCCAAGACCGAAAGAGACTGCAGAGGGAGCCGGCTCCTCCATGGGCCTCCTCTCCCTCATCAAGCACATCCTCAAGAAGGCAGCATCCATCATTAAGAAGCCTGACCATCCTCTCCTCATTACCACCAGGAGGGACAGAAGCATGAAGACCCACGCCCAGCATTGCAGGACCAGACTCTTCCCGTCCATCATCAGATTTCTGAATGGTCCAAGAACTCATGAGCGTGACTTCACAATTCCTCTTTCGCATTAATAATTTGTCACTCAACAGTAATTTTTTCAATGTCTTGCGCCGTATTGCTGCCACAAAACAACAAATTTCACAACATAAGTCAATGATAGTAGTCCCGATTCTGATTCAGATTCTGTATCTGGAGGATGGGGTGACCAAAACTAGGAACCAGATATTCTGGATTTTTGACGAAAGTGAACAATAAGGGAAGAGATTGGATGAGTGGTGAGAACTGGTCCTTGATGACAGATCAATATATGGAATATGAGTCACACTAAGCAATAGCGAAGAGCAGAAATATTGGTATTAAAGGCTGCTAATATTGGGTGTGGCACACATTAAGAAATTAGGAGTGTGTGTGGCAGAAGTGATGCAGTAATCATGGGAGACCTTGACCTGCAGAGAGGCAGAATAAGTCAAATTCTCTGTCATAAACTGGAGAAAGAATTTGTGGAATGTACAGAGATAAGTATGTTGAGGGACAAACTAGGGAAACAACTAATATGTACCTTGTCTTGTGAAATGAGGAGGGGTTGATTATAATGGTGCTGTTTGGGGAGCTTTGGGGAAGGCTGTGGAACTAGGGTCTGCAATCGAAGGTAACCCTGAAGGAGTAAGAGAAGAGTTGGCTGTAGTTATTTGGGAAGTACATGGATGGACAATTTAATGGTTAAAAGTTAACTTAACACTGCAATAATTCCAAAAACAAAATCTCTTAAGGCACAAAAACCTAACACGAAAACTAATTCAATCAAGAGATTGAAAGAGAAATTTAAAGTTAATGTTACATCCAAGGAAGAGGCTCATAAAGTTGCTAGAAATGCTTTTTAGAGCTCAGCAGAGGAGGACCAAGGCATTCATAAAGAAAGGCCATGTAGAAAATGAAGCAAACTGATACGGAATGTGAAAATGGACTGTAAGCGATTTTATTGGTTCATAAACAAGGAAAAGATTATCAAGTGAAATGTGGACCGTTTCCAATCTTATGTAAAATGTATAATGGTAAATAAAGAAGTATCCAAGCAAATAAACACACAAAATGCTGGAGGAACTCAGCAGGCCAGGTATTGTCTATGGAAAGGAGTACAGTCGGTGTTCCGGACCGAGACCCTTCGTCAGAACTTTTCTTCAGTCCTGCCGAATGGTCCTGGCCCCAAAAGTCGACCGTACTCCTCTCCACAGATGCTGCCTGGTTTGCTGAGTTCTTCCAGCAGTTTGTGTGTGTTACGTGGATTTCCAGCATCCGTAGGTTTTCTCTTGTCTGTGAGGCAATTAAACAATTGCTTTGCATCTGACTTAATGGAAAAAGACACACAAAGAATCGGAATCAGGTTCATTTTCACCGGCATGCATGAAATGTGTTAACTTAGCAGCAGCAGTTCAATGCCATACGTAATCTAGAAGAAAAGACAACAAAATAAAATAATAATAATAACAAATAAATCAGTAGATCAATTACAGTATACATATATTGAATAGATTAAAATTGTGCAAAAAAGCAGAAATAACATATATTTAAAAATGTGAGGTTGTGTCCAAGGGTTCAATGTCCATTTCGGAATCAGATGGCAGAGGGGAAGAAGCTATTCTTGAATCGCTGAGTGTGTGCCTTCAGGCTCCTGTACCTCCTACCTGATGGTAACAGTGAGAAAAGGGCATGTCCTGGGTGCTGGAGGGGCCTAAATAATGGATGCTGCCTTTCTGAGACACTGTTCCTTGAAGATATCCTGAGTACTTTGAAGGCTAGTGCCCAAGATGGAGCCGACTAAATTTATAACCCTCAGCAGCTTCTTTCAGTCCTGTGCAGTAGCCCCCCCCACACCACCCCCACAATACCAGACAGTGATGCAGCCTGTCAGAATGCTCTCCACGGTACATCTATAGAAGTTTTTGAGTGTATTTATTAACATACCAAATCTCTTCAAACTCTGAATGAAGTATAGCTGCTGTCTTGCCTTCTTTATAACTACTTCGATATGTCGGGACCAGGTTAGATCCTCAGAGATCTTGACACCCAGGAACTTGAAACTGCTCACTCTCTCCACTTCTGATCCCTCTGTGAGGATTGATATGTGTTCCTTCATCTTACCCTTCCTGAAGTCCACAATCAGCTCTTTCGTCTTACTGACGTTGAGTGCCAGGTTGTTGCTGTGGGACCACTCCACTAGTTGGCATATCTCACTCCTGTACGCCCTCTCGTCACCACCTGAGATTCTACCAACAAGTTTGTAGATGGTATTTGAGCTATGCCTAGCCATGCTTTCATGAGTATATGGAGAGTAGAGCAGTGGGCTAAGCACACACCCCTGAGGTGCACCAGTGTTGATCATCAGTGAGGAGGAAATGTTATCACCAATCTGTATAGGTTGTGGTCTTCCGGTTAGGAAGTCGAGGATCCAATTGCAGAGGGAGGTACAGAGGCCCAGGTTCTGCAACTTCTCAATCAGGATTGTGGGAATGATGGTATTAAATGCTGAGCTATAGTCAATGAATGGCATCCTGACGTAGGTGTTTGTGTTGTCCAGGTGGCCTAAAGCCATGTGAAGAGCCATTGAGGTTGCATCTGCCGTTGACCTATTGTGGAAATAGGCAAATTTTAATGGGTCCAGGTCCTTGCTGAGGCAGGAGATCAGTCCAGTCATGACCAACCTCTCAAAGCATTTCATCACTGTCGATGTGAGTGCTACTGGGCGATAGTCATTAAGGCAGCTTACATTGTTCTTCTAAGGCACTGGTATAATTGTTGCCTTTTCGAAGCAAGTGGGAACTTCCACCCGTAGAAGTGGGAGGCTGAAAATGTCCTTGAATACTCCGCTAGTTGTCTGGCTCAGGCTTTCAGAGCATTACAAGGTATTCCATCGGGACCTTCTGCCTTACAAGAAGAGTCATGGGTCAAACAAGAAGGAGGAGTTAAAGAGACTTAGAAATCATTCAAAGTATTTAGAGAAGTACTTTAAAATAATTAGGGAGATTGCTGACTGTGAAAGGACCCAATGATCCACATCCCAGAGTTTTGAAAGAGGAGGCTTTAGAGTCATTGGGCTGTTTTGTTATCACTTTCCGAATTTCCTCAGATTCTGGAATTGTTCTTTTGGATTGCAGCATCACAAAAGAGGTGTTATTTAAGAATGGAGGAAGAGAGAAAACAGGGAACTGTTGGCTTAATGTCAATGGCAGGGACAGTGCAGGAACCTATAATGAGGGATATAATATCAGAAAAACTTGAAAAGAGTAACAGGATTGAATTGAGCAAAACAATATGGATTTGAGAAGAGAAGGATTATGTTTAGCATCTCCTGGAGCTCTTTGAGGATGTGACAGTGGAATAGATGACAGAAAACCAGAGAGTGTGGTTTGTTGAATTTTTTTGGGTGTTCATTAAGGTGTGGCAGAAGGTTGAACACCAGGGTTGCTGACCATGGAACTGGGGCTCTCTGACTGACGTGGATTGATTATCAAACAGAAAGCAAAGAATAGGAATAAACAGATCCTTCTCAGGTTGTCAGACTGTGATTAGCAGGGTACGACACAAGTCGTGGCTTGGGCTCAACTATTCACACCCTATCCCAATGGTACGACTGAGAGCACCAAACGTCACGTACTGACGGTACCAAACTAGGTAGAGTTGTGAACACGGAGGAGGATGAACAGGGCTTCAAGGCAACATGAAGACGATGAGCTGATGGAGAACATTTCAGCTGGAATACACATGGGACATATGCAGGTATCCATGGCCCACATTACAGAAAAGTGATATAGTTGTTGACGGGTGATAGATTGGGCAGTGGTGGTGCTCAAAGGGAAACTCAGTGCTCTTATGCATCCATCATGAAAGGCAAGAGTGCAGGTGAAACAAGTGATTAATAGGGCAACACACACAAAATGCTGGAGGAACCGAAACATCAACTGTACTCTTTTCCACAGATGCTGCCTGGCCTGCTGAGTTCCTCCAGCATTTTGTGTGTGTTGCTCAGACTTCCAGCATCTGCAGATTTTCTCTTGTTTTAAACTAAGAGGGCAATTGCTTTGCCCTTTCAGAAGAACAGGGGCAACACAGTAACACAGCTGTTGTATTGGGCAAGTCACATCAACCATTCAAGGAGTGAAGTGGCTGGGAAAGTGTGGTTTCCATGGAGATCTTGTTATGTGAAATGAAAGAAGAACTCAAAGTGAAATAAAAATAAACACTTACTCAATGTCTTGCAAGAAGGCCCGTCACAGATGTATGACTCACCCTTTGCAATCATTTGAGAGCTTGAAATAAAACTCCCTCTCTGGAAGCCTGGCTGAATCGGTGATGTAGGACTGGATGTACCCTGTCCTGCAATCGGCTCTCCATCCCATTTTCCTGCCAGGCTGACACTGATGAACACAGAGGTCACCTATCAGTAAACACCCCCAGCCCTTCTGTCTTGTGGAGCTGGCCGTCCAAACTACATACCCAGAGGGAAAAGGCCTCTTGGACCCCACAGAGTTATTGCGAGGCCCTACCCCTACCTCTGCTCATCATCTTCATAACCTACCACTGTCCCACAGACTCTTAATCACCTGGTTGGCTCATTGTTGACGATCATTCAATCACAAACATCCATCCCACATTTCTATTTTATAAGAATCGGAGAATCACAGAGTCTTACAGCACAGCAACAGACTTTCAGGTGACCCTTTGAGTCCTGTTCCAAGAGCAAACTGATTCCTAACTACATCCACTTGTCTGGACTTTCCACCACCTCCCCCCCCCCCCCCCCTACCAAGCTAACCCAAACTTAAAGTTACTGGGCCCGATGATGGCTGGAGAACTGTTTCCCCATCTGTACAGGATGGCCAGTGTTTCTCTGCTCAAGTCACAAAAGCAGGTGGAATGGTAAGGAGAGCATATGGCATGCTTGATGCCACTAGGCAAAACATTGAGGATAAGTGTCAGTAAGTCCTTTTGCGACATAAAACTTTGGTCAGGCTCGTTTCTGGTCGCCCTACAACAGGAAGGATGTGGAGGCTGTAGCAGGGTGTCAGAATGTTGTCGGGACCAGAGGGCATGAGCTATAAAAACAAGCTGGACAACAAACGTGGTTGCTGAAGTGCTGGAGGCTGTGAAGAGAGCTGATAGGAGTTAGTAAGATAACAAGAGACAGTCGAATTCGTTCTCCAAGGTAGAAGTGCCAAGTACCAGAGGATGTGCATTTAAGGTGAGAGGGGGAAGTTTAAAGATGTGCAAGCATTTTTACACAGAAGGTGGTAGGTGTCTGAAATGTGCTGTCATGGATAGTGTTGGAAGCAGATAATAAGACCATAAGACGATAAGATATAGGAGTAGAGTTAGGCTATTTGGCCCATTGAGTCTGCTCCACCACTTCATCATGGCAGCCCCAATCTCCTGCCTTCCCCTTGTATCCCTTCATACCCCAACTAACAGGAATCTTATAACCTCTGCCTTAGGTATACCCAGTGACTTGGACTCCACAGCTGCCTGTGGCAACGAACTCCACAGATTCACCACCCTCTGGCTAAAGAAATTCCTCCTTACCTCGTTCTAAATGAATGTCTCTCTATTCTGAGGCTGTGTCCTCTGGTCCTAGACTACCCCCACCATAAGAAACATCCACTCTATTGAGGCCTTTTCAATGTTTGATAGGTTTCACTGAGGTCATCCGTCATTGTTCTGAATTCTAGTGAAAGCAGTGTTTAAGGAGCTGTTAGGTAGGCACACAAATATGCGGTGATTGGAGGGATATGGATCCTGTACAAGCAGGAAGATTTAATTTAATTCAGAGTCACTGTGGACCAAAGAGCTTGATCTATGCTCTGTGTTCTACGTAAGCATGGGATTCCCATTATCAAGAAGGCCAGCTACAGAGCACAATGCACTGACCACTTGCACGCATGCCTAGAACATCCACACCCATGGAAAATGCTATAGCAACAGCCCCACTCACTGAAGGGTATCAGTGAGCTCGGCTGGAGAATGACGTGATCAATGGGTACTCAGGGTAAGGAGGGGAGAGAGTGAAGCTGTTCCACTCCCAGTTACAAACAGGATAAACTCCTATCAAGAGGGAAACAAAACAAAAATCCGGAGAATCCTTGCTCTGTCACTGGCAGTCAGTGATGTCAGAATCGCCATGGAAACCAACCAAACTGAAACACTCGGAATTGCTGATGCAACAACAGTGCAGACATTGTCTGCAATAAAATTACTGCTTTTGAAGACTGTTCTTGTCTTTTTTAGGAAGCTGTCATGGTGTGAAAACTTGTTTCTCGAGGGAAGATGTGTCACCATGAGATTTCACATTCTCCACAGTGTAAGTCCTTGCACCAAGAGTTTCCCTACTCTGGACTGAGCTTCTTTCAGAGGGACACAGAGTGCAGGAACCACGAGTGGCCATTCAGCCCAGCAAACCCATTCTATCACTCTTCTGGTTGCATCTGTTTGTTTGATTACCCAATTTATAACAAGGCTGCTAATCTCTGTTTTCAATTGACCCTCAGTAACAATGTCCTTTTAAGAGAGTGGTTTCCAGATTCCTACTGCAGATTAAGTGAGAAAATGTTTCCTGATATCCGCACCAATGGAAGTAAAATCCCACAGTCAACCTAGTCAGAAACACGTCAAGTAGAACAACACTAAACCTCCCAAACTCAGGGAAACACAATGCAATTCACTCTCGTTATTTTAACCCACTTATTAGTCTGGCAAATCTGCACTGACCTCTCTCCAAGACTGGTGTATCTTTCCCCAGCGGGTTCCAATACTCTGAATAAGAACTCCCTGCCACTATAATGTAATGAACACCTCTTGATCTTCTTAAGATAAAGCCTGACATTGCACTGACCTTTGTAATAAATCATTGTAGCTGCCCAAATGTTCGCAATGATGCCTACATGTGCAATGTGGTCTCCACGCTCCAACTTCCTTGAACTCATGGAATGCTGTCAGTGAACCTGAAAGCGGGAAGTGGTGTCCCATCATCATGTGGGACACAGGGCTAGTTTCTTCTCCACTGCATATTTTGATTGGTTCAAACACTTGTTACTTAGGCTTCTCAAAGACATGACATCCAGCCCATCGAGTCTATCCCAGCTTTCAGAGCAATCCCATCCATCGCCCCATTAATTTCCCTGTAACCTATTCTCCCAGTAAGACCTATTAATTCTCCCTGATTCCCCCACTACCCACCTATAGTACAGGCAACTCACTCACTAACACATTTCTGGGCTGTTTTGTCAATGGCTAGCATAACCCTACATTAAGAAAGAAATCTTGTCTGATTTTCTGTAAGAACCCGAAATAAGCAGCTGCCTTCAAGTACACAACATCATGCCTCTGCATGGACTGAAGCTTATTAGCCTCTTTTGAATTCACAGTTCCTAATCAGAGTCAATATTATGCTGTAAAGCCTCGGTTGAGGTGTGGAGTAGAAAAAGGAAATGATTAATTTTGCTTCTCACTGTCCCCTGCCCCAACAGAAAGCATTTAATAACAAGACAGCAGCTGCAGGCATGAGGGAATGCTAATTCAGTTCAGTTCAGAAGTGCATTCCTAATCTAATAATTACTCCTCCGTAGCAGATGGCCCCACACACTAACTCTTCCAGTGCTCTGCAGCTTAAGCCAAGCAGAGCAAGCCCAAACATTCAAGTCCATGTGCTCTTATTCCGCCACTCTCCTTTCCACTATCAGAATGCTGACCCACAAGGGAGATGGCAGCTAAAAATAGGCTGCACACTCCCAGCAACAGGAAGAGGAAGTGACCCAGCCGTAGCCTGAGGAGCAGCAGGGTGGAGTTAACCCTGAGAAGGACTGTTGTGCTCAGGAGGTTAATGGATAACAAAACCCAGTCACGGCACATTTACCAGATCAAACACTGAGTCATGTTGATAGGAATGATCCACCTCAGATAAAGAGAGCAGATGGAACCTTGGGTCCTGTTTAGCTGAGGGTGTGGCCAGCAATGGGGGAGTGAGCGAAGTGGATGATCCTAGGAATGAAAGGCTTAGCGGATGAGGACATTTGAGGTCCCTGGGCCTGTACTCGATGGAGCTCAGAAGGATGAGGGGGGGAAATCTCATTCAAACCTACCGGATATTGAAAGGCCATCCACCACCCGCTCTCACGGCTTCACTTAACCCTGATTGGGGGCTGAGTGAGTGCCACACCTTGCCCAAGGATGACCTGCAGGCTAGCAGAGGGAAGGAATGGCTTACACCTCCTTTAGTAAGACGTATCTCCATCTCCCCAACCTTCCCATTATCAATCTAGATCTCCTTTACCTTTCTTGTTCAGGAGGTTAACTGGTGTTGGCCTTTCCAATCGTCTCCCAAAAGTACATATGTCCCTGAACTTTATATCTGGTCTGAGTGGCCTGGATCAGAAGAGCTGGTGTTCACCTGGTATCCTCTTGCTCTTTCCTTGTGGGATACAGGGAGATAAAGGTGATATCATACCAAGGTCTGTAAGGGTGGATCCCATACACCAGTGTAGAGTAGTGATGAACAGGAACACCCAACAATCTCCAAACTATCCAACTTCATCCATGTGCAACACACCTACCCTGCTATGACTAGACTGGTCCCATACGGAGTTTTCTCCCAAACTTCCCTCTTCATTGGATTACTGGCATTAACCACCCTCCTGAACTCACCAGTTGCCAGATGTCGATTCTCTTTTCGCAGCCGCGTGAGACCAATGGAAATTAATGCCGAAAGCTAAAGAACGCACCTATTAAACAGGGCTGGGGTTTGTAAGTACTTCAGCAAAATGGAGGTTTTGGGCACTGGAGTAAAGTGGTATCTCTGGTGCATGTGCGTGCGCGCACACACACACACACACACACACACACACTTGGGGGCAGGTAATGGTGGGGGTATTTAAAATAAGAGGACCTAGGTACACAGTGAGGGGTAAGAAGTTTAGAAGGGATCGGAGGGATTTCCCACTGTTGGGACACTGTCTGAGAAGGCGGTGGAGACAGAAACGTCCATAACACTTATGTACCTGGACAAGAACCTGATCACCAAGGCGTAGACCAAGTTTGGGTAGATGGGACTAATGGTCAGCAGGAACTTGATGGATCGGAATGCTGTAAGACCTTATGACTCTGATTGCCAATAAAACACAGCATAACACTAGGTACTTCGGCCTGTGATGTCTGTGCTGAACGTGATGCCAAATTCAGTAGGTACCTGTTCCATATGCCCACATTCTCCGCATATACAATGCGTCTCTTAAATGTCACTGTTACATCTGCTTTTATTTTCCCCACCCAGCAGTGCTTCCAGGCACCCAACACTCTCTGTGGCAAAAATCTGCCCTGCATACCCTCTTTAAACTTCCCCCTTCTCACTTTAGATCTATGAAATGTATTTGACATTCCCACTCTGGGAAAATGATTCTGAATGTCTACCTTAATTTAAGGTGGAGATTGATAGATTCTTGATTAGACACGGCATCAAAGTTTATGGGGAGAAGGCCGAGAACTGGGGATGAGGAGGAAGAAAAAAAAGATCAGCCATGATTGAATGACGAAGACTTGATGGGCCAGATGCCCTAATTCTGCTCCTATGTCTTATGGTCTTATGGTCTAACTGACTCTGATAATTTTATAAACTGTCGGATCTCCCCTGAGCCTCCATCAACACAGAGAAAACAAACTAAGTTTTGTCTGATCTCTCCTCATAGCTCATATCCTATTATCCAGGCACTATCCTGGTAAACCTTTCCTCAGCCTTATCCAAAGCCTTCACATCCTTCCTGTAATTGGGCGACCAGAGCTCCACGTGCAGCCTCCAAAGCCTATTCTCCTGAGGAGAAAATCTTCAAGCCTGGCACACGTTCCCACTTTGAGGGAAATTCACATTTGCATAGTTCAGCACTGCCCCCTCCAGATTTGATCAACACCATGTGACAAGTCAAATGCGTACGTGTTGGTGGCGGCTCACTCATTCCTGCTCCATCGCAGTCAGTGATGGGAACAAAGTCTTTTGTGTAGAATCCCACAGCCTTACAGGGAAGTAAGACTCAATCTTGGTTTCCTCGGGTCTTGCTTTCAATTTCTATATTAAAGTTGATCTGCAATTCCATGTCGTCCCCACATCATGCGTTTATGATGCTCTAATTCTGAGGGTGAAGCTGGACAAGAAGTCTATGACTGAGTCACTCCACCTTCCTCCGACGCCAGGTCCCAATATCTAATGGTTGCTGGTGGCACAGCTTGGAGAGCTGTTGTCAGCTTCAGAGACGCGGTGTCCATCCTGAGCTCTGGTGCTGTCTGTGTGTCTGTGTGGTGCACATTTCCATTGTGACCAAGTGGTCTTCCTCTGGATACTCTGCTTTCCTCTCACATCCCAGCGACCTGCAGGTTAGTACGTAATTGACTACTATCATTTGCCCCTAGTGCACAGACGACTGATAGAATCTGAGGGGAGTTGTCAGGAATGTGGGGACAATAAAAAGGAATTAGTATAGGATTTGTGTAAGTGGGTGGTTGATGGCCAGCACAGACTCGTTTGACCGAAGGGCCTGTTCTCATGCTGAGTCTCTCAATTCCTGTCTGACTGCATCACTTCTCACAGAGCACACATTTAATTAACTTGGTGCTTAAGATGGTTGACAGTGTTGAGCAGCATAATTGTCAGCTCCTAGGAAAACCTCAGGCGTGGTGAAACGCCCACACATCTCCCTGTTCTCGTACCACACTGAGCCTTTGATTTCCACCACCCCGCTTCCTGTGGACCAGCTTTTGAAAGTGCAATTGCTACGAGAAGGGCAGACAGAAGGAAATGCCCCACCATACACTGACACACACAAGCATTCTGCCCACTGTTTCCAGCTTTAGTAGTGGGCCCTGAAGCTCACGTAGGAAGTGAACAGAGGGAGCAAGCTGACGCTGTGTATGCACTAGGGACCCTGGGACTTTGTGTCTCCATTGAAACACAATGAATTGCTACTCTAAATCTTAGAGTCATAGTGTGAGAAAGTCACAGAAAAAGGCTATTTGGCCCACCTTTCCAGGTTCTAACCCTTTGCCTACATACTAGAAGTAATTAACATCGGCCAATTAACCCAGAAACCTGCACACCTTTGGGGCGGAGGAGGAAAGTGGAACACCTGACGTAAACACATGGTCACAGGGAGAAAGCGTGCACTCAGACAGACATCAGTGAAGGCCAGGGCTGAGCTCGGCTCCCTGGAGCTCTGAGGCAATGGTTCGACTCGCTATGCCACTGGTCTGTCCGTGTGCCTTTATAAACAGTGTGAACATGCACTGACTGTATTAATGTGTCCTCTTGTATGAAGATAGAGCGGTTATGTCACAGCTGGGCAGTATATCTCCCCATGCACGAGAAGAATGGATTGGCAGTCTTTCCCCACCGCTTTTGTTTTCATCCAAGCTAAATTTAGTTTCTTTAGTCTAAAAGAGGCGACGATGTGATCACTGAATGCAGTACGCGAGACTGAAAGAAGTGCAAGTCAGTCGCTGATTCATCTGGAATGACGATGCCGGGAAGGGAAGAGGCGCAAGGACGGGTGTTGCATCGCCAGTGGTGACGTGAGAATGCCGTGAGAAAAGGGAGTGCTTGGTGGAAATGGAAGATCAGAGCTAGGAGGTGCAGACTGAGGTGCCTTAAAATTCTGAAAGAAGAGGGAAAGAGAAGGAGTGGGTGATGATGGAATTTCCTTGAAGGTAATGGAAATTCAATGTGAATTCCAGTGCAACACAAGGCGTCAACTATGAGAACTTTACCCTTGCTCTGACCAGGACTGTGAGCAGAGGTGGGGAAAATGGAAGAGACACAGATGAGGGCTCTGTCAACTACAGTAGAGAAGTCACAGTTAAGAAAAAAGAAGACATTCCAGAGGCACCTGTGAGGAAAGTCTAGTCATCAGATCAGATACAATAGAGATGGAGGAACTAGGAGAATGGAATGATATCACAGACAGTAGGGCGGGAAGAAGTATAACAATGATAGCTTTGATAGTCTGTGGACTTGTAAAGGACATTGGATACTAACGAAGGCAGAGAAACTGAGAAGGAAGTCACATACAGCATGGGAACTAGCTCTTCAGCCCAAACCAACCAAGGTGCCCATCCAAGCTCATCCCACTTGCCCATTTCCCTCTAAACCTTTTCTGTCCATCTGCCTGTCCAAGTGTCTTTTAAATGTTGTTATTGTACCTGCTGTTGAACCACTTCCTCCGGCAGCTCATTCTAGGTGGACCATCCTGTGGGTGAAAAGGTTGCCCTTCGTGTTCATATGGTATCTCTCCCCTTTTACCTTAAGCCTATGTCCTCTAGTTCTTACTTTCCCAACCTGGGAAAAAGACTGTGTGCATTCACCTTACCTATGTTCCTCATGATTTTATACACATCTGTAAGGTCACTCCTCCATCTCCTACACTTCCGTGAATAAAGTCCCAGTCTGGCCAGCCTCTCTCTATAATCCAATCCATCAAGTCCTGTAAACATCCTTGAAAATTCTTTTCTGTTCTCTTCCCAGCTTAACTTCATCTTTGCCACAGCAGGGTGACCAAGGGAGAGGGAAGTTTCAGAAACATGAAAATGAGATTAGAGTAGAATCTGGCAGAAAAACAAGGCAGCTCATGATTTCCATATCAGTGCATCAATTTTATTGTCATAATGCTTGGAAAATGTTGTGGGACTAGGACCGAGCAGAAATAAAACATAGATTATTCTATGTACTCCATAAAAAGACAAGTGTGGTTTGGGCCCTCATTGAGTATCGGTATCTACAGCTTTGACCTGGAGACGTGAAGAATTTGTTCAATGTGAGGATGACTTCTATCTGGGTCTTGGAAAGGAACCAGTTGAGCCTTTCTTTGAGTACAAAGCAGAGGGCCATCAGTTGATTGAATCAGGAGCAGGGAATTGGCAGTGAGGCTGCCAGGATATTGAGGAGCAGTGAGTCACTGTGGGGTTTCCAGTGTATGAGTTAAAGGAAGGAAGATCTCCCAAGGAGGTAAAGTCAGGGAGTGTCCAAGAGACAATGTCCTTAAGTTTATTGGTGGGGTCATGGTGCAGAGGGGCATATGAGAAGGTGTCAGAGATATGACATGTAGTGTCTGCAATACTAAGTTGCCTAGATAGAGTGGACATGGAGAGGATGCTTCCATTAGTATGAGATTCTATGATCAGAGAAGAAAGCCTTAGGATAAAGTAATGCCCTTTTAACCTGAAATGAAAGGAACTTCTTCAGCCAAAGGGTAAGAAATCTGTAAAATCTGATGTCCCAGAAGGCTTGGATGTCAAGTCATTTAAGGCAGAGATTGGTAGGCTCTTGATTGGGAATGGGCTGGTTAAGAGTTACGGGGAGCAGGCAGGAGAATAGGGTTGAAAACTAATCAGACATGAATGAATTTCAGAGCAGATTTGGTGGACCAGAAACCCTAATTCTGCTGTCATATCTCGTGGTCTTACCTGAGGTAGCCATCAGTTCAGGAAACCACAACAGCATCACCCTTGTCAGCAGGTCTGAAAACAAACCAGAGCCTGTCCTTAGCCAGAGGAGGAATGCATGTTCAGAGGTGGTTGCACTACTCTAAGCAGGACTGCGGAAGGATCTTGGCCCCACACTGCCACTGTACTCTTTTTTGTAGATGCAGCCTGGCCAGCTGAGTTCCTCCAGCACTTTGTGTGTGTCGCTTGGATTTCCAGCATCTGCAGTGTTTCTGTTGTCTGTCGGTAGTAAATAAGGTCTCCAGCACCAGTGCTTCCAGGCAACTTCACGAGTGGCAAAGACTCCGAAGGGCCTCTATTAGAGCAAGTCTTCCTTTCCAGTCATCCCCAGCATTAGCGATTCCACAACAAATGAACATTAAACTGGACCAGGCAAGGATAAGAGTCAAACAGAAATCTGAAATAAAAGCAGCAAGTGCTGAAAACACTCAGCAAGTTGAGCAAGTCAAGAGTAGGGAGGTGTAATCCCTGTAATGGATGTTCCCACATGCAGTTTGTGAAACAGTTGGGCCAATTGCCCACAGACCAAGACGGAATTGGGGAGTGTCTGCAGCTTCCTGTGTATTATTTTCCCCTTTGCTCTCTGGCTGCTATCTTCATTTCCTCTGCAACTTCAGCTTTCACATCCAGTACCTCGCTTCTACCTAAACTCAACAGCAAAGCTGTCAGGAAGGGCAGTGCCAACTGCCACAGAGTGACAGCACAGCAAGTGAGAAATGAATGGAAGCAGCGGTGATAAAGCTCGGTAGGTCAGGCAGCTTGTGTGGAGAGAGAAACTGCATCACAAATAGCAACACAGAGTTCCAGCACGGCATCAGGACCTTCATCCAGCTGAGTCTGGGCCATCTACACCAATCCTTCTCCAATTCCATTTGATTTTCTCACACCCAGAATCAGAATTAAGTTTAATATCACCGTCTTCTATGACATGTTATTTATTGCTTTGCAACAGCAGTACAGTGCAAAGACGCCTGTGCATGTATTTGTTTAATATGTACTTGATGTTGCACTCCAAGAAGCACACGATACTTCACAAATCAACCAACTGATTCCAATGGCATGGAAACCATGACGATTGGAGCTGATGGATTTGTTGCAGCCTTCATCCGCCTTCACAGCCATTGAGTTCGAAGTAACTTCGTCCACCTGTTCCACCGTTAAGGTCTTGGTTGGATTGTTCTTTGTCAGAGACCTCACCCTTGACCTTACCGCCATGGGTGATCCTACCAGGAGCGTAGCTCCAGACGGCATTGCTCTCGGGATCTCAGGGCCACACAAGCCTCTCCACCATGACAAGGTGACAGTCCACGGACCTCCCATGTTGATCTTAATGACGAGATCCAACATCGTCTTAAGTGCGCTGGAACAGCTTTTGGATGTCTCCGAACAAGAGTCTTTCATGATCGTGACATCTGAACAGACACCTAAATGTTAGTGTACAAAGCAGTGGTAATCCCAACGCTCCTGTATGCATCAGAAGCCTGGACAACATACCGATGACATCAACTCTGTCTTCAAAACATCTTAAATATCAGCTGGGAAGATAGAAGAACCAACATCAGCATGCTAAATGAAGGAAAAACAACATGAAGCCTATGTCATCAAGAACCAACTAAGATGGAGTGGTCATGTTCTTCGGATGAAAGGCGAACGTCTGCGGAAACAAATCTTCTACTCCCAGCTCAAAGAAGGCAAACATAAAAGAGGCAGACAACAGAAGAGATTCAAAGATGTCTTAAAAGCCAACATGAAGAAATGTAACATCAACATCAACAATTGGGAAACCAATGCCAAGGACAGGAAACTCTGGCAAGCCATCATCCGAGAAGGAACAGCAACTTTCAAAGCCAACAGATGTGCGGAATTAGAAGAAAAGAGAAGAAAATGGAAAGAGAGGCAGCAACAACCAAAGCCCGATCTGCCATCTGGAACTACCTGTCCTGAATGCAGAAGAACTTTCAAAGCCAAGATTGGACTCATAAGCCGCTTGAGAGCCCATGAGTAGATCAACAGAATGAAGACTATCATCCTCGACCTTGAGGGATAGCCACAACGACAGTGCAAAGACATAAAAGAACCACAAATTTAAAAATAAACACATAGCATAAAATAATGCACACTGAGGTGGTTTTTATGGGTTCAAGGAACATTAGAAATCTGCTGACAGAGGGAAGAAGCTGTTTTTTGAATAGCTCCTGTACCTCCTCCTCAATGATAGGGTTATGTCTCCAATGATGAGGACCCTTAGTGACATCTTAAGACACCACCTCTTGAAGATCCCATCAACTCTCCAGAGTCTACCCATCACCCATAAATAAGGACAATTTACAATGGTGAACTAACCTACCAAACTGCATCTCCAGATAGGAAAAGCCTGGACCCTAGTGGAATTTCTGTCTCTTTGCTCTTTGTGCTTGGCAGGAGATCTTGGATTCTCCTGGCAGTGCTAGAGAGACCAGGCTACCACAAGGCTCAGCTTTACAGCGCCAGTCCTCTGAAGTTGGCAGAAATCTTTCCAATACTCACATTGGGCACTCCAGCAGTGAAAGATCAGTGGTCTGCAGAACAGTCAGAGCATTCCTCTGAACAACCTCTTCCGGGTTCCCATTAACAATTCTTGTGAAATTCCCTGCCCTTTTATGTCAATGGCAAAAACAAATGCCCAACAAGCTTTCAAGGGTTCTGTCATAGACCTGCCTAAGGGTTTATAAGGATTGCACTGTTAGCAAGTGAAAGCTCCCTGTAATGCGTCATCCCGACATTGGTCTTTGTTGTGAGTCATGGCAGGTTGAAGAGCTTCCAGTCCTGCATTCCACCATCCATGTCACTAAGTATTGAGGAAACAAAGAGCAGAAGAGCAAGGACACATATTGGATTCACACTGGTTTTCACCTTAAAGCTTTTCAAAGTAAAGTCATCTCATTTAACAGTAGCTTCCATGTTACCAAGGGGAAATCATGCAAGACGTCTCAGAATTGGTTGGCAGCACACCCTTGGTTTACCCTGCAGACAAGCCAGCTCTGCTCAATGGTCAAACCCTCAGAGACAGTGTTCGACAGATCACGTCAAAGGGTGACCTTTCAGAACTGAATCACATATGACTCAGGGTCAACACAGCTCACCAACTTTTGCAGGCTCGCCATGTTGATTTTTGCAAAGATTTTGCAACAGTACTGAACAGACGTTGTCTCTGAATGCTTGTTTTACAGAATGTGGGAAGGCAGTGTCACCGAAAAGAACTGGATTCAGCTTCAGCTTGTTATGGGCCATGTCAGGGAGCTGGTGCGGGACTGGATGAACTACAGAACATCGGGGTGGGATGCTGAGGGGTTGATTGGCAAGTGACAGAGGAAGGCGCAGGACACAGGTAACTGGGTGACTGTCAGGAGAGGGAAATGGGATGGCAACCAGTAGAGAGTAGCCCTGTGGTCTTCTATATATCGGCGAGACTCGGCGCAGACTGGGAGATCATTTCGCTGAACACCTACGCTCTGTCCGCCAGAGAAAGCAGGATCTCCCAGTGGCCACACATTTTGATTCCACATCCCATTCCCATTCTGATGTACCTATCCACGGCCTCCTCTACTGTAAAGATGAAGCCACACTCAGGTTGGAGGAGCAACACCTTATATTCCGTCTGGGTAGCCTCCAACCTGATGACATGAACATTGACTTCTCTAACTTCTGCTAATGCCCCACCTCCCCCTCGTACCCCATCCGTTATTTATTTATATACACACATTCTTTCTCTCACTCTCCTTTTTCTCCCTCTGTCCCTCTGACTATACCCCTTGCCCACCCTCTGGTTTTCTCCCCCCCCCCTTTTCTTTCTCCCTAGGCCTCCTGTCCCATGATCCTCTCATATCTCTTTTGCCAATCACCTGTTCAGCTCTTGGCTCCATCCCTCCCCCTCCTGTCTTCTCCTATCATTTTGAATCTCTCCCTCCCCCTCCAACTTTCAAATCCCTTACTCACTCTTCCTTCAGTTAGTCCTGACGAAGGGTCTCGGCCTGAAACGTCGACTGTACCTCTTCCTAGAGATGCTGCCTGGCCTGCTGCGTTCACCAGCAACTTTGATGTGTGTTGCTTGAATTTCCAGCATCTGCAGATTTCCTTGTGTCAGGGAGTTAGGTGCTAAGTTGAAGGACAGGACCTCCAGGGTGATAATCTCAGCATTGGTACCCACACCATGTGCTAGTGAGGCCAGAGGTAGGAAGATCATACAGTTTAATACATGGCTAAGGAGATGGTGCAGGAGAGAGGACTTCAGATTTTGGGATCATTGGGCTCTCTTCCGGGGAAGGTGGGACCTGTACAGATGGGTCGGTTTGCACCTGAACTGGAGGGGGATGAATAGTCTTGCAGGAAAGTTTGCTAGTGCTCCTGGGGGGAGGGGCGAGGGCAGAATTAAACTAGAGTTGGCGGGGGGGGATGGGAACCAGAGTGCTCGAGTAGAGTGGAGCCGTGTGGGGACAGATGTTTCTGAACTTACATACAAAGAGAGGAATCAAAAGGTGATTTAAAAAATATTCCGTGTTGCATCTTTTTCAATGCAAGCAGTATTGTAGGTAAGGTGGATGAGCAGAGAGGACAGAGCAGCACCCGAAATTATGACATTCTAGCCATTAGTGAGGTTTAGTTGCAGGACTGGTAGTTCAATATTTTCTGGCAGAAGGATGCTTGTTAAGTTGGAGGATTGCAAAAGTGAAATTTTGAAAGTACAGAGTCTGTATGTTTCTGTCAGAATAAATGGCAAAGTTAACAGGTTGTTTCAGATATGATAGAGCAGGAGGGATTAAAGAGTGAGGTGTGACATTACTAGTGAGGGAAATGCCATGACAGTGTTCAAAGGGAACAGATTGGATGGCTCATCTACTGAGGCTACATGGGTGAAGCTGAAGAATAAGAAAGGAATGGCCATGTTAATGGTCATTATAAACCACCCAATAGTCAGTGGGTGTCATACGGGGTGGGGGGGGTGCCATTGGGAGCGGACCCAAATGCAAGACACAGACACTGAAGTACTAGGGACAGCACTAGGTGTGTCAAGAAAGCAAGGGAAGTGAGGAAGAAATGACGCTGGACAAGACACCTGGGTCTTGATTCAGGCTCGCACTCTGGATCTACGCAAGGGCAAGACGTCGCAAGGCAACAGGACTGGACGTGGCGGCAGAATGCAGGACTCCTGGGCAGGATGCGGTACCAGAACTGGATGAGGACACAAATCTAAGACTTGGACTTGGGAGACTGGAACACAGAACACAGAGCCTTGGTCTTGGGAGACAGGAACATGGAACACAGAGCCTTTGTCTTGAGAGACAGGAACATGGAACACAGAGCCTTGGTAATCTTGGGAGACAGGAACACAGAACACTGAGCCTTGGTCTTGGGAGACAGAAACACAGACCGCCAAGCCTTGGTAATCTTGGGAGACAGAAACACAGAAACTGAGCGTTGGTCTTGGGAGACAGGAACACAGAACACAGAGCCTTGGTCTTGGGAGACAGTAACATGGAAAACAGAGCCGGGACCCCTCCTTGGGAACAGGACGTAAGGCCGGAACTCATACATAGAATACTGAACATGAGGAGATGGTTCCCAACGCAAGGTAGCGGCAAACGACTAGACCTACCTAGCAAAGACGTGGACACAGAGACGGTTCCCAACACTAGGTAGCGGCAAATGGCTGGACCTACCTAGCGAAGGAGTGGACACAACTGACAGTTCTCAACACAAGGTAGCAGCAAACGGCCAGACCTACCTAGCAAAGGTGTGGACACAGAGACGGTTCTCAACACTAGGTAGCAGCAAACGGCCGGACCTACCTAGCGAAGGCGTGGACACAGAGACAGTTCCAAACAACAAAAGACAGCTCCTTATCTAGACACAGCAAGGCTCCAGTCTTGCTCCGGCGGTAGAACTTGACGGTGAGAATAGGCGAGGACGCCGGCGAGGCTTCGGGCGAAAGGTAGCAGGCAAGGCTTCAGCCAAGGGCTACAGAAGGAAGGGGAAGGGAACAATCCAGCAATTGAAGCTGAACCCTGGAGCTGTTTATGTAGCCAGCCCAAAGTGAGAATCGTGTGCCTCAATTAAGGCACAAAAGAACAAAGGAAAACTGGAAAACCTGGAATAAGGATGGATGGATCGGTCCATGAACCAGAATATGGACTTCACAGACCCAACCATGACAGGTGGATCTAGAGGAGCAAACCTATTGAGAAATAGCAGCACACATAAAAGTTGCTGGTGATCGCAGCAGGCCAGGCAGCACCTCTAGGAAGAGGCACAGTCGACATTTCGGGCCGAGACCCTTCATCAGGACTGTTGTGATGGTAGGAGATTTTAACTTTCCACATATTCACTGGGACTCCAATATTGTAAAAGGTAGGATGGGATAGAGTTTGTCAAAGCCAGTATATCTTTTCTCTAGTAAGGAGACCAGAACTGCATGCAGTATTCCATTTGCAGCCTCACCAGTACCCTGTACAGTTGCAGCATAACCTCCCTGATCTTAAATTCAATCCCACTAGCAATGAAGGCAAACATTCCATTTGCCTCCTTGATAGCCTGCTGTACCTGCAAACCAACATTTTGTGGTTCATGTACAAGCAATCCCAAGTCCTTCTGCACAGCAGCATACTGCATTTTTTTACCACTCAAATAACAATCTACTCTTTTATTTCTCCTTCCAAAGTGGACGACCTCGCATTTACCAACATTGTACTCCATCTGACAGACCCTTGCCCACTCACTTAACCTATCTATATCTCTCTGCAGACTCTATATCTTCTGCACAATTTGCTTTTCCAATCAATTTAATGTCATCAGCAAACTTAGATACACTACAGTCGGTCCCCTCTTCCAGATCATTAATGTATATTGTGAACAGTTGTGGGCACAGCACTGACCCCTGCAGCACACCGCACACCACTGATTGCCAACCAGAGTAACACCCATGTATCACCACTCTCTGCTTTCTATCAGTTAATCAATCCTCTATCCATGCTAATACATCACCCCCAACTTATCTTATGGATAAGTCTTTTATGCGGCACCTTATCGAATGCCTTCTGGAAATCAAGTAAATAATGTCTGTCTGTTCCCCTCTATCCACTGTGCTCATTATATCCTCAAATAACTCCAGTAAGTTTGTCAAACAGGGCCTGCCTTTGTTGAATCCATGCTGCGTTTGCCTGATGGATCCATTTCTTTCCAGAATCCTCGCTATTTCTTCTTTAATGACAGCTTCAAGCATTTTCTCAACTACAGATGTTAAATTATCTGGCCTATAGTCACCTGCCTTTTGCCTACATCCTTTTATGAACAGTGATGTGACACTTGCCATCTTCCAATCTGCGGGAACCTGCCCAGAGTCCAGAGAATTTTGATAAATTATCACCAAAGCCTCTACTATAACTTCTGCCATTTCTTTCACTACCCTGGGATGCATTCCATCAGGACCAGGGACTTGTCCATCTTCAGGCCCACAAGTTTGCTCAGCGCTACCTCTTTGTACCGAGGTCCTCACCTCCCATCGCATCTATAACATCTCTCTTTGGCATGTTAGATGCATCCTCCACCATGAAGACCGACACAAAATAGTTATTCAAAACCTCAGCCATTTCACCATTGCTCAATATCAATTCCTCCTTCACATCCTCCAAGGGACCTACATTCACTTTAGCCACCCTTTTCCACTTCATATAATTATAAAAATTTTTACTCTCCGCTTTTATATTTTGTGCTAGTTTATTTTCATAATCTATCTTCCCTTTCTTTATTGCTCGCTTAGTAGTACTTTGTTGCTTTTTAAAGTTTTCCCAATTTTCTATTTTCCCACTACTCTTCGCAGCTTCGTATACACAAGCTTTTAGTTTGATGCCTTCTTTTATTTCCTTAGCTACCCAAGGCTGGCTCTCCCCACCCTTACAGTTCTTGCTTTTAACTGGAATATATTTTGTTGAGCAATGTGAAAAATCTCTTTGAAAGCCTTCCAAATCTCCTTGAATGTGTTCCCAGTCTGCACTAGCCAAATCCTCCCTCATCCCATTGCAGTCTCCATTGTTTGAATACACCGGTACACTGGTTTTAGATCAAACTATTGCACCCTCCATTTGTATGAGAAATTCACTCTTTCCAAGAGGATCCCTAACTGCAAGGTCACTAAACGAGGAACCTATCATAGCTTGCAGCGGGATCTGAACCAGTGGACAAATGGGCTGATTAAAGGCAGTGGAATTTAATGCAGACCAGTGTGAGGTGTTGCACTTTGAAAGGACAAACCAGGGTAGGACTTGCACAGTGGACTGTAAGGCACTAAGGAGTGTGTTAGAATAGAGGGTGAAAGGGGAATATGAGGAGGAACTTCTTCAGTCGGTGTGGTGAGAGAGTGGAACTAACTGCCAGCCAAAGTGGTGGATGTGGGTACGATTTCAACACTGAAGCTAAGTTTGGATAAGTATATGCAGGGCCAAGTGCAGGTCTACGGAATTGTATTCTCTCAAATATAAATAAATTAGAGGAGCTCTCAATGAAATATAGCCCCTAGAATATATATTTCTTGTCCTCTCTCTCAATTTGCCTTAATGGCATTATGTTCATTTTACTGTCTATTTTTGCACACATGAAAGTTATGAATAACTTATGTTAATTTAAGTTGATGTTAACATATTTATAAGGCACTGGACAAAAAAAGATCAATTTTCATGGTGTTTTGCACCCAGCGTATATATCCAGCTGACAATAAATATGAAATATACAAAATTCTTCCAGATGTTGTCAATGTGAATGTTTCCCCTGGCAGAGGAGTCGGGAACAAAGTCACAAAGTACACAGGTTACGTGGCTCCGTGGGCAGGTGGGTGGCATAGAAGGGATACAGCATGCTTGCCTTTACTTGTCAAGGAAATGAGTTCTGGTATTGGGTATTTATGCTGCAGCTTATAAAACTCTGGTTGGACCAGATCTGGAGTATGGCATTCCATTCTGGTTGCCCCTTTGGAGGAAGCATTCAGAAGCTTTAGAGAGATTGAAGCCTGGATTAGAGGGCATAAGAAAGGTTGGACAAACTTGGGATGTTTTCTCTGGAGCAGAAGAGGCTGAGAGGGGTATCTGATCATGATTTATAAGATTATCAGAGACATTGAAAGAGTCAACAGCCTGTATCTTTTTCCCAGGGTTGAAATGTCTAACACCAGAGGGCATGCATTTAAGGGGAAAATGGGCAAGTTCAAAGGAGATGTGCAGAGCATGTTTCTTTACGCAGGGAATAATTGATTGTCCAGTAGCACTTGCATCCATAGTGATGAAGTGATTTGAGAGATTGGTGATGAAACATATCAATTCCTGCCTGAGAAGCCACTTGGATCCACTCCAATTTGCCTACCATCACAACAGGTCCACAGCAGATACCATCTCACTGGCTCTTCACTCAACCCTGGAACCTCTGGACAGTGAAGATACTTATATCAGGATGCTCTTCATTGACTGTAGCTTGGCATTCAATACTACACTCCCCTCAAAACTAATCAATAAGCTTCAACACCTTGGCCTCAATACCTCCTTGTACAATTGGATCCTCAATGTCTTCACTTGCAGACCCCAGTCAGTTTGTACTGGCAAAAATATCTCCTCCACAATCTCCATCAGCATAGGTGCACCACATGGCTATGTGCTTAGCCCTCAGCTTTATTCACCCTACACTGTCGGTTACAAGGCTAAGCACAGCTCTAATGCCATTTATAAGTTTGCTGACAACACCATTATCCTAGGCTGAATCAAAGACGGTGACAAATCAGCGTATAGAAGGAGGCTTGAAAATCTGGCTGAGTTGCGCCAACTTCTCAGTCAATGTCAGCAAGACTAACGAGCCGATTATTGACCCCAAGATGAGAAAACTGGAGGTCCATGCGCCAATCCTCATCAGTAGATCAGAGGTGGAGAGGATTAGCAACTTAAAATTCCTCGATGTTATAACTTCAGAGGATCTGTCCTGGGTCTAGCACGTAAGTACCATTATGAAGAAAGCACAGCAGCGCTTCTACGTCCTTGGAAGTTTGCAAAGATTCAGCATGACAGCTAAAGTTTTGGCAAACTTCTATAGATGTGTGATTGAGAGTATATTGACTGGTTGCATCACAGCCTGGTATCTAAACACCAATGCCCTTGAATGGAAAATCTTACCAATGGTAGTGAATAGGGCCTAGTCCATCACAGGTAAAACCCTCCCCATCACTGAGCACGTCTACACAGAGCGCTGTTGCAGGAAAGCAGATTCCATCATCAAAGACCTCCATAATCCGGGCCATGCCCCCTTCTCGCTGCTGCCATCAGGAAGAAGGTACAGGAGCCTCAGGACCCACATCACCAATTTCAGGAACAGTTATGACCCTCGACTATGAGGCTGTTTAATCAGAGGCAATAACTTCACTCGTCCCATCACTGAACGGTTCCCACAAATTATGGGCTCACTTTCAAGGACTCTTCAACTCAGGTTCTCGATATTTATTGCTTATTTATTTATTATTATTTTTATAGTTTTCCTTTGTATTTGTGCAGTGTGTGGCCTTTTGCACATTGATTGTTCATCCATCCTCTTGGGCGAAGTCTTTTATTGATTCTATTCTTTTTCTTGGATTTACTGGGTATGCCCGCAAGAAAATGAATCTAAGGGTTGTATATGGTGACATGTATGTACTCTGATAATAAATTTACTTTGAATTTTGGATTTTGAGGTTTGAATGCACCACCTGGGTGGTGGTGGAGGCAAATAATGAAGAGCACTGAGTTTCTGGGTGTGCGCATATCGAGCCACCTAATATGGACCCACAACACCTCCTCACTAGTCAAGTAGGCACAGCAGCATCTACACTTTCTGAAACATGCAAGGCTCCTCACCCCCATCCTAACAACATTGTATAGGAGCACCATTGAGTGACCAGTCTGTCTGCATCATTATGTGGCACTGAGGTATCGGACCACAAGACCCTCCAGAGAGCAGTGAAAACCACCAAGAGGATCACTGGGGTCTCCCTCCCCACTATTTGTCACATTTGTCAAGGGGAGGAGAAGCTGGCAGCGCAACGCAGCACGTGCGGCCGCTCTGAAATGATATCGTATTTGTTAAGTAGGTACCGTGCACAGTCCTGATTTGATGGAGGCAGACATGAGAAGCACAGAGGAACATCTGGAGAAACTTCTGAAATGCCCACTTCGCTGCCGCTGCTACTGTGCAATTGAGAATCTCTGGAGGGAAGGCCCCAAATCCTCGGCTTTGCCTATTGCCTGTTGCTGGGGCTGGAGTCAAAGCACTCGGCAGAGATGGTGCTTGATGCTCGGTGTCGGAGGGCTGGTCGGAGGCTCGAAGTTTTCCGATGGACTCGAGAGTCGGCTGTGGTCGGGTGCTTCCAGGGTGCTGCATTGGCAAGTTTGCGGCGCTGAAGGGTTATGGCAGGAAGAGTTTTCTTCCTTCTACCATCTGCGTGAGATAATAGGACTTTCAAGAGACTTTGAGACTTTTTTTTATCGTGCCCATGGTCTGTTCTTTATCAAATTACGGTATTGCTTTGCACTGTTGTAGCTATATGTTATAATTATGCGGCTTTTGTCAGTTTTTCAGTCTTGGTTTGTCTTGTGTTTCTGTGATGTCATTCTAGAAGAACATTGTATCATTTCTTAATGCATGCATTACTAAATGACAATAAAAGAGGAATGCGTGTCCTCATAATCTAATCTAATCTAATTCACCAGGAGTGTTGCAGATGAGGGGCCCAAAGCATTGCTGAGGATCCCCACCAACCCATCCCACCATCTCTTTGACCCACTGCAATCAGGAAGAAGGTTAAGGGGCATCTGGACGAGGACTGTCAGACTGGGTAACAGCTCCTTCCCCCAGGCTGTGAGACTATTGAATCCCCTACCCCTGCCAAGGTCTCGTCACTAGGTCAGCATGCTGTTCACTGTACACTCTACTGTTTACTGTTTACCTGTTCTGTATGCATTTTGAATTATATTTTATGAAGTGTGAAATGTTCTGTGGGTGCAGCGTAGTCCGGAGGAAGGTTGTTTTGTTTGGCTGTACAGTTCTCTGCAGTCAGTTGACAATAACCTTGAACTTGAAACAGGATAGAGGCTTTCGAGAGGCTCTTAGGCAGACGTGAATGTGCAGAAAATGGCAAGATGAGGGCATTGTGCAGGGCAGAAGGGATTAATTTAGATCACTATTTTAATTAGATCACACAACACTGTAGGTCGACATCCCTGTTCCTGTCAGGTACTGTTCCACATCCTATGTTCAATCCACAGTCATGTTTTAACCACTGGCAAACAACCTCTTTGTTCTATAAGGGGTAAATTGATTAAGACTGAGATGAGACTATTTTCCCCCAGAGAGTGGCGAATATTTGGGATTCTCTATCATGTACAGTTGTGCAGTTGTGTGGAGTTCATTCAAAGTCGAGTTTGATAGATTCCTGGACATTTAATAACATCGAATGGTATGGGGACAGTCTTGGAGAATAATGATGAGATGGAAGCTTACCAACAACGCTGGCAGGCAATGGAGAAGATTCAAAGGGAGAATGCTCTGCTCCTGCTCCTAATTAGACCATAAGACCATAAGACCATAAGATATGGGAGCAGAATTAGGCCATTCAGCCCATCAAGTCTGCTCTACCATTTCATCATGGCTGATCCATTTCCCTCTTAATCCCAATCTCCTGCCTTTTTCCCATATCTCTTCATGCCCTGACTAATTCAGAATCTATCAACCTCTACCTTAAATATACCCAATAACCTAGCCTCCAGAGGTTGCCCGTGGCAACAAATTCCACGGGAATTCTTATATTCTCAAGCATCATGAATGCTGTATCTGGACACCTCTTTCGTAGATGTTGCTGTATGAGTCTGACCTGCAATTGCTGGCTTTGACATGCCCCCAGGTACCAGGAACACCTTAGTGGTCAAAGGTCTACGTACAATGAGTGAAATTGCTGATATTTTCACTGTGGTTTCATCACGTGTCATGCTGATCCATCCAGCTAAACAACCTCCTAATATTTAATCACGCAAACCATTCCAAGAAATGAGATAACCACATTTGCTGATACTGCTGTTGTGTTGTTTTCACCCCTGCATTGCACAGAGGCTGCCTACAGCAGATTAACCTTTAATCGCTGTAGGCAGAGCTAGCAGAAGTCAGCATGCCCTCCAAGTGCCCTGCAGTTCTGGTGGCTAAGGAGACACAGTTTGACTCAGGGGAACACAGAACTGGTTCCTCCATGGCCATACCTGTTTGGTTTAGGTTTGGTTAGAGAGCAGGGATCGAAGCTGCTTGTTTCTTCTCCATTCTTGAAGAACTTTTGAGCCTGTCCCTCAAGAGACTAATATGATATGGCAGAGTTGCACAGTTGCTGGGGACACAAGCACCTTTCTTCTCTATCTCTAGAGGAATTTCTGGGTTTTATGTGTAAGTGCATGGTGGCAGGCATTGTGGGCTCGGGGCTCTGTGCTATTGCTTTTTCAGAAAAATAAGGTGTACCTTTACTCCTTGGAGGATTGGAGATTAAAGGTAACTTTATAGACCTGAATGGGCACGGATAGGGTCAATGCACACAATCCTTTTCCCAGGGTTGGGGAGTCGAGAAGTAGGAAGAAGCCTGAAGACCACACTCAAAAATTTAGGAACATCTTTTTTTGCTCCACTGCCAGATTTCTGAACAGTCTATGAACCTGCAAACACTGCATTACTATTCCCCTTTCGCAATATTTATTTATTTATTTATTTGTTTGTTAGTTCATTTAAAAAAAATTTTGAGCTGAATTTGGCCATTTGGTCCATCATGTCCGCTCCAAAATTCCATCATGGCTGATTTACTATCCCTCTCAACGCCATTCTCCTGCCTTCTCCCCGTAACCTTTGACGTCCCAACTAATCAAGAACCTATCGACCTCAGCTTTAAATATATCCAGTGACTTGGCCTCCACATCCATCTTTGACAATGAATTCCACAGATTCACCACCCTCGGGCTAAAGAAATTTCTCTTCATCTCTGTTCTAAAGGGACATCCTTCTATTCTGAGGCTGTGCCCTCTGATCTTAGATGCCCTCATTATAGGAAACATCCTCTGCGCATCCACTCTGTGTAGGCCTTTCAATATTGAATAGGTTTCAAAGAGATCCCCCATCATTCTTCTAAACTCCAGTGAGTACAGGTCGGAGACATCAAACGTTCCTCATATGTTAACTCTATCATTCCCAGATCCAGGATCATTGTTGGGAATCTCTTCTGGACCCTCTCCAATGCCAGCACATCCTTTCTCAGGTCAGGGGTCCCAAGCTGCTCACAATACTCCATGTACGGTCTGACCAATGCCTAATAAAGCCTCAGCATTACAAACATGAGAAATTCTGCAGGTGCTGGAAATCGAAGCAATGCGCACAGAATGCTGGAGGAGCTCAGCAGGACAGGCAGCATCTATGGAAAAGAGTAAACAGTCGAAACCCTTCATCAGGACATGATTAAGTGCCTCGGCCTGAAACGTCGACAGTTTACTCTTTTCCATAGGTACTGCTTAACCTGCTGAGCTCCTCCAGTATTTTGAGTGTGTTGCTCAGCGTTACATCCTTTCTTTTATATTCTAGTCCTCTCAAAGATGAATGCTAACATTGCATTTGCCTTTCTTACTGCCTTCTCAACCTGCAAGTGTGCCCCCTGTTTAGAAAACAGTCCATGCCTTTACTCATTCTACCAAAGTGCACGACCATACACCTCCCTACCCTGTATTCTATCAGCCACTCCTTTGTCCTGTCTCCCAATCTGTCCAATCCTTCTCCAGATTCCCTGCTTTCTCAACACTACCTGCCCCCTCCAACTATCTTTGCATCCTCCATAAATTTGACCACAAAGCCCTCAATTCCGTCATCCAAATCATTATGATGTGAAAAGAAGCGGTCTGAACACCAACCCCTCCGAAAGACCACTAGCCGCCGGCAGCCAGCCAGAAAGGGTTTCCTTTATTCCCACTGCTTGCCTCCTGCCTGTCAGCTAATCTTCTATCTTTCTTTCCTATGATACCATGAACCCTTATCTTGATTAGAGAAGAGCTCATGGTGTTAAATAACTTCAGGACATACGTCAGTGATAATATACCTGATGCTGATTCTGATTTTGGATGTTTGTAATGTTGGTGGTGTTTATCCAATGCTCCTTTCTGTGGCTTGGGCTCACCTCCAGACGCCAGCACCCAGAACGAGTATAACAACTCAGAGAGGCAGCCTGCCGAAAGCCTCTGTAAGATTCACTACCTTGTTGCTCCATACACTTCTATTCCAAGCCGAATAAAGCACGAATGCAAAATTAGCACAACATTGTCAGATATATCATCCCACATGAGTCTGCTGTTTCCAAAAAGTACCAGAGATCCAAGTAACGTTCCACACAATGCACCACCCACACCCCACCCATTCACCCTGAGATTTTACCCCTCTTGCCCATTCATGCCAAGACCCTTCCCTTGATCATTTACCCAACGACCTTGCCCCACCCAGCACTCACCCATTGATGTTACCAGTTACATCCACCCAACACACCCATCCCCAAGACATTTAGCCCCCTCCAACCACCCTCGTCCATTCAGAGGATATCTGAAGGCAGCAATGACTTTCAAAGTCAGCAAGGATTGTACCACACTAGCCCAACAGAGATGCCGGACTTTACACAGCCACCCTACAGCAAGTAAGCTATAACAAGAGGCAGATCCCCCTCCAGCTCACCTGCCGCTGCTTCCGTGTTCAGTCCTTGGATGACACCTGGCTTCAGTGCAAGCCGTGAAACTTGGCCATGGAACTTCTATAGTCTGCCATGTCACCATCTCCTTCCCCACCGGCCACTTCTGCTGGCTGACTCCTTCGGAATAGATTCGATGCGATCGCCTCAGGGAAGACGTGGGTAGACTGGAAAGCTACAAGAGATCAAGGGGCAGGATCGAAACCCAGTACTGGAGACTGCCTATTAATCGCTGGGGGATTGCTCTGTTATCAGAGAGGGGAGACTGTCTATTGATCACTGGGGGATCACTCTTCTATCAGACAGGCGAGACTGTCTATTGATCGCTGGCGAATGCTCTGTTACCAGAGAAGGGAGACTGTCTATTGATTGCTGGGGAATGCTCTGTTACCAGAGAGGGGAGACTGTCTATTGATCGCTGGGGGATCACTCTGCTATCAGACAGGGGAGACTGTCTATTGATCGCTGGGGGATCGCTCTGCTGTCAGAGAGGGGAGACTGTCTATTGATCACTGGGGGATCACTCTGCTGTCAGAATGGGGAGACTGTCTATTGATCGCTGGGGAATGCTCTGCTACCAGAGAGGGGAGACGGTCTATTGATCACTGGGGGATCACTCTGCTATCAGGCAGGGGAGACTGTCTACTGATTGCTGGGGGATTGCCCTGTTACCAGAGAGGGGAGACTGTCTATTGATCGCTGGGGGATCGCTCTGCTGTCAGAGAGGGGAGACTGTCTATTGATCGCTGGGGGGTCACTCTGCTGTCAGAGAGGGGAGACTGTCTGCTGATTGCTGGGGGATCACTCTGTTATCAGAGAGGGGAGACTGTCTATTGATCGCTGGGGGATCACTCTGCTGTCAGAGAGGGGAGACTGTCTATTGATCACTGGGGGATCACTCTGCTATCAGAGAGGGGAGACTGTCTACTGATTGCTAGGGGATCGCTCTTTTATCAGACGGGAGACTGTCTATTGATCACTGGGGGATCACTCTGCTATCAGAGAGGGGAGATTGTCTACTGATTGCTGGGGGATTGCTCTGTTATCAGAGAGGGGAGACTGTCTATTAATCGCTGGGAGATCGCTCTGCTGTCAGAGAGGGGAGACTGTCTATTGATCACTGGGAGATCACTCTGCTGTCAGAGAGGGGAGACTGTCTACTGATTGCTGGGGGATCGCTCTTTTATCAGAGAGGGGAGACTGTCTATTGATCGCTGGGGGATCACTCTGCTGTCAGAGAGGGGAGATTGTCTACTGATTGCTGGGGGATCGCTCCGTTACCAGAGAGGGGAGACTGTCTATTGATCGCTGGGGGATCGCTCTGCTATCAGAGAGGGGAGACTGCCTATTGATCGCTGGGGGATTGCTCTGTTATCAGAGAGGGGAGACTGTCTATTAATCGCTGGGAGATCGCTCTGCTGTCAGAGAGGGGAGACTGTCTATTGATCACTGGGAGATCACTCTGCTGTCAGAGAGGGGAGACTGTCTACTGATTGCTGGGGGATCGCTCTTTTATCAGAGAGGGGAGACTGTCTATTGATCGCTGGGGGATCACTCTGCTGTCAGAGAGGGGAGATTGTCTACTGATTGCTGGGGGATCGCTCCGTTACCAGAGAGGGGAGACTGTCTATTGATCGCTGGGGGATCGCTCTGCTATCAGAGAGGGGAGACTGCCTATTGATCGCTGGGGAATCACTCTGCTATCAGAGAGGGGAGACTGCCTATTGATTGCTGGGGGATCACTCTGTTGTCAGAGAGGGGAGACTGTCTATTGATCGCTGGGGAATGCTCTGTTACCAGAGAGGGGAGACTGTCTATTGATTGCTGGGGGATCGCTCTTTTATCAGAGAGGGGAGACTGTCTATTGATCGCTGGGGGATCACAGAGGGGAGACTGCCTATTGATCGCTGGGGGATCACTGTGCTGTGGGACAGGAGAGACTGCCTTTTGATTTCTGGTGGGATGGCTCTGCTGCCGGAGAGGGAAGACTGCCTTTTTATCGCTGGTGAGTTTGCTCTGCTGCAGAGAGGGAGAATGTTGTCCAGGTTTTCTGCGCTTTAGATGTGGACTTAGACACTGGACTTTTTTTTCAGTCTTATGTTTTTTTTCAATTCTGTGTTTTTCGCCCGATTTTTTGTGTGTGGGGGAGGGCGATTTGGGAGTCGATATGCCTGTTCCATTTTTGTTCGTTTATTTGTGTGGGGAGGAGGGATTTGGAGGTTGATGTTTGTAGTGCCAATCCTTTCTTTCTTTGTTTCCTGGCTATCTGGTGAAGAAAATTTTCAGAGTTGTATATTTTGATAATAAATAAATGAACTTTGAACCTTTGAACCAATGCTATGGATTTATACTAATCCCATTGAATTTTTCCCATAGAGTGATACAACAGTGATACGGACCATTCAGCCTGCAATCCCATGTTGACCATCAACCACCCATTTACACTAATCCTGCATTAATCCACCCCCCCCCATATCGTCATCAACTTCCACTCGATTCCTTCACTCTCTTACACTCTAGAGTCAATTTACAGAGGCTAACTAACTAACAGACACATATCTATGACAATAAGGCTTAGGCTACTAAAATGTTACATCTGGTCAATCTTGCTGTATGCTTCCGAAACATGGACTATAACACCAGAGCTCCAAAGCAACTTAGAAGCAACAGAAATGTGGTTTCTTAGAAGAATGCTGAAAATATCATATAGAGAGAGGGTAACTAATGAGACAGTACTCCAATGTGTCCATATAAAAAGATCTTTAATGAGAACATTAAATGAGAGGAAACTTAAATTCCTGAGCTATGTCATCAGAAAGGGAGAAATAGAATGCTTTACATTACAAGGCCGTATGCCTGGGAAACGCAGAAGAGGAAAGCAAAGAAGAAAATAAGTGGACACTGTGAAAGAACTAACAGATCTAAGTGTGCGAGATATTGTTGATGCTGCATGGGATCGTTCGTTGTGGAGAGCCATGATCGCCCAAGCATGTAACACGCAAGGCACATGAAGAAGAAGAATTAACCCACAACGCCTCACATCTCTGAGATACAGCAGGCAAGCGAAGCATGCGGAGGAAAGTCATGTGGTCAGAGGGACAGTACCCAAGGTCAGGATTGAACCTGGGTAGGGGGTACTGTGAGGCAGCAGCTCTGCCAACTGAGCCACTCTGTTGGCGATACTCACATACGTATTATGAACTAAGAAAAGGCAAGAGAGGCTGAACTAGCTGAGAGCATAATCAGCAAGAAGTCATTTGTTGGTTTAAAAAGAATTGGGATGTTTTGGGCTTTTTTTCAGCAGGCGGCAATCAGTGCGACAATCTTAAAGAGAAAGGAAGTGTGGTGGAGTGGCCGTTGTTGGACTGAGGAATTGTTAAAGTGATCTGATATTCCGTCAGCAGACTTGGGCAAGCACAGGCAGAGGTTCTCAGTAGGTAAGCTTCTGGTAAACTTTTATTTCTGTTAGTACAAAGCTAATGCACTGAGAATGGATCCAGAATTAGTGGCGTGTTCCTTGAGTGACATGTGAGAACTCTGGGAGACCTCCAGTCTCCCTGATAACAACATCTGTACAAAGTGCATTGGCCTACAGCTCCTTGGAGACCACGTTAAGGAACCGGAGCTGCATCTTAATGACCTTCAGCTCATACGGGAGACTGAGGAGATGATAGGCAGGGTATACAGAGTGGTAGCCACACCGAGGTTGCAGAAGGCAGGTCCCTGGGTATCTGTCAGTAGTGCAGAGCACCCCTGTGGCCACTACCCTCAATAATAGTATACTGGGTTGGATATTGTTGGGGTGGGGGAACGACCTACCCAGGAGAAGCCACAACGAGCAGATCTCTGGCATTGAGCCTGGCTCTGTGGCTCATTGCGAATGGGGGAGGAGAGAAGTGTAGTGGTGATAGGGGATAGTAGTGAAAGAAACACCTGGATGGTACGTTGCCACCCAAGTCCCAGGGTCAAGGACATCTCAGATTGGGTCCATGGCGTTCTAAAGGGGGGCGGGGAGAGCAACCTGAAGTTTTGATACATATTGGCACCAATCACATAGGTTGCAAAAGGGAGGAAGTCCTGAAGAGAGAATGTAAGAAAGCTGAAAAGCAAGACCTCCAGGTTAATAATCTCTGGATTGCTGCTTGTGCCACACACACCAGTGAGGGTGAGAATGGGACGATCTGGCAGATGAATGAGTGGCTGAGGAGTTGGTGCAGGGGGCAGGGTTTCAGATTTCTGGATCATTGGGATCTCTTCTTGGGAAGAAATGACCTGTACAAAAAGGATGGATTAGACCTGAATCCAAGGGGGACCAATATGCTTGTGGGTTTGCTAGAGCTGTTGGGGAGGATTTATTTAGCAGGAGGATGGGAACTGGAGTGATAGGGCTGAGGAGGGGGCAGTTAGTATACAGGTAAATGCAGGGTGTAGTGAGACTGTGAGGAAGGACAGGCTGATGATACAACAAAATTCATTCAGTGGAATAAGTTGAAGTGCAACAGGGTGCAGAAATCAAAAATGGTGATGAGTACACGGCTGAATGTGTTATATTTGAATACACACAGTATACGGAATAAATAGATGATCTTGTAGCACTGTTAGAGAATGGCAGATATGTTGGGAGCTTAATACATTGTATCGAAAGGATAAGGCAGGTAGGCAGAGGGGGTAGGGTGGCTCTGTTGCTAAAAAATGAAGCCAAATCCTTAAAAAGAGCGACATAAGATGTGAAGATGCAGAATCCTCGTGAGAGATGTAGAATCCTTGTTAAGAAACTGCAAGGTTAAAAAGACTCTGATAGGAGTTATATACAGGCCACTGTCCGAAAGCCAGGATGTGAGCTACAAATTACAACAGAAGGCATGTAAAAAGGGCAATGGTACAACATCACAGGGAATTTCAATATGCAAGGAAATTGAGAAAATATGGTTGGCGCTGGATCCCAAAAGAGGGAATTTGTAGAATGCTTACAAGATGGCTTTTTAGAGTTGCTTGTGGTTGAGCAATTCTGGATTGGGTGTTATGTAATGACAGAGATTAGATTAAGAAGCTTAAGGTAAAGGAACGCTTAGGAGACAGTGATCATAATATAATAGAATTCACCCTACAGCGTCAGAAGAAGAAGCTAAAATGGGATGTATCAGAATTACTGTGGGGTAAAGAGAATTACAGAGGCATGAGGGAGGAGCTGGACAAAATTGATTGGAAGGGGTCAATGGCAGGGTTGATGACAGAACAGCAATGGCTGGTGTTCCCGGGGTAAGTTCGGAAAGATACATCCCAAAGGTGAAGAGGATGTTTCCCATAGTGGGGGAGTCTAGCACCAGAGGGTACAGCCTCAGAATTGAGGAACATCCATTTTGAAAAAAAATGTGAGGAAAAATTTTCTTTAGCCAGAGAATGGTGAATCTGTGGAATTTGTTGTCACAGATGGCTGTGCAGGCCAAGTCATTGGAGATTGATAGTCGCTTGATTAGTCAGAGTGTCAAAGGTTCCAGAGGCAAGGTAGAAGAGTGAGGTTAAGAGGGATAATAAATAAGCCTTGAGGGAATGGCAGACAGACACGATGGGCTGAATGGCCTAATTCTGCTCCAAGTCTCATGGTCTTATGGGTTAGCTGCTGCTATGTCAATAACAATCTTTTGTTGGTAATTCAGGCTCAGATTGCCTCATTAATGAAAACAATAACACAGATAGCTGACTCGAACCCTCTATGGGTGTATATGATAAAAGGACAGCTGACAGACACAGGTCACTGCTAAAGATAAGGTACAGAATTCCGTCAAGCCGGTTCCCTAAGCATGAAGCCAAGCATTAACAACATGCAGTATTGCAATTCAGCAGGGCAGAGGGAAAGGCAGCTGGAGATCAGGCAGTGGTGCAGCGTGTAGGAAGAAGGTTGCAACATCAGTCACTGGCAGAAAGGTTTGACTGGGGAGTAAACAGGTCACCCGAGTTCTAGAAGGGCACAATAACGCTGGAGATGTGAGCTACAGCAGTTGGAGGGCTGGTTATCTGAGACAGGTGAACTCAGTGATGGAGTCATCTAGCATAGAAACAGGCTGTTCAGGCCAGCTGGTCCATGCTGACCAACATGCCCATCGAGGCTAGTCCCATTTGCCCACATTTGGTCCTCTAGACCTGTCCTATCCATGTACCTGTCTAAATGCCTTTTAAATGTTACTGTATCTGCCTCTGCCACTTCCTCTGGCAGTTACATCCACATGCCCAGCACCTTTCACGTGAAATTCTCCTTCAGGTCCCTTTGATATCGTTCCCCTCTCACCTTAACCCTGTGCCCTCTAGTTTGAGACTTCCCTACCCCAGAAGAAAACCGTAAACGTTGACTCTCTCTATGGCCCTCATGATTTTATACTCCCTTATAAGGTCACTCGTCAGCCTTCTATTCTCCATGGCAAACAGTCCCAGCCTATCTACTCTCTCCTTACGACTCAAGCCAACCAGTCCGGGCAACATCCTTGTCACGATTTTCTGTAAGGTAGAGCACACCTGATTGTAAACATTATGAATGCAGCACACTGGACTGCAAGAGGTGCAAGGGAACCTCTCCTTCACCGGGGGGGACAACTCGCAGCCCTGGCTGGTGGCAAAGGACAGGACTGGCCTTCCTATGATAACATGGGAAAGTGTGGTAAGAAGAACATATCATGCCCCACTCTGAGCATAAAGACTCGGTATCATAGAAACTGGCCCTTCAACTCACTCAATCAGTGCAAACCATCAACCACACATTGACACAAAAAAATATTTGTACTTCCACCCTTCTTAGGAAAGTATCCCCTGCCCCACAGGCTCCATCATTCACCTACACACTAAGGTAATGCACAACAGCTAATTAACCTACTGTTCCTCCATTTGACGTCAGATTCCCACTCCCATATTTGTTCCCATTCTTCTACTGCAAAATTATTTCTAGAATACAAAGCAAGCTTACATTTCCTTATTATCTGTTTTCCACACTTCCTTATGACTTAGAAGAAAGTCATTCAACTCAGGGAGACTATACCAATTCACGTTCAAGTCGTCAAGTTTATTGTAATTTAACTATGCACATGCACACCACCAAAGGAAACAATGTTTCTCAAGACCAGGGTGTAAAGCACAGTAGTACACGTAACACATAACTTTGGAAAGTGAGAATTAAATCTACAGATGAATTATCCATGGATAAACAAAGTAAAGTGCATAAATTTAATACTGAAGGGTAGAGTACAAATTACGGGTTGGAGCCGTACGGTTACGCCGTGGTTGGCAGTACACTTGACAGCACAGTGACCCAGGGTCAACTCCCGCCGCTGCCAGTAAGGAGTTTGTATGTTCTCTCCGTGACCGCGTGGGTTTCCTCCGGGTGCCTCGGTTTCCTCCCACAGTCCAAAGGCGTACCGGTTGGTAGGTGAATTGGTCATTGTAAGTTGTCCTGTGATTAGGCTCAGATTAAATCGGGGATTGCTGGACGGCCAGGCTCAGAGGGGCCAGAAGGGCCTATTCCAGGCTGCATCTCAATCAATAAATATACACACTAACCAGTGACACTTCGAATGTGATGCGGCAGGGAGGTCAGACGTCTAATGGGCTGAGCAAAGAAACTGTTGCCATCCTGGCCCTTCTTGATTTTATGCATCAGGGTCTCCTGCCTGATGGTAGAATGTCAACAAGGATGCTGGATGGACAGGTGGGATCCTTGTTAATACTAAGGGCCCATTCCTCCACCATTTTTATCCTTAATCTGTTCTGATTCTGCCGCCCCCTACGTACCGGGAATATTTACAGCAGCCAATTAACCCATCAACCAACTGAGCCCTCAGTCACAGGGAAGCATGTGCAAACTCCTTGAGGGCTTTTGCTGTTGTTTGTATGGTGGGGGGGAGTCGGTGTTTCTGCTGGCACAAATGGTGGGGGGTTGATGTTTTTGCCGCTGCTTATGCGGAGGTTAGGGGGTGGGGGAGGCTTCAGGGCTTCCATGTATCTATCAGTCTTTCTATGGGGACTTTTGCTTTGTGGATACCTGTGAATAGTACAGATTTCAGGTTGCATACTGTCTACATTCTCTGATATTAAATGAATGAACTCCACACAAGCCCGGGTCGTGAGCTGTGAGGTAGTAGCGTTACGCTCTGCACCACTGTGCCATTCCAAACAACAGTCTGCACCAGTTCTTAATTCTGATCTAATACCATACCTTGACCTGTAAAAGCCTTTCTGGTTGACTCTACTACCCCAGAACAAGTTAATTCACGTTTGAGTTTTGTGATTTTATTTTCTTTCCAGCCCTTCCCTGGTTTTCTGCCGCACCCAAGCCCTGGGTGAAGGTGCAATGACTGCAGGCAATGGTTGCCTGGATCTGTAGCTCCTACTGCTCTCATCTCCCTCCATGGCAACAAAGTGTCCGTACTTTACAAGCATTGTGCAATGTGATATTCAACCCCACCAACGTACAGACTCTTTGCCAGCTAACCAAGCTGAAGGCAGTGTCAACAGTTTAATACTACTTGCCTGACACTAAAGGAGCTGGTTATATAAAGCCATGGAGTGATACTCAGTAAGAGAGCCAATTTTGACATTGGCTCTTCAACCCATTGAATTGATGCCGACCATCAGCCACCCATTTCCACTAATCCTAGTTTAATCTCAGTCTATTCGCCCCACGTCCCCAGCAACTCCCCCCAGATTCGACTACTCATCTAGACACTAGGGGGAATTTATTCACCTATCAAACTACCAACCCTTGGGATGGGGAAGGAAACCAGAGCACCCAGGGTAATCCTTCGTGGGCACAGTGAAGACTCCGCATAGACAGCACCCAAGGTCAAAATTAAATTCAGCTGTGATGCAATGATTCAGCAGTTCTGCCAGCATAGGACCCGCCACCTTCCTCTCACCCTCAGCAAGGTGAAGGGAAGCAAGCACAGAGGGTGTGTTGCATCAGGGACATCAGCACTTTCTGTGTGATCCTTATCTTCAAAGGTGCATCAGCAAGCACAACTATGCTAGAGCTATAAAAATGGCAACACAAGGAGTGGCTTTTTAAAGAATCTTTTCATAGTTTAAGTTCCAAGGGTGCTGGAATAATTATTTTCTGAATAATTTGTATTTATAATCTTGAGTAGGGAGGCCATTTAGCCCATCGAGTCTCTGCCTGCCCTTTGATTACTCTCATTTCCATTAGCTCCACAGATTTCTGTTCATTATATTTCCATGAGTTGAAACCTACTAATCCCTCGCCAGACATTTGAGAGGATACTCCAGAACTGTTGGGTATATTGGGCAGCACAGGGCTGCTGGCTCACTGCTCCAGTGAACCTGGTGAACACCGGTCCTTGTCTGTTGTCTGTGCGGAGTCTGCATGCTCTCCCTGTAACCAGGTGGGTTTCCCCCAGGTGCTCTGGTTTCCTCCACATCTCAAGATGCAGGTTGATAGGTTAAATGTGTAAATGGGTAGGGTATGGCAGAAATTGGAGGAGTTAATGAGAATGTGGGTAAGTTAAAATGGGTTAGAAGAGATCTAGCGCAAAATGTTTCCGAACATGCTGCATGGGCGATGGGCCAAAGTCCCTGCTGTCTCACTCCATAACCCAGCATAACAGTTCTTCACATTTCTTCCATGATGTTATAAAAATAGTTATCCTTACTCTCGCTAATGGAGCTCATTGTCTCATAATTCTTCAGCGCCTCACTTGTTCTTCCCTTTCTTTCCAGCAAGGTAAAAAATCTGTAATATCTTCACAATAACCAAGCCCCTTTACCTGGTTCCACTCTGGACTGGAATAAAGTCACAACCCCTCTCTGGTATGTCCTGTCCTTAGCTTTAGGCTTGACTCTATTTTACACCTTTAGTTCTAGGCTTGGCCACCCAATATTGCCCTGAAATCCTGCCCATTGTCAGTAAGCAATTTAGTATCTCTGACTCAGTTTATCAGAAGGTGACCTTCGAAACATTAAACTGTGGAAATTTTGATCCAAGATGTCCACCCTCAGCCTCCCCACTGTCAGCATGATGTGAAACACAAACTAGAGATCAGCTTGGGTCGTCTACAACCTGTGGTGACATGAATACTGAATTCCCCAACTTCTAGTAACGCTCCTCCTCTATTCCTCCTGGTCTACCTGGCCCCCTCATCCTGTCCCACCTTCAAACTCCTACCACAGCCTTCCACACTTCCCTCAATTTATTCCATGCTCCACCTTCTTCTCCTGTCCGATTCCACCATCTTCATCCCTTTGTCACCTCTACCTCTCATCCCCTAGTTTCTGGTGCTGTTCCCACCCTCCCCTTACCCATCTGCCGACCATCCCCCTACACTTGCTAGCTTTTGTCCCATCTCTTTATACTGGTGATACCACTCTATCTTTCAGACCATGAAGGGTCTTGATCCAAAATATTGTATGTCCATTTCCCTCCATAGATGCTGTCTAATCCACTGAGTTCTTCCACTTTTTTGTGTGTTCCTCCAATGGACTTTTCCGCCATTCAAAATTCTGCCTCGGGAACAGGGAATGGTGAACTTTTATCCCATTCCTCCAACTCAGCACAGAGTGAGCATCCGATGTCACTTACATCTAGCTTCCTAGTGCTTTCCTCGTGTGAACCTATGAAAGTCTACCCCCGTGGTTTTATTCTTAACCAATTACAGTCTGGCTCCTTGAACACAATAGCCTGACTAATCTTCTCCTACTGTTTCCATCAACAAAAATCAAGCAGGAACATTCTCTGAAGTTACTCTTCTTTGAAGAACAGCCTTCATCAAAGGAAGGTCACTGGGGGCAAGTGAAAATAAACGAGGCCTTGTCTCGTGTTGGAAAAGCATGGGCTTTGTTCCTTGAGGAATAAATGATTCTTCACAACAGAAGCCAAGGAAGGCAAACCGTTTCAGAATTCTCTTCTGTAACCTCACACTCAGGTACTAAGCCTGACAAACCTAGCCTTTCTGCTCCAGGTTTACATTTTCAGACAAGTTCTGATCAGTGCTTGTCTTTTAGTGACCTCACAATACAGCCCACAGCTCCTATTACAGTAACAGCCACTGAAAAAGAACATTTGCTTGGGTAAGCATGATATCCTGATAACAGAAACACGTTGTCAAATCAGTTCTAGATATTTTGCTGGGAAGATATTCACCTGTGGGACATATGTTTGGAGCTGCCAGAACAGGAGAAAAGGGACAGTATATTAAGTTTCAGATGAGAACCCAAAACCTTCATCTAAAGCCCTTTGAAAACTTTTTTTCAAGGTATTCACAGTTTTGGTTTTAATCAAGGGCTGGTCTGCTTTGAAGGATTTGTGCTTGAGGTTCAGTCCATAGCATCTTTGTATTCTAAGCGGCTACTACTTTCATAACTGAGGCTTGGAAGCAAAAGAGAATTCTTTATTATTCATTTTAAAATGTATTATTTAAGTAGGTCACTTCTCTTTTGTTGAGAAGTTTTTCCCATAACAATAGTCAACGATTAGAAATACAATAGCAGCTCGCTGAAGGCTTCCCATGCACGGCTCCTGAGAAAAAAAGAATCAGAAGGCTTGCGTTAAGGTTCAAGGTTGCAAACTTCACAATACCTCCGGCTAGCTCCTACCCCCCACTCCCACCATTCGCTATTTTGGAACGTTGAACATAGAACTGTGCAGTACTGGAACAAGCCCTTCGACCAATAATTTTGTGCTAATTTAATTAATTTAGTAATCAAATACCCAACTAAAATAATCTCTTCTGCCTGCACAATGTCCATATCTTCACTTTCCTGTGCATTCATGCACCTAAGAACCACTCGAACACCCCTATGATACCTCCCTCCACCACCACCCCAGGCAATGCATTCCAGTCACCCACCACTCCCTGTGTAAAAAGCTTACCCTGCTTATCTCCTTTGGACTTAACCCCTCATATCTTAAATTCATTTCAACCTTGGAAAAAAGATACCAACTCTATCTGTGGCTTCTCATAATCTTATAAACAACCTTGCTCAGTCTCCCCCACTCCAGAGATTACTTTATTATTTACCTATTGAGATACAGCACAGAACAGGCCCTTCTGCCTGTTCGAACCATGCTGCCCAGCAATCCCTAGATTTAATCTGAGCCTAATCAGGGGGCAATTTACAATGACCAATTAACCTACTAACCGGTATGTCTTTGGACTGTGGGAGGAAACTGGAGCACCCGGAGGAAACCCACGCAGTCACGGGGAGAATGTAGAAACTCCTTACAGGCAGCGGCAGGAATTGAACCCCAGTCACCTGTACTGTAAAGCGTTGTGCTAACCACTAAGTTACCATACAGCCCTGATTGGGATGAACCGAAGTTTGTCCAATCTCTCCATACAGCACATGTCTTCTTAATCCAGGCACACTGACAGGCAATGAGCAACGCTCCTGAAATTCAGAATGGATTTTGTGTCCCACAGTAGGAGTGGTCTCATACATTGATACTTAGGTCACCCCTCTGCTTTCTTCACTCCACAAGATACGAAAGTTTAAGAGCAAGACTGCAGGGCAGCTTTCATCCCACTGTTATCTGTTATGTTTGTTTTTAATAAAGACAAACTTGCGTAGGTAAAAATACGAACACATTTTATTAACAGTCTTGGCTTCAGCTCCATATGAGCGCCTGTGCCCACTCACTATTGTCATTTTGGGTTCCTGGTGAAACACCTGCATTGCCAACTGGGAACTACTGTTCTCTATTATGTAGACACATAACCACACTTCTTCACCCTTTCAAGAAAAAAACAAACACAATACTACACCTTCATAAACCTGCAAGACACAATAATACTTTCCAACAAAGATATTTACATTAACTTCAATTGTATTGAGCATATAAAGTCCCTTATTCACTAATCAACTCTCAGTCAGTCTCTAAGATAGTTTGATGATCCTTTTTGTTCAGCTATTTGTCTCTACAGATGTATTATTTTCACTTGTTGTGTTAATATTTGTGTCTTTCTGAGAACTCTGAACAACAAGTTTATCTTTCACATCTGCTGGCCCTTTTGGTGTACTGACAAGTGATGTATCACAGCTATGGGTTGGAGTTTGTGGTCATCGACCCACACAGTTCCTTCTCAGAGGTGTTTCTCACTTCATCTGGATCTGGTAAGAATGTGGTGCAACTTCCTCTGGCACATATCCTTGGCATGGACTATGTGCTGCAATCATGATCTTAGATTTGCACTTGATCTCCAGGCTTCAGGATTGGTAGACCTATTGCAGTCTTGTCATGATACTGTTTCTGTTTTTCTTTACCTTTTTCTTCAGCCAATTTGACCTTGTGTGCTCTTTAGGCATCAACAGGTTTCGTGCACTGGAAGGTTAGTGCATATGTGTTGACCTATCAGCTTTTGGGCTAGTGAAAGGACAACCTGCAGTGACATACTTCTGTAAATCATCAGACTCTCATCCATCTTGTACCTTCACTACCTTGACCAAACTTTCTGCTAGGCTTTAGATTTTGGGTGATGTGGGCTAGAAGTTATATGTCAAAACTCCCAATCATAGGCAAAGGGTTTAAACTCACAGCTCAAAAGTTGTGGACCATTGTCTGATACCACTTCACATGGAGCTCCATGCCTCACAAACACAGCTTTCAGGAAGGTGGTGATCACTTTGCTGGGTGTTGATTGCCGTGTTGCAACTTCTGGGTAATTTGAAAAGTAGTCTGTTACAACAATATAACTCTTCCCATTACAATCAATCAGATCCACTCCAACTTGGAGGTACAGCCTGTCTGGTATAGGGTGTGGTGTAAGTGCTTCTGCTCGCTGTTTGGGGCTAACTGATGTCTTGGTTCACTCTTGGCTAGCACATTACTTCATGAGCTTTCCATTTACACTTTCCCTCACCAGGATGCCCTTCGTGTATCTTCTGGAGTATGTCATTGTGTAGTGACACTGGAATCACAAACCCATTGCCTTTGAAGACCATATCTTCCACTACTGACAGTTCATCTCTGTATATCCAATAATCCCAAATACACGTTGGACAGTCATTCTTAGCTGCTGGCTATCCTTGTTGTATTGTTTCTTTGAGTACTTTCATTGTTTCATTTGTTCTTGTCATGGCCCTTATCTGGTCTGTTCTGTCAGGAGATGCTGGAATGAAGGTGATTATCATGTCTTCGTAGGCCTGTATGCCAGCATTAATCTCTTGGTCATCCTTTTCTTGTTGACTACTCAAGACACAGCATCAGCAGCAAACGTGTATTCCCCTAGTGTGTGGATCATCTCCACATCGCATTTCTGCAGTCTTATCAACATGCACACAGTGCTTTCGACATAATTGAGACCGGTGGTTTATGGTCTGTCTCTATTTCAAAAGCTTGTCCACAGATGATCTGATAGAGCCATTTGCATGCATATGTTCCCTATGTGTGCACAGTTGGCTTCTGCACTTGTTAAAACCCATGGTTGCCATGTGTCATCATGCTGTTGCAGTAGTACTGTTCCAAGGCCATACTGGGACACATAAGCCAAGGTCCTAGTAAACCATTCTGAATCAAGAAAGGGGCACTTCTGTTAGGACTCTTCTCATCTGGAAATGCTTTTCTTGCTCGTGAGACCAAATCTATTCATTTTGGGGCTCAAGGAGAGAGTTAAGTGGTGCTGATACAGTTGACTTTCGAATGAACTTAGCCAGGTTAGTCACCATCTCCCAAGAAACATCTCAACTCCTCTTTGTTTTGGGGCCTCTCCATGTTTTCAATAGCTGATATCTAGCTTGGGTCAGGCTTCACTGCCTCTTCAGATATGACATATCCTATGAAAGTCAGTGTCTTAACACCAAACTCTCATTTCTCTTTATTTAATTTCAAATTGACCTTCTTTTGTCATGTCAGGCACCTGTCTCAGTCATACATCATGCTCTTCCTTGGTGGACTCCCAGATAATGAGGTCATCCATCATTAGATTAGATTATGAGGACACTCAGTCCTCGTTTATAGTCATTTAGAAATGCATGCATTAAAAAATGATACAACATTCCTCCAGATTGATATCACAAGAAAACACAGGACAAACCAAGACTAAAACTGACAAAACCACATAATTATAACAAATAGTTACAACAGTGCAAAGCAATACCATAATTTGATAAAGAACAGACCATGGGCACGGTAAAAAAAAGTCTCAAAGTTCCGCTAGACCCATCTTCTCACGCAGACGGTAAAAGGGAGAAACCCTGCCATGAGCCTCCAAGCACCGGAAACCTGCTGATGCAGCACCATTGGAAGCACCCAACCGCAGCGGACTCTGAGTCCATCCGAAACCTTCAAGCCTCCGACCAGCCCCTCTGACACAGCCTCTCCGAGCACCATCCTCTGCCGAACGCTTCGACCCCGCCCCAGCTGCCGAACAACAAGCAAAGCCGAGGACTTGGGGCCTTTCCCTCCGGAGATTCTGGACCACGCAGAAGCAGCAGCAGCAGCGAAGCAGGCATTTCAGAAGTTTCACTAACACAAAATACTCTGCAGATGCTGGGTTCAAAGCAACACTCACAACACGCTGGAGGAACTCAGCAGGTGGGGCAGCATCAGTGGAAACGATCAGTCAATATTTCGGGCCGGAACCCTTCGTCAGGACTGAAGAGGGACAGGGCAGAGGCCCTATAAAGAAGGTGGGGGGAGGGTGGGAAGGAGAAGGCTGGTAGGTTCCAGGTGAAAAACCAGTAAGGGGAAAGATAAAGGGGTGGGGGAGAGGAAGCAGGGAGGTGATAGGCAGGAAAGGTGAAGAAGGTCTAGGGGAAAACACAATGGGTAGTAGAAGGAGGTGGAACCATGAGGGAGGTGATAGGCAGCTGGGGGAGGGGGCAGAGTGAAATAGGGATAGGGGAAGGGAGGGGGAGGGAATTACTGGAAGTTGGAGAATTCTATGTTCATACCAAGGGGCTGGAGACTACCTAGACGGTATATGAGGTGTTGCTCCTCCAACCTGAGTTTAGCCTCATCATGGCAGTAGAGGAGGCCATGTATGGACATATCTGAATGGGAATGGGAAGCAGAGCTGAAGTGGGTGGCTACCGGGAGATCCTGTCTGTTGTGGCAGACGGAGCAGAGGTGCTCGAAGAAGCGGTCCCCCAATCTGCGTCGGGTTTCACCGATGTAGAGGAGGCTGCACCGGGAGCACCGGATGCAATAGATGACCCCAACAGACTCACAAGTGAAGTGTTGTCTCACCTGGAAGGACTGTTTGGGGCCCTGAATGGTGGCAAGAGAGGAGGTGTAGGGACAGGTGTAGCACTTACGCTTACAGGGATAAGTGCCAGGTGGGAGATCTGTGGGGAGGGACGTGTGGATCAGGGAGTCACTGAGGCACCGATTCCTGCAGAAAGCGGAGAGGGGTGGAGAGCGAAAGATTGCTTAGTGGTGGGGTCCTGTTGAAGGTGGCGGAAGTTGCGGAGGATAATGTGCTGGATCCGGAGGCTGGTGGGGTGGTAGGTGAGGACAAGGGGAACTCTGCCCCTATTGTGGTGACGGGAGGATGGGGTAAGGGCCGAAGTGCGGGAAATGGAGGAGATGCAGGTGAGGGCATCACTGATGATGGCAAGAAGGGAAACCATGATCCTTAAAGAAAGAGGACATTTGAGATGTCCTAGAACGGTAAGCCTCATCCTGGGAGCAGATGCGGCGGAGGCGGAGGAACTGGGAATAGGGAATGGCATTTTTGCATGTGACGAGGTGGGAAGAGGTATAGTCAAGGTAATTATGAGAGTCAGTGGGCTTGTAGAAGATGTCAGTGGACAGTCTGTCTCCAGAGATGGAGACCGAGATATCGAGAAAGGGGAGAGAAGTGTCCGAGATAGACCAAGTGAATTTGAGGGCTGGTTGGAAGTTTGAAGTAAAGTCGATGAAATTGACGAGCTCAGCATGGGTGCAGAAGTTTCAGCAGATGTTCCTCCAAGCTCTCATGTCTGTCTCCATCAAATTAGGATTGTGCACGGCACCCTACTTGACAAATAACAGACATCACCACCGGAGTGGCCGCTGCGAGCTGCGTCGCGCCGCCATCTTCTCCTCCCACCATTAGGGTCTCAGCACCAGGTGTGCCCTCAAATATCATGTGGGTGGTTTTATGGTAGACTTCTGGTGTGTACAGAATGCCATACAGTAACCGAAGAAAGCAATATCTTCCCTCTGGTGTGCTTAAAGTCTCAAACTTACCTCATTAAGCTTCATCTGCTGAAACCCAGATGACATATTGAGTTTGCTAAACCACTCGGCACCTGCAAACTGGGACATGATCTCCTCCCATGTTGGCAATTTAAAATGCTCTCTCTTGATGTCTTCATTGAGAGCCCTTATGTCTAGGCATATCCGCAATGCTCCAGTTTTCTTTTTCACAATGCACATTGAGCTCACCTAATCTGTTGGTTCATCAATTTTCAGTCTGACATTTATGAATTCCATGCATACTAGTTCTTGCTTAAGCTTGTCTCTAAATGTAAACAGAACTTTCCTGCATGTGTGGACAACAGGAGCCACTCTCTCATCTATGTGAATTTAGTGTATACCAGGTAAGCATTGAACCCCTCAAAGATACCTACGTACTCTTCCATGAGTAAAGTGCTCACCATGTTGAGCTTTTCACAAACGCTCAGACCTAATACTGGCTGTGCTTGCTTTTGAACAATCAGTAACTCGGCCTTTAGATCATGCCTTTGTGCTTGAAGGTCACCATACAGGTAGATAGGGTAGTTAAGAAAGCTTATGGGGTGTTAGCTTTCATAAGTCGAGGGATAGAGTTAAGAGTCGTGAGCTAATGATGCAGCTCTATAAAACTCTGGTTAGGCCACACTTGGAGTACTGTGTCCAGTTTTGGTCGCCTCACTGTAGGAAGGATGTGGAAGCATTGGAAAGGGTACAGAGGAGATTTACCAGGATGCTGCCTGGTTTAGAGAGTATGGATTATCGTCAGAGATTAAGGGAGCTAGGGCTTTACTCTTTGGAGAGGAGGAGGATGAGAGGAGACATGATAGAGGTGTGCAAGATAATAAGAGGAATAGATAGAGTGGATAGCCAGCGCCTCTTCCCCAGGGCACCACTGCTCAATACAAGAGGACGTGGCTTTAAGGTAAGGGGTGCGAAGTTCAAGGGGGATATTAGAGGAAGATTTTTTACTCAGAGAGTGGTTGGTGCGTGGAATGCACTGCCTGAGTCAGCGGTGGAGGCAGATACACTAATGAAATTTAAGGGACTACTAGACAGGTATACGGAAGAATTTAAGGTGAGGGGTTATACGGGAGGCAGGGTTTGAGGGTTGGCACAACAATGTGGGCCGAAGGGCCTGTACTGTGCTGTACTATTCTATGTTCTATGTATACAGCCCCCTTTTACAGGAATGTTCTCTCCAGTATAGTCTCTCACCTTTAACTTAACTGGCTAAATCTTGTTCTTCACTTTGAGAGTCCTGTAATCATCCATGGATAACAGATTTACCTAGGCTCTGTTGTCAAACTTGAATGGATTATTGTCTCATTCACCGTCTCTGGAACAACCCATTCTGTTTTACCAGCAACAGCAGTCTGTAGAAAATCGACAAAGACTTCCTCCATTTCCTCGGCAAATGCGTGCACCTTTCTCTTGGTAGCCCCAGCTTTGCAGCACTTTGTGAAATGATTCCTCTTCCCACAATTATTGCAGGACTTTCCATAAGCAGTACACGTCTTTGGGATGTGCCTACCTCCGCATTAGTTCCATTTGCTGTTTAAGCCAACGCTTTGGTTTGTCGTTGCTTTGGGAAACATCTTGTGCTCTGCCCCTCTGTTTTCACAGCATGTGCTGTTTTTTCCTGCCCTGTGCAGCTCCTTACCTTGAGATTGTGTGGTCTCCACTGCCCTATACATATTCACAGCCTTTTCCAGCATCAAATCTTTTTGAAAGTCCAATCTTTCTCTGAGAATATTATCTGGGATCCCTCGAACTATTTTGTCTATAACTAACAAGTCTCTCAAATCTGCAAATTCATAGGACTTACTCAATGTGCGAAGCTCAGCTAAGTATTGTTCAAAGCCAACACCTTGTTTCTAGTCACAGGAAAAGAACCTTTCAAATGTGATGTTTTAACTTGGAAAAAAATCCCTCTCAAATTTTGTTATCGGACGGTCCAATGTCAAGGCTGCCTCATCAGTTTGAAAGCTGTTATAAATGTTCAAAGCATCTAACCAATTACATGTAGAAAGATAGATACTTTCATTTTTTCCTCCACCCCTCCAGCTCTACTGATCATTAGTAGAGTAGAGCTACTAGGACTTGATGTTTCAATCCCTGTGGTAAATTGGCACTCTCGATGTTGGCAGTGGGCTTGGAGTGATGGCAAGGAGGGAGGGTAGGTACGTCATCGGGGTCATCAGGTGGGCACTCTTCTTCTTTGACGTTTTGTTGTTAAGCCCACGACATCTCCAGAGGGCTCAACGGTGCTAACTGGCTTCCCAGATACACCCCCCTCAGTTCCATACTCTCCTGTCTTCATCTTGCAGCCCAGTTGTTGTCTTTCCTTTTAATCCAAGTCCAATTGCTGCTTTCTTCTGCTGCATTTGACAAGGACTTGATTGCTTGTTGGAGGGAGTGACCCCTCACCCCCATCTTCTTCAATAGACTGGTCACAGATGTAGCAACGAATCCCCTGCATCCCACTTCTACAGGGAAAACCTTGGCCTTCCAGCCATTCTGGGCAGCTACAGTTGCCAGTTCAGAGCACTTGGTCTTTTTCCTCTCATAAGCTTCTTCGATACCATCTTCCCATGGTACTGTCAATTCCACAACATATGCCAGCTTGGCTGTTGTGGACCACAGGACCATGTCTGGCCAGAGTGCTGTACTGCAATGTCTGGGGGAAACACCAGCCAATATATATAGAATCACTGTTTGAAGCATTTCCAATTATCAGTTAAATTGCTGGTAAACTGCAGACTTAGCTTATCCATGACTGAATTTTCAGGCTGTTACCCGAATCTCCCTCGGTGATCTTGGTGAACAACGGCAGCTTCTCTCAGTCTGAACTAGCGTCTAGTTCTTAATTACTCGTGCTACATTTACTCTGTGTTTAGACCTCACGTCAACTTCTGACACCATGTTATGTTTGTTCTTAACAAAGACAAACTTGGCAGGTAAAAGCACTAGCATCCATTAACAGCCATGGCTTCAGCTCCAATGAGTGCATTAGCCCAGCTCACCAATGTCACTCCCAGTTTCAGCCCACTGGGAGCTGCAGTTCCTTATTATGTACATGCATATTAACACATGATTTGACACTTGAACATCCCTCAAGAACACCAAAGTTGAACTCCTGATCTCCCAACCTACCTCATCATGGCTCTTGCACTGTCACAAAAGGGGGGCTCTGGCAACGGACCCAAATGCGAGACACAGACACTGAAGTACAAGGAACAGGACTTGACTAGAGTAGGGACGTGACAAGATTCAGACAAGAAGCAGGGACAAGAACGCAGACTTGGGCTTGGACCCCGAGCCAGAGACTGGACAAAGACCCAGAAACTGGGTCTTGTCTTAGGTTTGGGCCCCAGAACCAGGCAAGGACATGACATGACTGCAGGACTGGAGGCTGGAGGCTTGGAGACAGGCTTGGGGTCTTGAGGCTGGAGGCTTGGAGTCAGGCTTGGGGTCTTGTGGCTAGAGGCTTGGAGACAGGCTTGGGGTCTTGAGGCTGGAGGCTTGGAGACAGGCTTGGGGTCTTGAGGCTGGAGGCTTGGAGACAGGCTTGGGGTCTTGAGGCTGGAGGCTTGGAGACAGGCTTGGGGTCTTGAGGCTAGAGGCTTGGAGACAGGCTTGGGATCTTGAGGCTGGAGGCTGGGATCTTGGGTCTTGGAATGTGGAGGCTGATAACTCAGAGGCTGGAGTTCAGAGACAGACTGGGAACTGTACATCAACATGGAGCCAGGACTTATCCTTCAAAAAGCCAGGACTTAACTTCAACACGACACCAACTTGAGACAGGACAGTACATAGACGTAGAGCCAGGACCTATACTTAGACAAGCTGGGACTCAAATTTATCTCCACACCAAGGTGGGACAGGTCCATCCGTCGGGTAACGGCAGAACGGCTGGATTTACCCAACAGAGGCAAAGACAAGACAAGACAAAACAGGTCCCCCCGCAGGGCAACGGCAGAACGGCCTGACTTACCCCACGGAGGCAAGGACAAGACAAGACAGATCCCCCCGCAGGGCAACGGCAGAACAGCCTGACTTACCCCACGGAGGCGAGGACAGGAAGAGACAAACACCGAAGAACGACAGCCAGTTCCATCTCTGCACTGGCAACTGAACTCAACAATGGTGCAGGCGAGGTATCCAAGCAGAGAGTCAGGTGAGAGAGGAAAAGACAGGGAGGGGAGCAGAACAGTCCAGCAAGGAATCCCTGGTTTGCAGAGGTATTTATGTCTCAGCCCCAAAATGAGAATCATGTGCCCACAACAGAAACTGGGGAAAACCAGAAACCCCGGAACAAGGAACCATGGACCTGACCGTGAATCAGAACACAGACTTCACGGACTGGACCATGACAGTATCCCCTCCTCTATGGGAGTCTCCTGGCAACCCAAAAGGCTTTCCCAGACTATGGACAACACGGGCGGGAGGGGGGGCATTGAACAGGAGAGAACCAGGAAGGCGAGAGTAAAACGATAGTGTCTGTGTTGCTGGGTCCAAGTCTGGCTGGGCTGTTCTGTCACAATGGGGCGCTGGGAACGGATGCAAATGCTTTACTTTACTTTATACTTTATTGTCGCCAAACAATTGATGCTAGAACGTACAATCTTCACAGCGATATGTGATTCTGCGCTTCCCACTCCCTGGATTACAAATATTAAATATTAAAAATATTAGAAATAGTAAAAATTAGTAAATATTAAAAATTTAAATTATAAATCATAAATAGAAAATAGAAAAATGGAAAGTAAGGTAGTGCAAAAAAACCGAGAGGCAGGTCCGGATATTTGGAGGGTACGGCCCAGATCTGGGTCAGGATCCTTTCAGCAGTCTTATCACAGTTGGAAAGAAGCTGTTCCCAAATCTGGCTGTACGAGTCTTCAAGCTCCTGAGCCTTCTCCTGGAGGGAAGAGGGACGAAAAGTGTGTTGGCTGGGTGGGTCGTGTTCTTGATTATCCTGGCAGCACTGCTCCGACAGCGTGCGGTGTAAAGTGAGTCCAAGAATGGAAGATTGGTTTGTGTGATGTGCTGCCCCGTGTTCACGATCTTCTGCAGTTTCTTTCAGTTTTGGACAGGACAACTTCCATGCCAGGTTGTGATGCACCCTAGAAGAATGTTTTCTATGGTGCATCTATAAAATTTTGTGAGGGTTTTAGGGGACAGGCCAAATTTCTTTAGTTTTCTCAGGAAGTAAATGTGCTGTTGGTCCTTCTTGGCAGTGGACTCTGCTTGGTTGGACCAAGTCAGATCATTTGTGATATTGACCCCAAGGATATTGACCTGTTCCACTTGCTCACCACCGATGTAAATTGGGTGGTGCAGTCCGCTACTCTTTCTGAAGCCAACAACCAATTCCTTCGTCTTGCTGACGTTGAGGGATAGGTTATTGTCTTCGCACCATGCCACCAGGTTCTTAATTTCCTCTCTGTACTCAAACTCATCATTATCCGAGATATGGCCTACAATTGTTGTGTCATCAGCAAACTTATATATTGAGTTTGATGGAAACTTGGCTACACAATCATGGGTGTACAGTGAGTACAGCAGGGGGCTGAGTACACAGCCTTGTGGGGCACCGGTGCTCAGAGTGATTGTAGAGGAGAGCTTGTCCCTTATTTTTACAGCCTGGGTCCTGTCTGTGAGGAAGTTGAAGATCCAGCTGCAGATCTGAGTGCTAAGGCCCAGGTTCCGGAGCTTAGGAATCAGTTTATTTGGAATGATGGTATTAAAGGCAGAGCTGTAGTCAATGAAAAGGAGCCTTATGTATGCGTCTTTATTCTCCAGGTGTTCTAAGGAGGAATGTAGGGCCAGAGAGATGGCATCTGCTGTCGACCTGTTGCTCTAGTTGGTGAATTGCAAAGTGTCGAGGTTGACCGGTAGGCTGTGGTTGATGTGTGCCATAACCAATCTCTCAAAGCACTTCATAGCAATTGATGTCAGAGCCGCAGGTCGACAGTCATTCAGGCATGCCACTTTGCTCTTCATCGGCACTGGGATTACCATTGCCGTCTTAAAACACGAGGGGATCTTAGACTGAAGCAAGGAGCAGTTGAAGATGTCAGCAAACACTCCATCTAGCTCGCTTGCACAGGCCCGGAGAACCAGTCCCGGGACACCATCTGGGCCAGTCGCCTTCCTTGGATTTATCTTCAAGCAATATCTAGTAAACCCATAGATAGTCCTGATTCCCAGTTATCTGTTCTAAACCTATCAGATAGTCCTGATTCCCAGAAATCTGTGCTAAACCCATCAGATAGTCCTGATTCCCAGCAATCTGTGCTAAACTCATCTGATAGTCCTGATTCCCAGTTATCTGTTCTAAACCTATCAGATAGTCCTGATTCCCAGAAATCTGTGCTAAACCCATCAGATAGTCCTGATTCCCAGCAATCTGTGCTAAACTCATCTGATAGTCCTGATTCCCAGTTATCTGTACTAAAGCCACAGATAGTCCTGATTCCCAAAATCTGTGCTAAACCCTTAGACAGTCCTGATTCCCAGTTATCTGTACTATACCCATAGATATTCCAGATTCCCAGTCATCTGCACCAAACCCATAGATAGTCATTATTCCAAGCTATCTGTGCTAATCCCATAGAGAGTCCTGATTCCCATACATCTATTCTAAGCACACAGATAGTCCTGTTTACCAGTCATCTGCACTAAAGCCATCGGATAGTCCTGATTCCCAGCAATCTGTACTAAACCCACAGATAATCCTGATTCCCAGTCATCTGTTCAAAACCCATCCAATAGTCCTGACTTCAAGCAATATGTACTAAAGCCATTGATAGTCCTGATTCCCAGTTATCTGTTCCAAACCTATCAGATAGTCCTGAACCCAGAAATCCGTACTAAAGTCATAGACAGTCCTGATTCCCAACAATCTGTACAAAACCCATCAGATAGTCCTGATTGCCAGTCATCTGTACTAAACCCATAGATAGTTCTGAATCCCAGCATTCTGTACAAAACCTACAGATAGTCCTGATTCCCAGTCATTTATACTAAACCCATAGATTGTCCTGATTCCCAGTTATCTGTACTAAACTCATAGGTAGTCTTGATTCCCAACTATCTGTACTAAACCCATCAGATAGTCCTAATTCCCAGCAATCTGTACTAAACCTATAGATAGACCTGATTTCCAGTCAACTGTACTAACCCCATAGATAGTCCTGCTTACCATCATCTGTACTAAACCCATCAGATAGTCCTGACTCCCAGCAATCTGTACTAAACCCATAAATAGACCTGATTCCCAACCATCTGTTGGGAATCCTGATTCCAAGTTATCTGTGCTAAACCCATCAGATAGTCCTGATAGCCAGTCACCTGTATTAAATCTACAGATAACACACATCAAAGTTGCTGGTGAACGCAGCAGGCCAGGCAGCATCTCTAGGAAGAGGTGTAATCGACGTTTCAGGCCGAGACCCTTCGTCAGGACTAACTGAAGGAAGAGTTAGTAAGAGATTTGAAAGTGGGAGAGGGAGGGGGAGATCCAAAATGATAGGAGAAGACAGGAGGGGGAGGGATGGAGCCAAGAGCTGGACAGGTGATTGGCAAAAGGGATATGAGAGGATTATGGGACAGGAGGCCAAGGGAGAAAGAGAAGGGGGAGGGGGGGAACTCAGTGGATGGGCAAGTGAGAGGGACAGAGGGAGAAAATGGTGAGAGAGAGAAAGAATGTGTGTATATAAATAAATAACGGATGGGGTACAAGGGGGAGGTGGGGCATTAGTGGAACTTTGAGAGGTCAATGTTCATATCATCAGGTTGGAGGCTACCCAGATGGAATATAAGGCGCTGCTTCTCCAACCTGAGTGTGGCTTCATCTCTACAGTAGAGGAGGCCTGATGTGTGTTCCTTGAATTTCCAGCATCTGCAGATTTCCTCGTGTTTGCGTTTTTAAACCTACAGATAGTACTGATTCCCAGTCATCTGTACTAAACCCATAGATAGTCCTGATTCCCAGTCATCTGTACTAAACCCATAGACAGTCCTGATTCCCAGCAATCTGTATTAAACCGATAGATAATCCTGATTTCCAGTGAACTGTACTAAACCCATAGATAGTCCTGATTACCATAATCTGCACTAAACCCATAGATAGTCCTGATTCCCAGCCACCTGTACTAAACCCAAAAAATAGTCCTCATTCACAGCTATCTGTGCTAAACCCATAAATAGAACTGATTCCCAACCATCTTTTCTAAACCCATCAGATTGGCCTGAATCCCAGCAGTCCGTACTGAGCCAATCAGATAGTCTTGATTCCCAGTCATTTCTACTAAACCTATCAGATGGACCTGATTACTATCTGTACCGAACCCATAGATATTCCTGATTGTAAGCAATCTCTACTAAACCCATAGGATAGTCCTGATTCCCAGTCATATGTACTAAATCCATAGTTGTCCTGATTCCCAACCATCTGTACTGAACCCATCAGATAGTCCTAATTCCCAGTCATCTGTACCAAACCCATAGATAGTTCTGATTACTAGTCATCTGTACTAAACCCATCACGTAGCCCTGATTCCCAGTCATCAGTACTAAACCCATCAGATAGTCCTAATTCCCAGCAATTTGTACTAACCCCATCAGATAGTCCTGATACCCAGCAATCCATACTAAACCCATAGATATTCCTGGTTCCCAGTATCCGTACTAAACCCATCAGATAGTCCTGATTCCCAGCCATCCATACTAAACCCATAGATACTCCTGATTCCCAGTCAACTGTATTAAACCCATGCATAGTCCTGATTCCTAGTCATCTGTACTAAACCTATAGAGAGTCCTGATTTTCAGTCATCTGTACTAAACCCATAGATAGTCCGGATTCCCAGTAATGTTTGCTAAACCCATCAGATAGGCCTAATTTTTTGTAATCTGTACTAAACACATCAGATAGTCCTGACTCCCAGTAATCTGCAATAAACCCACCGTAGTCCTGATTCTCCGTCATCTTTACTAAACCCATCAGATAGGCCTGATTTCCAGTAATCTGTACTAAACCGATAGGTAGCCCTGATTCCCAGTCATCAGTACTAAACCCATCAGATAGTTCTAATTCCCAGTGATTTGTATTAACCTCATCAGATAGTCCTGATACCCAGCCATCAGTACTAAAACCATCAGTTAGTTCCAATTCCCACAATCTGTACTAAACCCATAGATAGTCCTGATTCCAGCAATCTGTGCTAACCCCATCAGATAATCCTGATTCCCAGTCATCTGTGCTAACCCCATCAGATAGTCCTGATTCCCAGCTATCTGTGCTAAACACATAGACAGTCCTCATTCACAGTAATCTGTACTAAACCCATAGATAGTCTTGATTCCCATAATCTGTACTAAACCCATCAGATACTCCTGTCTCGCAGCAATCCGTACTAAACCCATCAGATAGTCTTGATTCCCAGTCATCTGTACCAACCCCACAGATAGACCTGATTACCAGTCATCTGTACTAACCCCATCAGATAGTTCTGATTCCCAACCATCTGTACTGAACCCATAGATCATCCTGATACCAAGCTATCTGTACTAAACTCATAATCGTCCTGATTACTAGTCAGCTATACTGAACCCATTAGAGAGTCCTGATTCCCAGTAATCTGTTCTAAACCTATAAATAGTCCTGATTCCAAGCAACCTGTGCGAGACCCCTAGATTGTTCTGATTTACAGTCATCTGTGCTGAACCCATAGACAGTGCTGATACCCAGTATCTGTGCTAAACCCATAGGCAGTCCTGATTCCCAGTAATCTGTACTAAACCCATAGATAGTCCTGATTCCCAACCATCTGTACTAAACCCATCAGATAGTCCTGATTCCCAGTTATTTGTACTAAACCCGATAGATTGTCCTGATACCCAGTAATCTGTACTAAACGCATAGATAGTCCTGATTCCCATAATCTGTACTAAACCCATCAGACTGTGTCCTGATTCCCAGTCATCTGTACCAAACCCATAGATAGACCTGATTCCCACTCATCTGTACGAACCCCATCAGACAGTCCTGATTCCCAATCATCTGTACTGGACCCATAGATAGTCCTGATACCAAGCTATCTGTATTAAACTCATAATCGTCCTGGTTACTAGTCATCTATACTGAACCCATTATGGAGTTCAGATTCCTAGTAATCTGTTCTAAACCCATCAGATTGTCTTGATTCCCAACAGTCCGTACTGAACCAATCAGATAGTCCTGATTCCCAGTCATTTCTACTAACCCCATCAGATGGACCTGATTACTATCTGTACCGAACCCATAGATATTCCTGATTGTAAGCAATCTCTACTAAACCCATCAGATATTCCTGATTCCCAGTCGTATGTTCTAAACTCATCAGATCGTCCTGATTCCCAGCGATCCGTTCTAAACCCATAGATAGTCCAAATTCCCAGTCATCTGTTCTAAACCCATCAGATAATCATGATTCCCAGCAATCTGAACTAAACCCATCACATAGTCCTGATTCCCGGCAATCTGTACTAAACCCATCAGATAGTCCTGACTCCCGGCAATTTGTACTATACACATAGATTGTCCTGAGACCCTGTAATCTGTATGGAACCCATCGATGTTCCTGATTCCCGTCATCTGCACTAAACCCATAGCAAGTCTTGATTCCCAGCCCTCCGTTCTACACCCATGAGATTGTCCTGATCCCCGGCAATCTGTACTAAACCCATAACAAGTCCTGATTCCAAATCATCTGTACTAAGCCTACTGATAGTCCTGATTTCCAGTCATCTGCACTAAACTCATTAGATCGTCCTGATTCTCAGCAATCTGCACTAAACCCATAGATTGTCCTGATTCTCAGTCACCCATACAGAACCCATTAGATAGTCCTGATTCCCGGCAATCTGTACTAAACGCATCAGATAGTCCTGATTCCCAATCATCCATGCTAAACCCACAGATAGTCCTGATTCCCAGACATCTGTACTAAACCCATAGATAGTCCTGATTCCCAGTCATCTGGACTAAACACACAGATTGTCCTAATTCCCAGTCATCTGCACTAAACCCATAGATAGTCCTGATTGCCAGTCACCTGTACTAAACCCAGCAGACTGTCCAGGTTCCCAGCCATCTGTGCTAAACCCATCAAATAGTCCTGATTTTCAGTCATCTGTACTAAACCCATCAGATAGTCCTGATTGCCCGTCATCTGTACTAAACTCATCAGATAGTCCTGATTCCCGGCAATCTGTACTAAACCCATAGCAAGTACTGATTCCCAGCCGTCTGCACTAAACCCATCAGATAGTCCTGATCCCCGGAAATCTGTACTAAACCCATAGATAATCCTGATTCCCAGTCATCTGTACTAAACCCAAAAATAGTTCTCATTGCCAGTCATCTGTACTAAGCCCATCCGATAGTCCTGATTCCCAGTCGTCTGTACTAAACCTATAACTAGACCTGCTTCCCAGTCATCCGTACCAAACCCATAGATAGTTATGATTCCCAGCCATCCGTACTAAACCCATAGATAGTCCTGATTCCCAGTCATCCATACCAAACCCATAGATAGTCGTGATTCCCAATCATCTGTACTAAATCCATAGAATGTCCTCATCCCCAGCAATCTGTACTAATCCAATAAATTGTCCTGATTCCCAGTCACCCATACAGAACACATCAGATCATCTTGATTCTTGGCCAACTGTACTCAACCATCAGATCGTGCTCATTCCCAGCCATCTGTACTAAAACGATAGATAGTCCTGATTCCCAGCCATCTCTCCTAAACCTATAGATAGTCCTGTTTCCCAGACATCTGTACTAAACCCATAGATAGCCCTGATTCCCAGCAATCTGTACTAAGCCCAGCAGATCGGCCTGATTACAAGTCATCCGCACTAATCCCATAGATATTCCTGATTCGCAGCAATCTGTACTAAACGCATAGTGAGTCCTATTTCCCAGTCATCTGTACTGAACCCATGGATACTCCTGATTCCCAGTCATTTGTTCAAAATCTCTTGGTAGTCCTGATTCCCAGTCATCAGTACTAAACCCATTAGGTAATCCTGATTCCCAGTCATCTGTACTAACCCCATCAGATAGTTCTGATTCCCAACCATCTGTACTGAACCCATAGATCATCCTGATACCAAGCTATCTGTACTAAACTCATAATCGTCCTGATTACTAGTCAGCTATACTGAACCCATTAGAGAGTCCTGATTCCCAGTAATCTGTTCTAAACCTATAAATAGTCCTGATTCCAAGCAACCTGTGCGAGACCCCTAGATTGTTCTGATTTACAGTCATCTGTGCTGAACCCATAGACAGTGCTGATACCCAGTATCTGTGCTAAACCCATAGGCAGTCCTGATTCCCAGTAATCTGTACTAAACCCATAGATAGTCCTGATTCCCAACCATCTGTACTAAACCCATCAGATAGTCCTGATTCCCAGTTATTTGTACTAAACCCGATAGATTGTCCTGATACCCAGTAATCTGTACTAAACGCATAGATAGTCCTGATTCCCATAATCTGTACTAAACCCATCAGACTGTGTCCTGATTCCCAGTCATCTGTACCAAACCCATAGATAGACCTGATTCCCACTCATCTGTACGAACCCCATCAGACAGTCCTGATTCCCAATCATCTGTACTGGACCCATAGATAGTCCTGATACCAAGCTATCTGTATTAAACTCATAATCGTCCTGGTTACTAGTCATCTATACTGAACCCATTATGGAGTTCAGATTCCTAGTAATCTGTTCTAAACCCATCAGATTGTCTTGATTCCCAACAGTCCGTACTGAACCAATCAGATAGTCCTGATTCCCAGTCATTTCTACTAACCCCATCAGATGGACCTGATTACTATCTGTACCGAACCCATAGATATTCCTGATTGTAAGCAATCTCTACTAAACCCATCAGATATTCCTGATTCCCAGTCGTATGTTCTAAACTCATCAGATCGTCCTGATTCCCAGCGATCCGTTCTAAACCCATAGATAGTCCAAATTCCCAGTCATCTGTTCTAAACCCATCAGATAATCATGATTCCCAGCAATCTGAACTAAACCCATCACATAGTCCTGATTCCCGGCAATCTGTACTAAACCCATCAGATAGTCCTGACTCCCGGCAATTTGTACTATACACATAGATTGTCCTGAGACCCTGTAATCTGTATGGAACCCATCGATGTTCCTGATTCCCGTCATCTGCACTAAACCCATAGCAAGTCTTGATTCCCAGCCCTCCGTTCTACACCCATGAGATTGTCCTGATCCCCGGCAATCTGTACTAAACCCATAACAAGTCCTGATTCCAAATCATCTGTACTAAGCCTACTGATAGTCCTGATTTCCAGTCATCTGCACTAAACTCATTAGATCGTCCTGATTCTCAGCAATCTGCACTAAACCCATAGATTGTCCTGATTCTCAGTCACCCATACAGAACCCATTAGATAGTCCTGATTCCCGGCAATCTGTACTAAACGCATCAGATAGTCCTGATTCCCAATCATCCATGCTAAACCCACAGATAGTCCTGATTCCCAGACATCTGTACTAAACCCATAGATAGTCCTGATTCCCAGTCATCTGGACTAAACACACAGATTGTCCTAATTCCCAGTCATCTGCACTAAACCCATAGATAGTCCTGATTGCCAGTCACCTGTACTAAACCCAGCAGACTGTCCAGGTTCCCAGCCATCTGTGCTAAACCCATCAAATAGTCCTGATTTTCAGTCATCTGTACTAAACCCATCAGATAGTCCTGATTGCCCGTCATCTGTACTAAACTCATCAGATAGTCCTGATTCCCGGCAATCTGTACTAAACCCATAGCAAGTACTGATTCCCAGCCGTCTGCACTAAACCCATCAGATAGTCCTGATCCCCGGAAATCTGTACTAAACCCATAGATAATCCTGATTCCCAGTCATCTGTACTAAACCCAAAAATAGTTCTCATTGCCAGTCATCTGTACTAAGCCCATCCGATAGTCCTGATTCCCAGTCGTCTGTACTAAACCTATAACTAGACCTGCTTCCCAGTCATCCGTACCAAACCCATAGATAGTTATGATTCCCAGCCATCCGTACTAAACCCATAGATAGTCCTGATTCCCAGTCATCCATACCAAACCCATAGATAGTCGTGATTCCCAATCATCTGTACTAAATCCATAGAATGTCCTCATCCCCAGCAATCTGTACTAATCCAATAAATTGTCCTGATTCCCAGTCACCCATACAGAACACATCAGATCATCTTGATTCTTGGCCAACTGTACTCAACCATCAGATCGTGCTCATTCCCAGCCATCTGTACTAAAACGATAGATAGTCCTGATTCCCAGCCATCTCTCCTAAACCCATAGATAGTCCTGATTCCCAGTTATCTGTGCTAAACCTATAGATAGTCCTGTTTCCCAGACATCTGTACTAAACCCATAGATAGCCCTGATTCCCAGCAATCTGTACTAAGCCCAGCAGATCGGCCTGATTACAAGTCATCCGCACTAATCCCATAGATATTCCTGATTCGCAGCAATCTGTACTAAACGCATAGTGAGTCCTATTTCCCAGTCATCTGTACTGAACCCATGGATACTCCTGATTCCCAGTCATTTGTTCAAAATCTCTTGGTAGTCCTGATTCCCAGTCATCAGTACTAAACCCATTAGGTAATCCTGATTCCCAGCCATCTGTACTAAACCCATTGATAGTCCTGATTCCCAGTCATCTCTGCTAAGCCCATCAGATTGTTCTGATTCCCAACCATCTGTACTAAACCCAAAGATAGTCCTGGTTCGCAGTCATCTTTTTTTTTTCTTTCTAAGGGTTCAAATAATTTCTTATACAGCAAATTTGAAAAGAAAGACTCAAAAAGAACATTTAGAATTGATCAATCAGATTAAAGCTATAGAGCAATTATATGCCCAGGTCAAAGATCCGGAGTTGTATAAGAAAAGAATGGAACTTCAAACTAAGTTTAATCCTATTTCTACTTACCTGGTTGAACGCCAACTTTTGGGCAGTAAGAATAAGTTCTATATTCACGGAATAAATCTGGTAAGTCCTTAGTTAACCAATTAGACGTTCTAAAGCAAAACAATACATCACTAAAATTCGAATGAGTAATGGGAATATTACTATGGACCGTTCTGAAATAATGATACATTCAGGAATTTTTATTCTCAACTTTATACCTCTTGAATCCTTTAATGGTAATACTACCATTATGCAATTTTTAAATAGTTCAAATATTCCTAAACTTTCTTCTGATCTCAAACATAAATTGAATGAGCCATTATCCTTAGAGGAAATATCCTCTGCTTTTTCTGCTTTGCAGCCTGGTAAATCTCCTGGTCCTCATGGGTTCTCTGCAGAATTTTATAAATCACTTTCCTCATTGTTCTTATCCCAACTTAGTTTTTTTTGACTCTTTTAAACAAAATAAATTGCCTGCATCATTTGATGAGGCTTGTATTATTCTTTTAGCGAAAAAAGGCAAGGACCCATTAGAATGTGCTTCATACAGGCCGATCTCTCTATTAAATGTAGATGTTAAAATTGTAACTAAAGTTTTGGCCCATAGGCTGGAGACTATTTTACCCTTAATTATTTCTGAAGATCAATCTGGTTTTATTAAAAATCACCTTCCCTTTATTAATATTAGGTGTTTTTTTAATATCCTATATTCATCTTCATCAGGGATTCCTGACTGTGTTATTTCTCTTGATGCTGAAAAGGCATTTGACCAGGTGGAGTGGCACTATTTATTTCTGGTTTTAGAAAGATTTGATTTTGGATATAATTTTACTAAGTGGATTAAGATACTATATTCTCATCCAAGTTCATCAGTTTTGACTATTTCTCAGCAATCCCAACCGTCTGACCTCAACCGTGGCACCCGGCAAGGATGCCCTTCAAGTCCTCTGCTATTTGATCTGGCCATCGAGCCATTGGCAATTGCGTGTCGCAGTTGTACTGAATTGACTGGGATCTGGAGGGGCGGTCTTGAACATGAAGTCTCTCCATATGTCGATGATTTGTTACTTTTTATATCAAACCTGACCACCTCCTTACCTTTGACGTTTTCACTTCTTAATAAATTTAGTCAGTTATCCGGATACAAACTTAATCTACATAAGAGTGAACTTTTTCCAATAAATAAGGAAGCACAAGCATTAGAATTTCAAAATCTCCCTTTTAAGGTAGTAAACAATTGTTTTACTTATTTTGGTATTATAGTAACAAGGAATTATAATCGCCTTTTTGATGAGAATTTCAATAATCTTTTAAATTTTACAAAACAGAGTAAAACACAGTGGTCACCTCTGTCTATGTCCTTAATTGGGCGAATGAATGTAATTAAAATGTATATTCTTCCGAAATTTTTATACGTATTTCAATCTTTACCTATATTTATTCTCATTCATATTATTGGGCAGCCAATATTTGCAATTTTATCTTTTGGTCCTACTTTTATAATCAGTCTATTTGTCCAACATGGGTGGCAATGGAATTGGACGCTTAAAAGAAATTATCTATTCCAGCTTTACTTGGATTTGTACTTCCTTGCCACTTGCCAAAATTTATTACTAATCCTGTAATCAAGCATACTCTGAGAATATGGGCTCAATTTAGAAAATATCATGGCCTTTACAGTTTTTCCCTTTCCAGTCCTATTCTATACAATCATTTATTTCAACCTTCTATGCAGGATTCCACATTCCAAGACTGGTGTAGGAGAGGTATCAGGTGTTTTGAAGATCTTTTTATAGACAATCAGTTTGCGACTTTTGAACAGTTGTCTACAAAGTTTAATTTACTGAATACTCATTTTTTTAGATATCTTCAAATTAGACATTTCATTAGCCCCTTAATGCCACATTTTCCTGAACAACCTGATAAAAATGTTGTAGACTTGTTTCTTCAAATGAACCCCCCTTGGGTAGAGGTTTAATTTCTACTATTCATGTCAAATTTATGAATCTCTGATGAGCCCCTTGTGATAAAATTAAAACTGCTTGGGAGCATGACTTAGTTTTTCTTTGTCTGACAAGGTTTGGGATTCAATTCTTAAGTCAGTCAATTCAATTTCTTTATGTGTTCATCATTGTCTTTTGCAGTTTAAAGTTGTCCGCAGGGCTCATATGTCTAAAACCAAACTGGCGAAGTTCTAACCTGATATTAGTCCCTGGTGTGACAAATGCAAAGGAGGTGAGGCTTCCCCTATGCATATGTATTGGGCCTGTCCTACTTTGGAAAAATTTTGGGAAGGTTTTTTTTAACTTTATCTTCTATATTAAATTGTCATTTGGAACCTGATCTTTTGATTGCTCTTTTCGGTATTTCTCCAGACTCTGACAAGCATTTGATCCCGGATAAAAGACGAACATTGTCTTTGGCCTGTCTTTTAGCTAGATGTGCAGTACTCCTTAAGTGGAGAGATGTAGTTCCCCCTACCCATGTTCGATGGCTCAGGGATATTACGTCTTGTTTAGATCTTGAAAAGATTTACGATTCACTTTTTAATTCGGACATAAAGTTCCATAAGTTGTGGGGACCTTTTCTTGAATATTTTCATAATTCTCACCTAGATTGTCCGGAGTATTTTTTTTCTTCCCTTGATAATCAGATCCTGCATTTCCAGCTTTCTCTGATTCCTTGATTAGGTAGCAGGCTGCTTTTTTAATTATTCTTCATTTCTCTTTTTACTACAATATATAGTTCCTGGGTGATAAAAGTTTATCTCAAATGTCCTTTCAAATATTTATACTTACAATATAATGGTTGGCTTGGAGTTGGATAGTGGATGGGTAGGGTGCTTTCCTTTCAAATTTGTCATTTTTGTCTGTATTACAATGACTTCTCCAGTGCATTCAACACCATCTGCCCTGCTCTGCTGGGGGAGAAGCTGACAGCGATGCAGGTGGATGCTTTCTTGGTATCATGGATTCTTGATTACCTGACTGGCAGACCACAGTACTCAGCCAGAGACTCATTCCACCGAGATGCAACACTGAGCGTCATAGGAAGTCATTCCTGCCTGTGGCCATCAAACTTTACAACTCCTCCCTTGGAGGGTCAGACACCCTGAGCCAATAGGCTGGTCCTGGACTTATTTCCTGGCATAATTACATATTACTATTTAATTATTTATGATTTTATTACTACTTAATTATTTATGGTGCAACTGTAACGAAAACCAATTTCCCTCGGGATCAATAAAGTATGACTATGACTAAACCTATCAGATAGTCCTGATTCCCAATCATCTGTACTAAACCCATAGATAATCCTGATTTCCAGTCATCTGTACTGAACCCATCAGATAGTCCTGATCCACAGCAATCTGTACAAAACACATAGGTAGTCCTGATTCCTAGTCATCTGTACTAAACCCATAGATAGTCCTGTTTCCCAGCAATCTGTACTAAAACAATAGGTAGACCTGATTCCCAATCATCTGTACAAAACCCATAGATATTCCTGATTCCCACTCATCTGTACTACACCCATCAGATCGTCCTGATTCCCAGAAATCTATACTATTAACCCATCAGATCGTCCTGATTCCCAGAAATCTATACTAAACCCGACAGTCTTGATTTTCAGCAATATGTACTAAACCCTTCGGATAGTCCAGATTCCCAGCCCTCTGTTCTAAACCCATAGATAGTCCTGACTCCCCGCCATCTGTACGAAGCCCATCAAATAGTCCAGATTCCCAGCCATCTGTGCTAAACTTATAGATAGTCCTCATTCCCAATCATCTGTACAAAACCGACAGAATGTCCTCATCCCCAGCAATCTGTACTAATCCAACAGATTGTCCTGATTCCCAGTCACCAGTACAGAACACATCAGATAGTCTTGATTTTCAGCAATCTGTACTGAATTCATCATCAGATAGTCCTTATTCCCAGTTATCTGTGCTAAACATATAGATAGTCCTGATACTAAGCTATCTGAACTAAACCCATTAATAGGACTGATCCCCAGTCATCTGTACGAAAACCATTGTTAATCCTGATTCCCAGTCATCTGTACTAAACCCATCAGATAGCTCTTTTCTTTTTAAATCTTTTTATTAATTTTCAAAATTATAAACACAATAACAATGTTGATACAGGGAGATTGGAATAATCTTATTATTAATAAACATATACCCAAAAAATTTTAAATAACATAGGTATAATAGACTTCCAAACTCATGATGAAATTAATCATAAAGAAAAAAAAGAAATAAAAAGAAAATATGTATATATACAAAGAAAAACTCCCCAAAAATAAAGGAAAAAAAGGAACTAAATACTAAACCCAAAAAAAGCAAACAGAACAAAACAGGGCCAGATAAATATCATGAATCAAACACGTTCAGTAATGTCGTCAACTCCACTCCTCTATTCATATATTTTAAGTTAATAAAGAAGATTCGGGAAGGTCAAATTACATCATATGAAAATGTTGCATAAAAGTTTTCCAAGTTTCTTCAAATTTAACCAAAGGATCAAAAATATCACTTCTAATTTTTTCTAAATTTAAACTTAATATAGTTTGGGAAAACCATTGGAATGTAGTAGGAGGATTAGTTTCCTTCCAGTTCAATAAAATAGATCTTCTGGCCATAAAAGTAACAAATGCTGTCATCGGACAGGCTGAAGAAGACAAAGATCTATGTTCTACCATTGGCAATCCAAAAATTGCCGTAATAGGATGGGGTTGTAAATCAAACCATAGAACTGTTGAGATAATATCAAAAATATCTTTCCAATATTTTTCCAAGAGAGGACAGGACCAAATCATATGAGTTAAAGAAGCCACCTCAGAGTGACATCTGTCACAAATAGGGTTTATATGGGAATAAAAACGGGATAGTTTATCTTTAGACATATGGACTCTATGCACTACTTTAAATTGTATTAATGCATATTTAGAAGAAGTGATACCAAACCGAAAAATTTTATCCCATTTCTCTATAGGTAGACAAAGTTGAAGTTCCCTTTCCCATTCATTTTTAATTTTATCAGATAAATCTGGCTATAATTTCATAATTATATCATACATAACTGCTATTAATCCCTTCTGGAGAGGATTTAAACCTAAAATTTTATCAGTGATATCAGTAGGATATTAAGTCGGAAAGGTAGGCAATGTAGTATTTAAAAAATTTCTTATTTGTAGGTATCTAAAAAATGGGATCTAGGTAAATCAAATTTCTTAGATAACTGTTCAAAAGACATAAAACAGTTATCCAGAAATAAGTCACGAAAACATGTTATACCTTTCGTTTTCTATATCAAAAAGGCTTGGTCCATATCCGAGGGTTGAAAAAAGAAATTAGATATAATGAGACTTGATAACATAAATTTGTTCAAACCAAAAAATTTACGAAATTGAAACCATATTCGCAATGTATATTTAACTATTGGATTAACAAATGGTTAATCCATCAGATAGTCCTGATTCCTAGCAATCTGCACAAAACCCATCAGATAGTCCTGATTCCCAGCCATCTGTGTTAAACCTATAGAGAGTCCTAATTCCCAATCATCTGTACAAAACCGACAGAATGTCCTCATCCCCAGCAATCTGTACTAATCCAATAGATTGTCGTGACTCCCAGTCACCCGTGCACAACACATCAGATAGTCTTGATTTTCAGCAATCTGTACTGAACTCATCAGATAGTCCTTATTCCCAGTCAGCTGTGCTAAACCCATTGATAGTCCTGATTCCCAGCCATCTGTACTAAAACAATAGATAGTCCTGATTCCCAGCCATCTCTACTAAACCAATGGATAGTCCTGATTCACACTTATCTGTACTAAACCGATCAGATCGTCCTGGTTCCCAGCAATCAGTACTAAGCCCATCAGATAGTTTTGATTCACGGCCATCTGTACAAAACTCATAGATAGTCCTGATTCCCAGACATCTGTACTAAACAAATAGATAGATAGTCCTAATTCCCAGCAAACTGTACAAATTCCATCTGATAGTCTAGATTCCCAGCAATCTGTACAAAACCCATCAGATAGTCCTGATTCCCAGTAATCTGTACTAAACTCATAGGTAGTCCTGATTCCCAGTCATCTGCACTGAACCGATACATAGCCCTGATTCCCAGTCATCTGTACTAAACCTATCCGATCATCCTCATTCATAGTCATAGTCATACTTTATTGATCCCGGGGGAAATTGGTTTTCATTCCAGTTGCACCATAAATAATAAATAGTAATAGAACTATAAATAGTTAAATAGTAATATGTAACTTATGCCAGTAAATTATGAAATAAGTCCAGTACCAGCCTATTGGCTCAGGGTGTCTGACCCTCCAAGGGAGGAGTTGTAAAGTTTGATGACCACAGGCAGGAATGACTTCCTATGACGCTCTGTGCTGCATCTCGGTGGAATGAGTCTCTGGCTGAATGTACTCCTGTGCCCACCCAGTACATTATGTAGTGGATGGGAGACATTGACCAAGATGGCATGCAACTTAGACAGCATCCTCTTTTCAGACACCACGGTGAGAGAGTCCAGTTCCATCCCCACCAGATCACTGGCCTTACGAATGAGTTTGTTGATTCTGTTGCTGTCTGCTACCCTCAGCCTGCTGCCTCAGCACACAACAGCAGACATGATAGCACTGGCCACCACAGACTCGTTGAACATCCTCAGCATCGTCCGGCAGACGTTAAAGGACCTCAGTCTCCTCAGGAAATAGAGACGGCTCTGACCCTTCTTGTAGACAGCCTCAGTGTTCTTTGACCAGTCCAGTTTATTGTCAATTCATATCCCCAGGTATTTGTAATCCTCCACCATGTCCACACTGACCCCCTGGATGGAAACAGGGGTCACCGGTACCTTAGCTATACTATACTGTACTATAAGGATAGATAGTCCTGATTCCCAATCATCTGTATTAAACCCATAGATAATCCTGATTCCCAGTCATCTGTACAATACTCATAGATATTCCTGCTTCCAGGTCATCTGTACTAAACCCATAGATGATCCTGATTCCCAGTCATCTGTAATAAACCCATTGGTATAGTCCTGATACTCAACCATCTGTACTAAACCCATAGGTAGTCCTCATTCCCAGTCATCTGTAAAAAACTCATAGATAGTCCTCATTCCCAGTCATCAATACTAAATCCATCAGATAGTTCTGATTCCCAGCAATCTGCACAAAACCCATCAGATAGTCCTGATTCCCAGCCATCTGTGCCAAACCTATAGATAGTCCTAATTCCCAATCATCTGTACAAAGTCCACAGATAATCCTGATTCCCAGTCAACTGTACTAAACCCATAGGAAGTCCTCATTCCTAGCAATCTGTACTAATCCAATAGATTGTTGTGATTGCCAATTATCCGTACAGAACACATCAGATAGTCTTGATTTTCAGCAATCTGTACTAAACCCATCAGGTAATCTTTACTCCCAGCCAGCTGTACTAAACCCATAGATAGTCCTGTTTCCCAGCAGTCTGTACTAAAACGATGGATAGTCTTGAATCCTAGCCATCCGTATTAAATCCATAAATAGTCCTAATTCCCAGCAATCTGTACACATCCCATCTGATAGTCCAGATTCCCAGCAATCTATACAAAACCCATCAGATTGTCCTGATTCCCAGCCATCTGTACTAAAAACATCAGATAGTCCTGATTCCCAGCCATCTGTACTAACCTCATAGATAGTCCTGATTTCCAGTCATCTGTACTGAACCCATAGATAATCCTGATTCCCAGTCATCTGTACTAAACCCATCAGATCGTCCTCATTCCCAGTCATCTGTACCAAACCTATCAGATATTCCTCATTCCCAGTCATCTATACAAAATTCATAGATATTCCTCATTCCCTGTCATCTGTACTAAACACATAGTTAATCCTGATTCCCAGTCATCTGTACTAAACCCATAAAATGCCCTCATTCCCAGCAATCTTTACTAATCCAACAGGTGGTCCTGATTCCCAGTCATCCGTGCAGAATACATGAGATCATCTTGATTTTCAGCAATCAGTACTAAACCCATCAGATAGTCCTTATTCCCAGCCATCTGTACCAAACCTAGAGATCGTCCTGATTCCCAGTCATCAGTACCAAACATACCATATATTCGTGATTACCAGTCACCTGTACTGAACACATCAGGTGGTCCCGATTCTCAGCAAACTCTACAAAACCCATCAGATAGTCCTGATTCCCAGCCATCTCTACTAAACCCAAAGATGGTCCTGATTCCCAGTCATCTCTACTAAAGCCATAGATAGTCCTGATTCCCAGCTATCCGTACTAAACCCAGCGATAGTCCTGATCCCCGTCAACTGTACTAAACCCATAGTTAGTCCTGATTCCCAGTCATCTGCACTAAACCCACAGATAGTTATGATTCCCAGTCATCTGAACTAAACCCACAGATAGTCATGATTCCCTGTAATCTGTACACAACCCTTAGATAGTCCTGATTCCAAGTCATCTGTACTAAACCTATCAGATCGTCTTGATGCAACACACATCAAAGTTGCTGGTGAACGCAGCAGGCCAGGCAGCATTTCTAGGAAGAGGTGCAGTCGACGTTTCAGGCCGAGACCCTTCGTCAGGACTAGACCTGACGAAGGGTCTCGGCCTGAAACATCGACTGCACCTCTTCCTAGAGATGCTGCCTGGCCTGCTGCGTTCACCAGCAACTTTGATGTGTGTTGCTTGAATTTCCAGCATCTGCAGAAATCCTGTTGTTTGCGTTTAAAGATCGTCTTGATTCCCAGCCAACTGTACTAAACCCACAGATAGCCCTGATTCTCAGCAATCTGTAATAAACTCATCAATAATTCCTGATTCCCAGCAATCTGTGCTAAACCCATAGATTTTCCTGATTTCCAGTCATCTGTACTAAGCACATAGAATAGACCGGATTTCCAGTCATCAGTACTTAACCCATCAGATCGTCCTCATTCCCAGCCATCTGTACTACACCCATAGATAGTCCTGATTCCCCGTCATCTGTACTAAACTCTGTCCATGCCTTAACCCACCCCCCGACGACCTTTATTCCTGCATATGGCACTCTGAGCCTTTCTTCTGTCTGTGACCCAAGGCCTCTCTCTACCATGGCAGAGCAATCAGAATGGAAATATTTGTGTGCACTTGTTTTGAATGTGTTCACCCTTGGCCATGAGGAACCTGTGCAGTGGCAGAGTCCACACGAGCAGTCTGGCATCTCACTGGCAACATTTGGCCCAATGCACCCATCCTGGCAAACAGCCAATTCTATCCTGCTATCTCATCGTTTGAAGCAAACTTTCTGTGTATGTATTTGCTCCATTATGTCCTTGAGGATCAAGGGTTTTGTGAGGATCATGTTTTTTGATTTCTCAAGTGCCTTCAATACCATATTCCCCTTATTGCTGAGGGAAAAGCTCAGTTTAATGCAGACTGGCACTTCTATTGTACCCGGCTGGCAGATCACAGTTGTGTCAGACATGGCTATAAGCAGCACTAGGGACTGTATCGGCTCCCTTCCTGTTTACCCTGTATACCTTGGACTTTAGATACAACACGAGTCATGTCATCAGCAGAAATTCTCTGGTTACTCAGCAATAGTTGGGTGTATAAAGGGAGGACGGGAGGATGAATACAGGGCCCTGGTGGAGGACTTTGTCAAATAGTGCAAGCTGAACCATCTGCAGCTCCACATCAATAAGGCAAAGGAGATGGTGATGGACTTTAAATTGGACTACATCCGACTCCAATGAAATACTCGGTGGGAGTACAGAAACGGATGGAATCCCGGACGCCACCATTCAGCTGTTTATTTATGTAACAGTTTTTCCCCCAAGCCATCGGACTACCAACCTACTGCCCTCTACTGTGCCTGTTGTCTTGTTTATTATTTATTGTAATGCCTGCACTGTTTTGTGCACTTTATGCATTCCTGGGTAGGTCTGTAGTCTAGTGTAGTTTTTGTGTTGTTTTACCTAGTTCAGTGTAGTTTTTGTATTGTTCATGTAGCACCATGGTCCTGAAAAACGTTGTCTCGTTTTTACTGTGTACTGTAGCAGCAGTTATGGTCGAAATGACAATAAAAAGTGACTTGATTTGACTGGACTTTAGGAAGACTAAACTTGCACTGCTCCCTGTTGCTACTGACGGTGAGGACATGGATGTGGTGAGTCCCTACTAGAACCTGGGTGTTCACCTGGATGACAGACTTGAGTGAGGCACCAACACAGAGGCTGTGTGCAAGAAGGGCCAGAGACACCTCTACTTCCTGAGGAGACTGCGGCCCTTTGGAGTATTCAGGCCTCTCCTTCACACGTTCCACCAGTCTGTTGTCGCAATAACAATCTTCTGTGCGGTGGCGTGCTGGGGCAACAGCATCAACACGGGTGATGCCAGCAGGCTCAATGAACTGATGAGAAAGGCTGGCTCTGTTATAGGAGTCAAACTGGATACACTGGACCCTGTGGTAGAACAAAGAAAATCCTGGCAATTCTGGACAATGTCTCTCACCCTCTGCATGTCACCTTGGCTGAACAGAGGAGCACTTTTAGTAGATTAAATTAGATTAGATTATGAGGACACTCGGTCCTCGTTTATTGTCATTTAGAAATGCATGCATTAAAAAATGATACAATGTTCCTCCAGAATGATATCACAAGAAACACAGGACAAACCAAGACTAAAACTGACAAAACCACATAATTATAACATATAGTTACAACAGTGCAAAGCAATACCGTAATTTGATAAAGAGCAGACGATGGGTAGAGTAATAGACTAAGACAAATGTGCTGCTGCTAAGAATGCTCTTTGAGGGCATTAGACTCGATAATGAGTCAACCTGTAGCCAGGGAAGTGATGACCCCTCTTGTTAGACTGTTTGAGGTACCTTATATTTTATTCTTTCTCACTTCTCTTCCAATATTGTTATATTTGTATATCTGCACTTGTAATGCTACTGTGACACTGTAACTTCATTTTGGATCAATCTATCTACCTACCTTACTCAATAAAGGGTTGGGACACCCTGGCTGGCTCAGTGTAAATGCAGTTTCTTACGATTCCTTTTGCTGCATTAACTGTGTTAATGATAACAACAGAGGTTTCATTTCTTCTAAGGTGGAAGAGAAGGGAAAGCTGTATGTCATCAACATACAAGAGACTGCAGAAGCTGGAATCAGCAGCAAAAAACCACTCTGCTGGAGGAACTCAGCAGCATCCGTGAGGGGTAAGTCTCGGTGTGGCGAGAGGAATTAGGTCCCGATGCAAAGGTCTTAACCAGAAATATCAACTTGACCCTTTAAGTCCTCCAGCAGATTTTTAGTTTATCCATATTTAATGTTAATAGAGAAGGTGGGGGGGGTGTGAAATGGCATTGAACTCAACTGCCAACATTGTTGAAGCTTTACTGTAAATTCAACCCTTGGAGCTAGATTAATAGTTTTAATATGTGCGTCTATAGTGGGAACTATAGGTGCAAACCCATCAAACCTGAAGCTGCCAGCGTTATAGGAATGGTGGAGCTGAGTGTGATCTCTACTGCTGCTAAGCAGCGAATCTGCCACTGTCTTATTTCACAGAATACTACCTGATCTGCTTCAGGTTACCTGCTGCTTCAAACAGTGGCTTCTGTGCCTGATTGTCACTGAGCCTTCCGTCTAGTCTCCTCTGCTTGTGCAAATTACACATTTCTCTCCATGGCTTCCTACCATTTTCCTTCTCTTCTTTAGGTACGAGGTAGGCCTTTGGTATGAAATATTGCAAAGGAGACTCCAGCAACATGTCCCTTGGTTGGAATGGACATAAAAGATAGAATCTGGACTACTGTCTCCCTTTAAAATGTCCCCATGAATTTCCAGGGTTCCTCAAACTTCCACTGCCTTCTGACCATGCCCCACCTCACCGTCACCCTTCTCTTTTCCTCCTTCGGCTCCTCATTTTCCCTTTTTGTCCTGCCTTGGTAACATTCCAACCGCAAAAGCCTGTAGTTGCTTGGTGTTTAGGTTCTGGAAGTTGGATTTTCCTGGGTTAGGGTATCAAGTTATATGAAGGAAAGTCAAATTAATGCCATTCATTCATCCATGAGATGAGACCATCGTTAGCGATGCCAGCATTGCTTCCCCCATGGAAGTGGTATAAGGCAAAAGAGTTGACTATGTTGTTATAAAAAGAACATAGCACATAGAAGAGTACAGCACAGGAACAGGCCATTCGGCCCACAATGTTGTGCTGAACCAGCTGAAAAGTAAATCAAAAACACCCAAACACTATTCCCTCCGACCTTCATATCCATCCATCTTCCTCACATCCATGTGCCTATCTAAACGTTTCTTAAAAGCCTTGAATGTATTTCCCTCTACCACCACACCAGGCAGTACATTTCAGGCGTCCACCACTCTCTGAGTAAAAGACTTACCCCTCACATCCCCCTTAAGCCTACTCCTTTCACCTTCAATGCATGCCCTCTGGTATTAGACATTTCAAGCATGGGAAACAAATACTCCCTGTCCACTCTATCTATGTCTCTCATGATCTTGTAAACCTCTGTCAGATCTCCCTTCAGCCTCCGACACTCCAGAGAAAACAACCCAAGTTTATCCAGCCTCTCATGATAGCACATGCCCTCTAAACCAGGCAGCATCCTGGTAAACCTCTTCTGCACCCTCTCCAAAGCCCCAACATCCTTCCTATAGTGGGGAGACCAGAACTGTGCGCAGTGCTCCAGACGTGGCCTAACCGGTGTTGCAACATTACCTCCTGAGTTTTGAACTGAAATCAGGAGCCATGTATAGTACATCTTAGATAAGGAAAGATAGCAATGAACCAGTTGTGCTGATACAACAATTCCCCAGTCACCATCCTTGATGCCAGATTCTGACTCCTGATTTATTTAATTACTATTGTTTGAATCCAATAGCTACAAGGCTGGGATTCAAAGCCACATCTCCGAATCAATACTATAGCAGTGTGACCATTCAAAGATAGAAGCTACACACATCAAGGTTGCTGGTGAACGCAGCAGGTCAGGCAGCATCTCTAGGAAGAGGTACAGTCGATGTTTCGGGCCGACGCACTTCGTCAGGACTAACTGAAAGAAGAGCTAGTAAGAGCTAGATAGATAAGAGATGACTCTTACTAGCTCTTCTTTCAGTTAGTCCTGACGAAGGGTCTCGGCCTGAAACGTCGACTGTACCTCTTCCTAGAGATGCTGCCTGGCCTGCTGTGTTCACCAGCAACTTTGATGTGTGTAGCTTGAATTTCCAGCATCTGCAGAATTCCTGTTGTTTGCATTTTTAAAGATAGAAGCTGCAGGCCATATAAACCCAGCGAGGGCTGTGGCACTGATAAGGGATGAAGAGGGCTGATGCTTGAACAACTCACCAGATTCCACCTTCCATCCTCTACCCCTTTCTCTGGGCTCCTCATCCCTGTAATTACTACTGAAGAAGACATCAGGCCTCAGACCCTGATACTTCTCCCTTCTCCTGCCCTGTCTGTCTTGGCAAGCTAACTCCCAAAAGTAAACTTTGTTTCCTGTAAAAATCCTACTTCAGCAAAACAAGCAACACACATCAAAGTTGCTGGTGAACGCAGCAGGCCAGGCAGCAACTCTAGGAAGAGGTGCAGTCGATGTTTCGGGCCAACACCCTTTGTCAAGACTAACTGAAAGAAGAGCAAGTTAAGAGATTTCAAAGTGGGAGGGGGAGGGAGAGATCCAAAATGATAGGAGAAGACAGGAGGGGGAGGGATGGAGCCAAGAGCTGGACAGGTGATAGGCAAAAGGGGATATGAGAGGATCATGGGACAGGAGGTCCGGGAAGAAAGACAAGGGGGGGGGACCCAGAGGATGGGCAAGAGGTATATTCAAAGGGACAGAGGGAGAAAAAGGAGAGAGAGAGAAAGAATGTGTGCATAAAAATGAGTAACAGATGGGGTACGAGGGGGAGGTGGGGCCTTAGCGGAAGTTAGAGAAGTCGATGTTCATGCCATCAGGTTGGAGGCTACCCAGACAGAATATAAGGTGTTGTTCCTCCAGCCTGAGTGTGGCTTCATCTTTACAGTAGAGGAGGCCGTGGATGGACATGTCAGAATGGGAATGGGATGTGGAATTAAAATGTGTGGCCACTGGGAGATCCTGCTTTCTCTGGCGGACAGAGCGTAGATGTTCAGCAAAGCGGTCTCCCAGTCTGCGTCGGGTCTCGCCAATATATAAAAGGCTACATCGGGAGCACCGGACGCAGTATATCACCCCAGTCGACTCACAGGTGAAGTGTTGCCTCACCTGGAAGGACTGTTTGGGGCCCTGAATGGTGGTAAGGGAGGAAGTGTAAGGGCATGTGTAGCACTTGTTCTGCTTACACGGGTAAGTGCCAGGAGAGAGATCAGTGGGGAGGGATGGGGGGGAACGAAAGGACAAGGGAGTTGTGTAGGGAGTGATCCCTGCAGAATGCAGAGAGAGGCAGGGGGGGAAAAATGTGCTTAGTGGTGGGATCCTGTTGGAGGTGGCGGAAGTTACGGAGAATAATATGTTGGACCCGGAGGCTGGTAGGGTGGTAGGTGAGGACCAGGGAAACCCTATTCCTAGTGGGGTGGCGGGAGGATGGAGTGAGAGCAGATGTACATGAAAAGGGGGAGATGCATTTAAGAGCAGAGTTGATGGTGGAGGAAGGGAAGCCCCTTTCTTTAAAAAAGGAGGACATCTCCCTCATCCTAGAATGAAAAGCCTCATCCTGAGAGCAGATGCGGCAGAGACGGAGGAATTGCGAGAAGGGGATGGCGTTTTTGCAAGAGACAGGGTGAGAAGAGGAATAGTCCAGATAGCTGTGAGAGTCAGTAGGCTTATAGTAGACATCAGTGGATAAGCTGTCTCCAGAGACAGAGACAGAAAGATCTAGAAAGGGGAGGGAGGTGTCGGAAATGGACCAGGTAAATTTGAGGGCAGGGTGAAAGTTGGAGGCAAAGTTAATAAAGTCAACGAGTTCTGCACGCGTGCAGGAAGCAGCGCCAATGCAGTCGTCGATGTGGCGAAGGAAAAGTGGGGGACAGATACCAGAATAGGCACAGAACATAGATTGTTCCACAAACCCAACAAAAAGGCAGGCATAGCTAGGACCCATACGGGTGCCCATAGCTACACCTTTAGTTTGGAGGAAGTGGGAGGAGCCAAAGGAGAAATTATTAAGAGTAAGGACTAATTCCGCTAGACGGAGCAGAGTGGTGGTAGAGAGGAACTGATTAGGTCTGGAATCCAAAAAGAAGTGTAGAGCTTTGAGACCTTCCTGATGGGGGATGGAAGTATATAAGGACTGGACATCCATGGTGAAAATAAAGCAGTGGGGGCCAGGGAATTTAAAATCATCGAAAAGTTTAAGAGCGTGAGAAGTGTCACGAACATAGGTAGGAAGGGATTGAACAAGGGGGGAGATAGAACTGTGTCGAGGTATGCAGAAATGAGTTCGGTGGGGCAGGAGCAAGCTGAGACAATAGGTCGGCCAGGACAGGCAGGTTTGTGGATCTTGGGTAGGAGGTAGAAACGGGAAGTGCGGGGTATGGTAACTATAGAAACATAGAAACATAGAAAATAGGTGCAGGAGTAGGCCATTCGGCCCTTCGAGCCTGCACCGCCATTCATTATGATCATGGCTGATCATCCAACTCAGAACCCCACCCCAGCCTTCCCTCCATACCCCCTGACCCCCGTAGCCACAAGGGCTATATCTAACTCCTTCTTAAATATAGCCAATGAACTGGCCTCAACTGTTTCCTGTAGCAGAGAATTCCACAGATTCACCACTCTCTGTGTGAAGAAGTTTTTCCTAATCTCGGTCCTAAAAGGCTTCCCCTCTATCCTCAAACTGTGGCCCCTCGTTCTGGACTTCCCCAACATCGGGAACAATCTTCCTGCATCTAGCCTGTCCAATCCCTTTAGGATCTTATACGTTTCAATCAGATCCCCCCTCAATCTTCTAAATTCCAATGAGTACAAGCCCAGTTCATCCAGTCTTTCTTCATATGAAAGTCCTGCCATCCCAGAAATCAATCTGGTGAACCTTCTTTGTACTCCCTCTATGGCAAGGATGTCTTTCCTCAGATTAGGGGACCAAAACTGCACACAATATTCCAGGTGTGGTCTCACCAAGGCCTTGTACAACTGCAGTAGTACCTCCCTGCTCCTGTACTCGAATCCTCTCGCTATAAATGCCAGCATACCATTCGCCTTTTTCACCGCCTGCTGTACCTGCATGCCCACTTTCAATGACTTGTGTATAATGACACCCAGGTCTCGTTGCACCTCCCCTTTTCCTAATCGGCCACCATTCAGATAATAATCTGTTTTCCTATTTTTGCCACCAAAGTGGATAACTTCACATTTATCCACATTAAATTGCATCTGCCATGAACTTGCCCACTCACCCAACCTATCCAAGTCACTCTGCATCCTCTTAGCATCCTCCTCACAGCTAACACTGCCACCCAGCTTCGTGTCATCCACAAACTTGGAGATGCTGCATTTAATTCCCTCATCCAAGTCATTAATATATATTGTAAACAACTGAGGTCCCAGCACTGAGCCTTGCGGTACCCCACTAGTCACTGCCTGCCATTCTGAAAAGGTCCCGTTTATTCCCACTCTTTGCTTCCTGTCTGCTAACCAATTCTCCACTCACACCAATACCTTACCCCCAATACCGTATGCTTTAAGTTTGCACACTAATCTCCTGTGTGGGACCTTGTCAAAAGCCTTTTGAAAATCCAAATATACCACATCCACTGGTTCTCCCCTATCCACGCTACTAGTTACATCCTCAAAAAATTCTATGAGATTCGTCAGACATGATTTTCCTTTCACAAATCCATGCTGACTTTGTCCGATCATTTCACCACTTTCCAAATGTGCTGTTATCACATCCTTGATAACTGACTCCAGCAGTTTCCCCACCACCGACGTTAGGCTAACCGGTCTATAATTCCCCGGTTTCTCTCTCCCTCCTTTTTTAAAAAGTGGAGTTACATTAGCCACCCTCCAATCCTCAGGAACTAGTCCAGAATCTAACGAGTTTTGAAAAATTATCACTAATGCATCCACTATTTCTTGGGCTACTTCCTTAAGCACCCTGGGATGCAGACCATCTGGCCCTGGGGATTTATCTGCCTTCAATCCCTTCAATTTACCTAACACCACTTCCCTACTAACATGTATTTCACTCAGTTCCTCCATCTCACTGGACCCTCTGTCCCCTACTATTTCTGGAAGATTATTTATGTCCTCCTTAGTGAAGACAGAACCAAAGTAATTATTCAATTGGTCTGCCATGTCCTTGCTCCCCATAATCAATTCACCCGTTTCTGTCTGCAGGGGACCTACATTTGTCTTTACCAGTCTTTCCCTTTTTACATATCTATAAAAGTTTTTACAGTCCGTTTTTATGTTCCCTGCCAGTTTTCTCTCATAATCTTTTTTCCCCTTCCTAATTAAGCCCTTTGTCCTCCTCTGCTGAACTCTGAATTTCTCCCAGTCCTCAGGTGATCCACTTTCTCTGGCTAATTTGTATGCTTCTTCCTTGGAATTGATACTATCCCTAATCTCTCTTGTCAGCCACGGGTGCACTACCTTCCTTGATTTATTCTTTTGCCAAACTGGGATGAACAATTGTTGTAGTTCATCCATGCAACCTTTAAATGCTTGCCATTGCATATCCACCGTCAATCCTTTAAGTGTCATTTGCCAGTCTATCTTAGCTAATTCACGTCTCATACCTTCAAAGTTACCCCTCTTTAAGTTCAGAACCTTTGTTTCTGAATTAATTATGTCACTCTCCATCTTAATGAAGAATTCCACCATATTATGGTCACTCTTACCCAAGGGGCTTCTCACGACAAGATTGCTAATTAACCCTTCCTCATTGCTCAAAACCCAGTCTAGAATAGCCTGCTCTCTAGTTGGTTCCTCGACATGTTGGTTCAAAAAACCATCCCACATACATTCCAAGAAATCCTCTTCCTCAGCACCTTTACCAATTTGGTTCACCCAATCTACATGTAGATTGAAGTCACCCATTATAACTGCTGTTCCTTTATTGCACACATTTTTAATTTCCTGTTTAATACCATCTCCGACCTCACTACTACTGTTAGGTGGCCTGTACACAACTCCCACCAGCGTCTTCTGCCCCTTAGTGTTACGCAGCTCTACCCATATCGATTCCACATCTTCCCGGCTTATGTCCTTCCTTTCTATTGCGTTAATATCTTCTTTAACCAGCAACGCAACCCCACCTCCCCTTCCTTCGTGTCTATCCCTCCTGAATATTGAATATCCCTGAACGTTGAGCTCCCATCCCTGGTCACCCTGGAGCCATGTCTCTGTGATCCCAACTATATCATAATCATTAATAACAATCTGCATTTTCAATTCATCCACCTTATTATGAATGCTCCTTGTATTGACACACAAAGCCTTCAGGCGCTCTTTTACAACTCTCTTAGCCCTTATACAATTATGCTGAAAATTGGCCCTTTTTAATGCTTGCCCTGGATTTGTCGGCCTGCCGCTTTTACTTTTCTCCATAGTACTTTTTGTTTCTACCCTCACTTTACACCCCTCTGCCTCTCTGCACTGGTTCCCATCCCCCTGTTGTGAACTAACCTCCTCACGCCTAGCCTCTTTAATTTGATTCCCACCCCCCAACCATTCTAGTTTAAAGTCACCTCAGTAGCCCCCGCTAATCTCCCTGCCAGGATATTGGTCCCCCTAGGATTCAAGTGTAACCTGTCCTTTTTGTACAGGTCACGCCTGCGTAGCAGGTTGGTAGCAGTGGATGGGAGATCCCCTGAGCGGATAAAGTCGGTGATGGTGTGGGAGACAATGGCCTGGTGCTCCTTAGTGGGGTCACGATCGAGGGGTAAATAAGAAGAGGTATCCGCGAGTTGTCGCTGTGCCTCGGCAAGGTAGAGGTCAGTACGCCAGGCTACAACAGCACCCCCCTTATCAGCGGGTTTAATAATAAGGTTAGGATTAGTGCGGAGGGAGTGGAGAGCAGAGCGTTCGGAAGGAGTGAGGTTGGAATGGGGACAAGGTGCGGTGAAGTCGAGATGGTTGATGTTCCATTAGCAGTTAGCGATAACGAGATCCAGAGCAGGCAGAAGACCAGAGAGGGGTGTCCATGAAGAAGAGGAGGGTTGAAGACGGGAGAAGGGGTCATCGGTGGGGGTGGAAGAGTCCTTGCCGAAGAAGTAGGCTCGGAGACGGAGACGGCGGAAGAAGAGTTCCGCATCGTGACAAACATGGAACTCACTGAGGTGTGGGCGAAGGGGGACAAACGTGAGGCCCTTACTGAGAACAGAGCGTTCTGCCTCCGACAGTTGAAGGTCGGAGAGGATGGTAAAGACCCGGCACGGATGAGAGCTGGGATCAGAGGGGGGAGGGGGGAGGCTGGGGGTGTCAATGGAGAGGGGAGGGTTGCGGTGAGAGGAAGATGGAGCCTCTGAGGGCCCAGGAGCTGACGATGGGATCTGAAGGAGACGGGGCTGCGGAGTGGTGGTGGGGGAAGGGGGGACGGGAGTCACAATAGCAGCACATAAAGACCCGGCCTGGAGTTCAAGGCTGGAGTCGCAGTTGGTGGTTGCGCAATCTATGTTCCGTGCCTATTCTGGTATCTGTCCCCCACTTTTCCTTCGCTACATCGAAGACTGCATTGGCGCTGCTTCCTGCACACATGCAGAGCTCGTTGACTTTATTAACTTTGCCTCCAACTTTCACCCTGCCCTCAAGTTTACCTGGTCCATTTCCGACACCTCCCTCCCCTTTCTAGATCTTTCTGTCTCTGTCTCTGGAGACAGCTTATCCACTGATGTCTACTATAAGCCTACTGACTCTCACAGCTATCTGGACTATTCCTCTTCTCACCCTGTCTCTTGCAAAAACGCCATCGCCTTCTCGCAATTCCTCCGTCTCCGCCACATCTGCTCTCAGGATGAGGCTTTTCATTCTAGGACGAGGGAGATGTCCTCCTTTTTTAAAGAAAGGGGCTTCCCTTCCTCCACTATCAACTCTGCTCTTAAACGCATCTCCCCCATTTCATGTACATCTGCTCTCACTCCATCCTCCCGCCACCCCACTAGGAATAGGGTTCCCCTGGTCCTCACCTGCCACCCCACCAGCCTCCGGGTCCAACATATTATTCTCCGTAACTTCCGCCACTTCCAACGGGATCCCACCACTAAGCACATCTTTCCCTCCCCGCCTCTCTCTGCATTCCGCAGGGATCACTCCCTGCACAACTCCCTTGTCCATTCGTCCCCCCCATCCCTCCCCACTGATCTCCCTCCTGGCACTTATCCGTGTAATCGGAACAAGTGCTACACATGCCCTTACACTTCCTCCCTTACCACCATTCAGGGCCCCAAACAGTCCTTCCAGGTGAGGCAACACTTCACCTGTGAGTCGACTGGGGTGATATACTGCGTCCGGTGCTCCCGATGTGACCTTTTATATATTGGCGAGACCCGACGCAGACTGGGAGACCGCTTTGCTGAACATCTACGCTCTGTCCGCCAGGGAAAGCAGGATCTCCCAGTGGCCACACATTTTAATTCTACATCCCATTCCCATTCTGACATGTCTATCCACGGCCTCCTCTACTGTAAAGATGAAGCCACACTCAGGTTGGAGGAACAACACCTTATATTCCGTCTGGATAGCCTCCAACCTGATGGCATGAACATCGACTTCTCTAACTTCCGCTAAGGCCCCACCTCCCCCTCGTACCCCATCTGTTACTCATTTTTATGCACACATTCTTTCTCTCACTCTCCTTTTTCTCCCTCTGTCCCTCTGAATATACCTCTTGCCCATCCTCTGGGTCCCCGCCCCCCTTGTCTTTCTTCCCGGACCTCCTGTCCCATGATCCTCTCGTATCCCTTTTGCCAATCACCTGTCCAGCTCTTGGCTCCATCCCTCCTCCTCCTGTCTTTTCCTATCATTTTGGATCTCCCCCTCCCCCTCCAACTTTCAAATCCCTTACTCATTCTTCCTTCAGTTAGTCCTGACGAAGGGTCTCGGCCTGAAACGTCGACTGCACCTCTTCCTACAGATGCTGCTTGGCCTGCTGCGTTCACCAGCAACTTTGATGTGTGTTGCTTGAATTTCCAGCATCTGCAGAATTCCTGTTGTTTTCAGCAAAACAATATTTTTCTTGGTCTTGTTGACATAAAATGAATGGCTGTCACCCACATATGAACTGCTGGCAACAACTTTTGCTGGTGAACCAAACACAGAGAGGGACATCGACTTCAAAACTTATTGGAAATGTTGCATTGGAAATTGATGCAATCTGGTGAAAACTGGCAGAAACAAGTTACCTCGTCACCTAGTGATGGTACTACATCATCATTACCTGGTCACCTAGTGATGGTACTATTTCATCATTAAATCATCACCTAGTGACGGTACTATTTCATCATTTACTTCATCACCTAGTGATGCTACTATTTCATCATTACCTTGTCACCTTGTGACGGTACTATTTCATCATTACCTCGTCACCTAGTGATGGTACTATTTCATCATTACCTCATCACCTAGTGACGGTACTATTTCATCATTACCTGGTCACCTAGTGATGGTATAGTAGAACACAAGTAATAGGTGGAGTTAGACGTTCAGCCCTTTGCTCCATTGTTCACTCAGCTCATGGCTGGACAATGCCACCAAGTGCGACATCCTCCTGACAGTTGATGAAACTATTCTTTCACTTCTTCTACATCACCTTTTCCTTCCACACGTGGTTCTGCTGCTGTTGGAGCCTGTGATCTACATTTTGGTGGTGTGTTTTCGCACCTATTGACCGATCTGGAATTTTGCTGCCTCCAATAGGACTCTGCGAGGCTTTGAGTGGCCTCAAAGCCAAGAAGCCTGGAAGAAAGGGTGCCCTTCGACTCCCATTTCTTGTCGATTAAAGCGCCAAGAAAGATTATGAATTCCAGAGAGTCACAAGCGTCTGAAGGAAATCTTCCTCATCTCAATCTTAGGCAGCTGACCCCACATCCACCCAGTAACTTGTTATGGTTAGCCTTCAGTCTGATGAGCTCATCAAGTTTATTGTGACTACTCCCAAAAAAAAAGCACGCAATATCAGATCCAGAACCAAATTTATAGAACAGCTTGTGGCCACCAAATAACTAAAAAAAAATCCAGAGTAAAACCAATCGTAGGTAAAATGCTTAACCTTGTTCCTGTCTTTAGGATTGCAGAGAGGATAATGGAAACTCAGGCAGGGTGAGTTCAGATGATTACTATGGTGAATGAACTATGACAAAACATGACAACTGAGCGGGAAGTATATGCTGAATATACACTGTACCTGTAATATGCTAGAACAGATTTGGTCACCCTGTTGTAGCGTAAATGTGGTTAAACTGGAAATGGAGCAGAGGATTTTCAGGGCGCTGTAATAGCGAAGCGGTTAGCGTGACGCTGTTGCAGCTCGGGGAGGGGGTCAGAGTTCAGAGTTCAACTCCCACTGCATCTGCAAGGAGTCTGTACGTCCTCCGCACGAAATGCCTGGGCTTTCTCCAGGTGTTCCGGTTTCCTCCCACAGTCCAAAGGCGTGCTGGTTGGTAGGTTAGTTGGTCATTGTAAGCTGCCCCGTGGTTGGTTTAGGGTTAAATCGGGGGTTGCTGGCGCTGTGGCTCGAAAGGACGGAGAGGCCTGTTCTGTGTTGTATCTCAGAATAAAAATAAAGTGGTGACCCTTGATAAAAGGGTGTGATGAGGGGAGTGAGAGGCAGGCCAGGCCGAGATGACATGTTTGTTTAACTATCTTTGGCACATCTTCTGTCTATTTATGTACACATCCCCCTAAGTTCATTCTAATAAGAAGCTGCTGTAGTGCAGTTGTAAATAACTCGAAGTTGAAGGTGCATCCACAGCCTTGGCAAATGAAGCCACCGTGTGTAGTTGGATTAACAGTGTTTATTTAATAAAAAAAACGCCTGGGTGAATGAGAGGGTTTTGCCCAATGTAGTCATTTTCTATATTTAGAGTATTATGTTCAGCTGTAACAACAAACCACGAGGGAAGGGGTGGCTTACACAAAGGGCAGACGCCCTAAAAATACCCTCCAGGTTTAAAAGAGGCGATTCATCAACAATATGAGTAATGTTTCCGTGTTAAGTTACCGCCTCAGAAGTAAAAGCTTCTCTCATTTTGAGTAAACTGTTAGTGGTTTATGCTGCAGACGGAGGCATGACCAGCCCCAGACTCCACAGTTGCTCAGAACCACAAGTCTTCACAAAAGTTTCTGCCTTACTCTCGGGCTGCATCACAAGGGCATGTTGAACTTAGCAGAATGGAGGCTGCGAAAGTTTCACCACAGGATGGAAAGTGGAGAATATTGAGTGTTAAAATGAGAAATACAGAGAGATTCCCTTCCAGTCCCTGGGCATTGCTCCTCAGGACCAGGCTTGGGCCTACTCACCGCGACAGCCTGTGATAGCAAACTTGTCCACTTTAGGCAAGACATTGGCGTAATGAAATGAGTGAGAAGTAACTCCAGCCACACACCCCCGTCTCACACACACAAACACACACACACACCCCCGTCACACACACACACACACACACACACACACACACACACACACACACACACACACACACACACACACACACACACACACACACACTTCACACTTCACACTTCCTGCAGGGATCGCACTCTCCAAGACTCATTCATCCCTCCCCACTGATCTCCCTCCTGGCACTTACCCCTGACAAGTGCTGCCCCTGCCCATTCACCTCCTCCCTCACCACCACTCGGTGCCCCAAACAGTCCTCCCAACACTTCACTTGCCAGTCTGTCGGGTTATCCTTTGAATCCGGTGCTCCTGCTGCAGCCTCCTCTACATTGGTGAGAACCGACTTAGATTGGGGGGCCTTCACTCCATCCACTACAGGCAGGATTTCCCGGTGGCTGACCATCTTAATTCCACTCCTCATTCCCAATTGGAGATGTTAATCCGTGGTCTCCTGTACAGCCACTCTCAGTTTGGAGGAGCAACATCTCATTTTCCATCCAGGTAGCCTCCAAACTGATGGTATGAACCTTGATTTCTCTGACATCTGATAAATTCTCTCTTTTCCCATTCCCCATTCTAGCTCCCCTCTCTTCCCTTCTCTCTCCTCACCTGCCTGTCACCTCCCCCTGGTGCCCCTCCTTCTTCCCTTTCTCCCATAGTCCACTCTCCTCTCCGATCAGAATTCTTCTTGTGTAACCTTTTACCTTTTCCACCTCTCACCTCCCAGCTCCTCACTTCATCACACTTGCCATCCCCCTCGTCTGGCTTCACCTATCATCTACCAGCTTGTACTCCTTTCCTTCCCCACCCCCCACCCAGTTTCTTAATCTGGCTTTTTACCCTTTTCTTTCCAGCATTGATGAAGGGTCTCAGCCCAAAACATCCCCATTTATTCCTCTCCATAGATGCTGAGTTCCTCCATCATTTTGTGTGTGTTACTCAGAATTTCTGCATCTGCAGAGTCCCTTGAGTTTGAGGTTTAGGATTGTTCTGACATTTTGTGTTTCCTGGATACAAAAGCAGCAATGGTACGAAACAGATGCCACATTGCCAAAGATGTAGTGAGGCGTCACCCTGCTGCCCAGGTGAAGTGTGCCAGCACTCAGAGAGAGGAGAGCCCACACCAGCTCTCACAGGCACCAGAGATAAGAGTGAGGTAAGACTGTGATGGTGTGATCCTAGTACACAGACACAGACACACATAGAGAGAGAGACACACACATGCACACACTCACACAAACACATACACATGCACACAGACACACACACACACATACACATGCACACACAGACATACACACACTCTCTCACAAACATACACAAACACATGCACACACACTAGCACACTCACACACACACAAACACATAGACATACACAAACACATGCGCCCACACAGACGCACAAACACACACTCAAAAACACATACTCACACATGCGCACACACAAACACACACACTCACACACACACACACACTCACACTCATATATACACACACACAGACTCACACATGCTCACTCACCTCCATAAGTACCTGAGCTCACCATCCCAGCCTCCCACTTAGTCATGGCATCTGCCTGGCACGTAGCCTGTGGTCAGTGCAGCAAGGACAAATGGTGTATTGAGAGGAGTAAAGGTGTCTAGCTGCAATCATACAGGTCCTCGGTGAGTCGACGGTTGGAGTATTGTATATGGTTTTGGTCTCCTTAACCAGCAAAGGGTGGAATTGCCACAGAGAATCACCAACATCAAGGACACCTACAAGTGGCAATGGCTCAGGAAGACAACATCCGTCATCCAGGCCCCTCCGTGCAGCCCGCCCTCTACTCGTTGCCCTTCAGGCAGAGGGTGCAGGCGAATGCAGAGATGCATCTCAATACTTCACACTTCCTCACTGCCATCAGGTTCTTGAACTGACCTGAAAAGCACTCACACTCTCTTGAACCATATTTCTTTTTTTCTCTGAATTTGCACTAACGTCGTCATGTTTATATTGTAGTGAAGGCAATACATAATTTATAGTCATTCAAGGTTAAGCAGGTGATGTCAGACACTTTTGCAATGTACAGTGTTTATACCCTGGATATGTGAGACAATAAACTTGAACCTGAAATTTCACTGGAGCAGTTCAAGGGTCATTAGAGGAGGGATGAAGTAAGTGGGATCATCTTCTGTAGCTTTGTGATGAGCGAAAGGAGATCTCACCGAAAGCTGCCTCAACCCCTATATGCTGTGGACAAAAATGGATGGTCGATATTTTGGGTATAGGCTCTCCATCTGGATTTAAACTCAGAGGGGAGATAGCCAATATAAAGTGGTGAGAGAGGGTTTTAAGGCAAGAGCTGACAGGCGATTGGTGGGTTCAGGTGAAGAGGAGTGATTGGCAGATAGAGGAGAGAAGGGTGAAGACAGTGACAGAGGATAGGATGTGAGAGAGATGTGGAAGTAACAAAGGGCTGCAGAAGATGAAATTTTGTAGGAAAAGGAAGTAGCGCATGGAATCAAATAAAATAGGCGGGGAGGACAGAGTGGGGAGAGGGGACACAGTGGAGGAGTGTGTGGATGATAGGAAGGTGGAGAGGATGGAGTAAGTGGTGGGAAGTTTAGGACAGAGATGATGATGCTTTTCTTCTACCCGCAGATGACAAATCTTTGGAAATCTCTAGCCCGGATAGTTGCAGAGGTTCAGTCATTGCGTTCACTGAAAGCGGGCATTCTGGGAGATGAAGGGACGTGGGGATTTTGTAGAAGGTTGGGACTGAGGTGCGAGGTCAGCTGTAATCCTGGGGAAGAGTGAAGCAGGTTCAACGGCCTCAATGCCCACCTATGTAGCCCAGACTCTCCCGCAACCTCTCCAGGAGACCAACCTAATGGCAGATCATGGCATCCCTATGCTCTGTGGCTGAGTAGGTGTTGGTATCACATGAGGATAGATCAAGAAAAAAGCCTTTAACACCAAAAACTGAGACATGGGGATGAAAAGCAATCAAATATGGCACCATGGACTAGTTGGGCTGAAGGGCCTGTTTCTATTGTCAGTCTCTGGGACTCGATGTTGATCAGCTGGATTCATGAGTACATTCAAAAATTACCACAGCCTCTCTTAGATATGATTAGCCTATGGCCTGAGAGAAATATGAGAGGTGTGGACAGGGTAAGTAGTCAGGTCTTTATCCCATGGTAGAGGTGTCACAAACCAGATGGCCAAGGCTTAAGGCAAGAAAACGGACCTGAAAGGTAAGTTTTTCACACAGTGAGAGGTTAACGTCTGAAATGTGCTGCCAGAGGAGTTGACGAAATCAGATCCAATCACTGTGTTCAAGGGATATTGAGACCTGGGAAGGCAAAGCATAGAAGGATTTAATGCTAATGCAGGCAAATGCAAAGACTGTAGATGGGCAAAGGAGTCAGCACGATGTGTGTGTGCCGTATGTACCGCTCTGTGACTCTATGATTCAACCCACCGGCTACTGAGACCGAGTGAATCACAACCAGAATCAGCTTTAATATCACCAGCAAATGTCATGAAATTTATTGTCTTTGCAGCAGCAGTACAATGCAATATCTAATAATAGAGAAAAACATGTGAATTACTGTAAGTATATATATAAAATAGTTAAATAAGTGGTGCAAAATTAAATACTTTAAAAAATAGTGAGGTAGTGTTTATGTGTAAAATGTTCATTCAGGAATCGGATGGCTGAGGGGAAGAAGCTGTTCCTGAATTGCTGCGTGTGTGCCTTCAGGCTTCTGTATCTCCTACCCGATGGTAGCAATAAGAAATCGGCATGTCCTGGGTGATAAGGGTCCTTAGTAATGCACGCTGCCTTTCTGAGGCTTTGCTCCACGAAGACGTCCTGTGATAGATAGTCTGTAGGTGGGACCTTCAAAGCTACTGGGGGTGGGGTGATCAGCTGGCCTGCAAGGTAGGTGTGTCTGTTTGTCATTGTGTGGGCCATGGGCAGGCACTGGTGACCATGGCTGTAGACATACGCTGATGCATATTTGCATCCACGGGTGTCCCTGAGCTTCCACTGCCACCCCGGAGCACAGACTGGGCTGATCATGTGTCCAAGAAGGACACCAAGAAAGCTCTATTCGAACATTAGGAAGTTTTTGACAAGAACAGGCTATTCAGCCCAACAAAGTTTGCCAAATTCCTATTCACATAGTGTGTTGAACTAACTATTGAGTTTAGATTTGGAAGTCTCTAAGATACTCCAGCTTGCAGACACTGGCAGCAGCCGGGTCCCAGTGAACCCCAAGTGGTCAAGGGCGGCAGCCGGGTCGCACTGCACCCCAAGTGGTCAAGGGCGGCAGGCATGAGGACAGCAACTCTGCTAACACGTGCCATCTCCCAGCAGTCTTTTCCTGGTTAGGATGTTAAAATTTCATTGGAGCTCAAAGTAGAGATTGGGCACCCCAGAGTTACTTCCGTGAATCCTGACCTTACTAACATCAACCCTTTCAAGATAGCTCCTGGAAAGCTTCCTCTCAGTAGCAAGAGCCCGTCACCCCCTCTCCTCTGACCCTATCCACAGAGCTGCATGGGCTCCCCCCTGCAAATAGATCTACAAGTACCACATGTTGCAAAGATCACTGAATGTCTGTAGCCAGACTGAGATGAGCTTTTCAGAACAGGGATCTTGTCAAATTCAGCATACCACGCGACAAAAACACTACCTGGTGCCAAATAGGATTAATTAATGACAAGAACACCACAAATTCATTTACGGCTGGCTACCTCAACATTCACAGCTGGATTGACGGCAACTGGACTCACAGGCTGAATTGGCGATCAAACAGAAATTACTAAAGAAGCCCAAAGCCTTTAGCAGTTTAGAAATGGCTCCCATGGTAACTGCTCCAGTTACTGGACTGAAAATGCACTATTACACCAATAACCACCCCCCCGCCCCCAGCTCAGTCTCTGGGGAACATCTGGTAACAGGAGAAGCACAGAGAGTTAAAACATGCTTTAATCCCAGCGGGATGGTGGTCTGAGCGGGATTAGTAGGCTCCTTCCTTATTAATTAGAATGTTATTCCATGCGACACATTAAACAGACGGACTGATCCCTGAGCCTGGCCTTACAGTTGATTTAATCCTTCCTGCACATGTGGATTGCCACAGTGCCCCTGTGCAATTCCAAGTCAGATTTAAGGATTTGAGTTTGATCAAAGCTAATGTGCACTCTATCACAATACCCGCCTGGTCAGACCCTGCCACTGCCCAATAAGTCAAGATTGATAATGGTAGAGCAGGGTCCTCCCACTTGGCCTCACTTCCTGCTGTAATGCACAGCTTCTCCAAGCTGCCAAGCCATAAAGTCAAGTTTATTGTCATGTGCACAAGCACACTTATGCACAGATGTGGTGAAAAACTTACTTTGGGCAGCATTCATAAGGAAAAGCCTTATGAGAATCGGTTGAGTGAACTCTGCCTTTTCTCCTTGGAGCGACAGAGGATGAGAGGTGACCTGATAGAGGTGTACAAGATTGATTGCGTGGATAATCAGAGGCTTCTTATAAGTAGGCGCTCACTTATGACGTGGTGGGGTAATGACGTACGCCATTCACATATTTCTTACATACAACCCACAATAAATTATGTAAACAAAGAAAGCTTAATCAAACAGTTTAACCACACGCTGGCTACACGGTTTGTCATTCTTGTTAGCCGCCATCAGTGCGATTGGGATTGCCACCTACCCCTAGTATTGTGGGCGTACCAGACAGCAGTTCAGGAGAGCACAAAGTGTACTAAGGTGGGAGGTGTGCACACTGGTGGATCTGGTTTCCAGCCCCTTCTCAAGCCGGAGATTCCTGGGGAGGCCTGCACCACCTCAGGAGGAGCCTGCAGTCTGCTCACAATGCGGCTCTGCAGAATCAAAGTGCAGCCAGCGGCCACCAAAAACGGGCTTACGATGCCCGCAGCCGGGACAGGGCTTTTCTGCGGGCTCCAAGTATGGGTCTACTGCCCCTCCCAGAAGAAGGGGCTACTCCCCCAGGCGAGGAAGCCACTGGAAGTGTCCGGGAGAGGTGTTCGACCGCATCTCCAACGTTGTATGTCGGGTGTGAGTGCCTGAGCGGCGGAAGACAGTCGTGCTGCACCGGGATCGGCCCTTGGCCACCACAGGCTCAGTTGCTGGTTGTGAGTGTGCGCTGCATTGTGATGTGCAAAGGGGAAACTGGCGAGCTCCTGATTCAGTGTCAGCGTAGTGTGTTCCACTGCCGTGGCTTGTAGTACCTTCTTTAGACTCTGGACAAACCTTTCCACCAAGCCACTTGTAGCTGGGTGGTACGGTGCAGACGTAATATGTCTTATTCCATTCATTTTCAGGAATGACTGAAACTGTTCAGCAACAAACTGGGGCCCATTGTCACTGACCAAGTGTTCTGGAACACCAGTCCTTGTGAAGAGGCTTCTCAACACATCAGCAGTGTGCGAGACTGTAGGGGAGGCAACTGGGAACACTTCTGTCCACTTTGTAGCTGCTTCCACTACTACCAAGAAATATGTGCCCATGAATGGTCCAGCAAAATCTGTAATGATCCTCTGCCAGGACAATCAAGACCATTCCCTGGAATGGAGAGATGCTGCTCTTGGCATCTTTTGGACATGTTGGGAGCCCAAACAATGCCTGGCAAGCTGCTCGAACTGCTGATCTATCCCTGGCCTCCAGACAAAAATTCGAGCCAACGCTTTCAATGTGACCATGCCTAGATGACTGGTACGTAGCTCCTCCGACACTTCAGCTCTCAGCTTGAATAGTACAGCAACTCTCAATTCCCACATAAGGCAACTCCCATAAAGGGCAAGTTAATCCTGGCACAGGTAAATGGGAAATTCTGCTGCACATTCCAGCCATTTTGGGTGGCCATGTAGACCTGAGACAGTGTGAGATGTTTTCTGTTTTCTCTTGATATCATCCCTACCGTATTTAGCAGACTATTGATTTACATTAGGGAGAATACTATAAGACCATAAGATATAGGAGCAGAATTAGGCCATCTAGCCCATCGAGGCTACTCCGCCATTCAATCATAGCTGATCCTTTTTTTTTTATCTCTTCTTCACCTCCAGTTCCCGGCCTTCTCTCCGTAACCTTTGATGCCATGTCCAATCAAGAACCTATCAATCTCTGCCTTAAATACACCCAATGACCTGGCCTCCACAGCTGCACATGGCAACAAATTCCACAAATTTACCACCCTTTGGCTAAAGAAATTTCTCCGCATCTCTGTTTTGAAAGGGTGCGCCTCTGTCCTGAGGCTGTGCCCTCTTGTCCTAGACTCCCCCACCATGGGAAATATCCTTTCCACATCTACTCTGTCTAGGCTTTTCAATATTCGAAAGGTTTCAATGAGATTCCCCCTCATCCTTCTGAATTCCAGCGAGTACGGACCCAGAGCCATCAAACATCCCTTATATGATAACCCTTTAATTCCTGGAATCATCCATGTGAGCCTCCTCTGGAC